>NW_024426885.1:83746077-84025288 GCF_017311325.1 Ursus maritimus | reverse complement strand
GCTGCAGAGGCTGGGGGCTGCGGGAAGTCCAGAAGGGTCTGTTGTTGGGTTTATAAAGAAGGTTGTGTTTCCTTCCTTGCTCAGCCATTGGGGGGGGGGGGTGTCTTTCATTCTGCGCATCCCGGCCCTGAAGACCCAGCACTGGCAGGTGGGGGGAGCAAGCAGGGAGCCTGATTCGCCGTGAGTCTACCCTGATCCACCCATACTCCTCCTTCCTGCCGTCTTCAGGTGACCAGGAGCTGCAAGTGTCAGAGTGTGGCAGTACAGGACTGAGGAGCAGAGGAGTCCCAGGTGCCCACCACGAGGTAGAGCCCGTGGCTTGCTTATTGGCTGGCTGCCTGAGCTAGGACCAGCTTAGGCTGGAGCCTTTCTGGTCGGTGTCCTGTCTTGTCTCCTCTAGGTCTCTCCTCTTCAGCTGTAGGCCTGTTGAAGGCAGGACTGCTCGTATTTTTCTACCCCATGGAGTGCCCTTGGGCCCTACCTGGGAGCACCGGGATAGGCCTGGTGTATATGAGTAAACTGAGTCACTGGGGCTAAAGTTACCTGCCACTGACCAAGCTTCATTAAGTGTGGCCCAGTATTTGTTTTTTTGCTGTTGTTTTATTTTTTTAATGTAATGTTCCATGATTCACTGTTTGCGTATAACACCCAGTGCACCATGCAATACGTGCCCTCCTTAATCCCATCACCAGCCTGTCCCAGTTCCTCACCCTCCTCCCCTCTGAAGCCCTCAGTTTGTTTCCCAGAGTCCATAGTCTCTCATGCTTCATTCCCTCTTCTGTTTACCCCCCTTCCTTCTTCCCTTTCTTCTCCTACCTATCTCCCCGCTATTTTTTATGTTCCATAAATGAGTGAAGCCATATGATAATTGTCTTTCTCTGCCTGACTTATTTCATTTAGCATAATCTCCTCCAGTCCCGTCCATGTTGCTGCAAATGTGTAATCATTCTTTCTGATGGCTGAGTAATATTGCATTGTATATATGGACCACAACTTCTTAATCCAGTCATCTGTTGAAGGGCATCTCGGTTCCTTCCACAGTTTAGCTATTGTGGACAATGCTGCTATGAACATTGGGGTGCATATAGCCCTTCTCTTCACTACATCTGTGTCTTTGGGGTAAATACCCAGTAGTGCAATGGCTGGATCATAGGGTAGCTCAATTTTTAACTTTTTAAGGGACCTCCACACTGTTTTCCAGAGTGGCTGTACCAACTTGCATTCCCACCAACAATGTAGGAGGGATCCCCTTTCTCCACATCCTCTCCAACAATTGTTGTTTCTTGCCTTGTCAATTTTTGCCATTCTAACTGGCGTAAGGTGGTATCTCAATGCGGTTTTGATTTGAATTTCCCTGATGGCTAATGATGTTGAACATTTTTTTCTGTGTGTGTTAGCCATTTGTATGTCTTCATTGAAAAAGTTTCTATTCATATCTTCTGCCCATTTTTTGATTTGATTATTTGTTTCTTATAGATCTTGGATACCAGTCTTTTATCTGTGGTGTCATTTGCAAATATCTTCTCCCATTCCGTGGAGTATCTTTGTTTTGATGACTCTTTCCTTTGCTGTGCAGAAACTTTTTATCTTGATGAAGTCCCACATGTTCATTTTATCTTTTGTTTCTCTTGCCTTTGGAGGTGTGTCATGAAAGAAGTTGCTGTGGCCAATATCAAAGAGGTTGCTGCCTATGTTCTCCTCTAGGATTTTGATGGATTCCTGTCTCATGTCGAGGTCTTTCATCCACTTGGAGTTTCTCTTTGTGTATGGTGTGAGAGAGTGGTCAAGTTTCATTCTTTTGCATGTAGCTGTCCAATTTTCCCAGCACCATTTATTGAAGAGACTGTCTTTTTTCCACTGGATGTTTTTTCCTGCTTTATCAAAGATAAGTTGCCCAAAGAGCCGAGGGTCCATTTCTGGGTTCTCTATTCTGTTCCATTGGTCTATGGGTCTGTTTTTGTGCCAGTACCATGCTGTCCTGGTGATCACAGCTTTGTAGTACAGCTCGAAATCCGGCTACATGATGCCCCCAGCTTTGTTTTTCTTTTTCAACATTTCCTTGGCGATTCGGGGTCTTTTCTGGTTCCACACAAATTGTAGGATTGTTTGTTCCAGTTCTTTGAAAAACGTCATTGGTATTTTGATCGGGATAGCATTGAAAGTGTGGATTGCTCTGGGTAGCATAGACATTTTAATTAACTATGTTTATTCTTCCGATCCATGAGCGTGGAATATTTTTCCATCTTTTTGTGTCTTCTTCAATGTCTTTCATTAGTGTTCTGTAGTTTCTAGAGTATAGATCCTTTACCTCTCCGGTTAAGTTTCTTCCAAGATAACATGATTTTTGGTGCTATTGTAAATGGGATCTATTCCCTAATTTCTCTTTCTTCAGTCTCATTTTTCATGTATAGAAATGATTTCTGAGCATTGATTTTGTATCCCGCCACATTACTGAATTGTTGTATGAGTTCTAGTAATTTGGGGGTGGAGTCTTTTGGGTTTTCCATATAAAGTATCATGTCATTTGCAAAGAGAGAGAGTTTGACTTCTTCTTTGCCAGTTTGAATACCTTTTATTCTTTTTTGTTGTCTGATTGCTGTTGCTGGGACTTCTAATACTATGCTGAATAATAATGGCGAGAGTGGGCATCCTTGTCGTGTTCCTGATCTTAAGGGAAAGGGGCTCAGCTTTTTCCCATTGAGAATGATATTGAAGTGTGGCCCAGTATTAAAAATATTTGTGTATTGACAAGGTCAAGCACTTTTTAAAAAAAATACTGTAGTTTCTTCTCTACCCTTTGATATCTGTGAATTCCTAATTAAGAATTATTAAAATATTAAAATAATTAAGAATTATTAAAAGCGAGGTCCCAAGTACTATTTAAGGAGCATTTCCTCAAAATCGTTGTTCTATGTTTGGTGAATCAGTCACATTTTGTAGCAAAATTTTGGAGTCATGTATTAATCTGTTCCTTAATCTGAAGAGAGGTTGTTTTGTAGTATTTCTCCTTATGGGCTGCAGAGAGACACCGAAGGGCTCGAAAAAAGTGTTTAAGGAAGGGAGGTTGTAGATTTGCTTCCTGTAAGTCTGTGGGAATCCCTGCGCTTCCCCCTCCCCCAGATAGGAAGTCTGTTCCTGAGACATGGGAGGGAGGGCAGGGGTGTGTGTGTCTGGGGGGCTGTCTGTAGACCTCCAGCATCCCCTGACCTCTGTTCTTTGCATCATGCCCTGCCCTGACTCTCAGTGTGGTCTGATTATTTTGATCGCCTCTTTCAGCGTGTTCTAAATGAGTGATTGCAAAGCCCTTCAAGAGGAGCCTGTTTCTCAGGAGGCGGTCCTTGGACTAGCTGAGTCACAATCACCTGGGCTGGGAGCTCTTTAGCATACAGATTCCTGCGCCCCTCCCCAGACCCAGGAGGTCGGCCTCTCTGAAGGTGGGGCTGTGGGATTTGCATTTTAGCAAGTTCCCCAGGTGATTCGTTATTTTTTTCAATTGTAGCGTAATTCACACACAGTGTTATAATAGTTCCGGGTGTACAGCATAGTGGTCGGACACGTCTAGGTGTTACTCAGCTCTCACCATGATGAGTGAGGTCACCGTCTGTCACCATACCACGTTATGACAGTACTGAGTATCTTCCCTGTGCTGTACTTTTCATCCCTGTGACTTATTTACTGTATAACTGGAAGCTTGTACCTCTTCATCCCTTTCACCTGTTTTGCCCATCCCCCCAGCCACCTCTCCACTGGCCCCCACCAGTTTGCTGCATTTCGGAATCTGCTTGTTTGTTTTTGTTTGTTTTGTTTTTTTCAGATTCCCCATCAATGTGAAATCATATGGTAGTTGTCTTTCTCCGACTTATCTCACTTAGCACAATACCCCGTAGGTCCATCCATGTTGTTGCAAATGGCAACATCTCATTCTTTTTTAACCAAGTAATATTCCACTGTATGTACATACCCCGTCGTCTTTATCCATTCATCTATCGGGGGACACTTGGATGGCTTCCATATGTTGGCTGTCGGAAATAATGCTGCAGTAAACATAGGGGTGCAGATATCTTTCAAATTAGTGTTTTCGTTTTCTTTGGGTAAATACACCGTAAGGGAATTACTGGATTGTATGCTATTTCTCTTTTTTTTTTTTTTTTTTAAGATTTTATTTATTTATTTGTCAGAGAAAGAGAGAGAGCAAGAGAGCACAAGCAGGGGGAGCAGCAGGCAGATGGAGAGGGAGAAGCAGGCTCCCTGCTGAAAGAGGAGCCAGATGTAGGACTCGATCCCACGACCCTGAGATCATGACCTGAGCCAAAAGCAGAGACTTCACCAGCTGAGTCACCCAGGCGCCCCCGATATTTCTTTTTTTAATGTTTTGAAGGTCCTTCATATGGTTTTCCGCAGTGGGTCTTACGCACATGTAGTCTGAGAATTACCTACTGAAGGTCCTCAGGAGAATGCCTTTTAGAAGGCTCCCAGAGGAAAATGGCTTCTCTTGTTGCATATGTGTTCTGGGAACTGACCCATACAGTCCCCATGGAGGCTCCCTTGTGACATCTGCATCAGCACACTTAGCCACGAACTTGGGATCCGCTGTAGAATTTCCTGGGGTTACTTTCAGATATCCCTCTTGCACACGGATTTCTCACCGCGTCTTCCCCAGGCAAGGAGGCAATGATACTGTGTGGCCTCAGAGGCCCTGGAGCTGCCTGTTGTCTCCTCCCCTCCCCCAGGAACCATGCTCACGCTGCCCATCCTGTTCTGCCTTGTCCTTCACTCTGTCCAGCTCAGGCAACGTAACTGCCCCTTAGACACATATTTTCAGGGGCTGAGCAAAATCTGGGAGAAGCAACAAATGCAAAGGGAGCTGAGAAGCAGGAGAGTGTGCGAGGGGTTGGCGGGGAGAGGTGAGACCGCAGACCAGGCTGAGGCTGGGAGCGTGCTTAGGCGCTCCGTGCAGAGGAGCTTGCCGGGCAGCAGGGGATGCAGGTCCTGACACCATCCACAGCAAGGGCATCGCCCTTCTTGCAGTGTTGCCCCCTCCCCTGGACACCAGGGATCCGGGAGAGCACGGGCATGAGCACGTGTATTGCTGCTCTACCGTACCCCATCCCAGTTCCCTAGCCAGCCCCCCGACACCCCTGTGGGCCACCTGCGCTCGCCTCAGAAGCCCCCGTGTGCACGTGGTGTGGGCACAGCAGTCAGTCACAGTTGGGGCTGGAGCGTGAGCTGCCACCTACATTTTCTCTCCTCTTCGCCTTCTCAGAGGCTCTGCCAGGTCGGCCGCCGCACCCTGCGTGGACACGTTAGTAATTGTGCAGGATACAAAAGATATGGAGAAATTCCCACACACAACATTTCTCCTGTAGATAATGGTCGTTTGATGCTTCTATGGCTTGGAGACATTGCAGATGGGCTGCAAAATTTGAGGCCTGGGTGGATGGGCACTTACATAGTCAAACAACATGGATTTGGTGCCAGTGAAAATTCTAAGAAAGGGTGAGGGCAGACTGTTGATCTCTACAGGAAGTACGGGTTGACATACGAATCTTTTTTTTTTTTTTTTAAGATTTTATTTATTGATTCGACAGAGATAGAGACAGCCAGCGAGAGAGGGAACACAAGCAGGGGGAGTGGGAGAGGAAGAAGCAGGCTCCCAGCGGAGGAGCCTGATGTGGGGCTCGATCCCAGAACGCTGGCATCATGCCCTGAGCCGAAGGCAGACGCTTAACGACTGAGCCACCCAGGCGCCCCTCTTTTTCCCCTTTTTTATCCGTTTTCATCATTTTTTAAATACCTTTACTTTTGAAATTGTGTGGATAGCTTGAAAAATCTTTAGCTTAACAAACATTCTCACCTAGCAGGCATCTGGGTTTCAGAACCTGGGCCCTGGCACCTGGGTATAAAGGGGAAGAGGAGTTCCAAGTGATGATGTTGGTTTGTTGATAACAGTATACTGTACCCCCAACCCCCGTGTTGTTCTGTCATTGCAGGTGATTTTCAAAGCCAAGTCAAAATATTCTCCAGAATTACTCAAATACCGGTAAGTACCCTGGGGGGGATTTCCATCCTCATTCGGCAAATATATTTTTGACTATTGAGGACTTGGTTAGGCACCCAGAGGCAGAAATGTAATCTGTGTCCTTGAGAAACAAACACTCTGTAAAGATGTCCTGAACAACACAAAAACTCACAGAATCCGGCAAAATAGCAGACGTTGGGGAGCATGAGCAATTTCTGCCCTGGGCTGCCGTGTGCTGTGCGAGTCACAGGAATTTTGTGGAAGAAGTCAGTCAGTGCTGGGCTGAAAGGAGAGGCTCGCAATCTGGAAGGGAATGCCTTAAATCACATGCCAAGTTTACATGACGAGGTGCATAGGCATGTTTTTCCTGTGGTGGAGACGGTTCATCGATGTCCCCAAATTTTCAGAGGTCTGTGACCCCAGCACCCTTAAGAGCAAGGAACCAGTGGCTTAAAAAAGGGTCAGACTTGGTCAGAGGATGGGGAGACAAGGCATTCAGAAGATAAGGGGCAGATGCATGGTGTCCTGATGTCCCTGCCCAGGACAGCTCCAATTGGGCATGGCAGACATGCCATGGGCAGACATTTCTGGAAAGGCGATTTTGGCCACTTACCTTCTTGAATCAAAATGAAAATTTAATTATTTTGTGACTTTAAAAATATGTAATAATGTATACATATTGTATTTTATTTAAACATATAATTTTAAATTTATAAACAGTTTTTATTTAAAATTCTGAAAGTGTATTTTTCTCAAGATATAATTGACATATAAGATTATATTAGTTTCAGGTATACCACAGAATGATTTGATATTGGCGTATTGCAAAATGGTCACCTTAGTAAGTCCAGTCAGCATCCATCACCATCTATGGTCATAAAAACTGTTGTTTCTTGTGATGAGAAGTTTTAAGATCATGAAAATGTATATTTTGATCTCCATTTTCTGTCCAGGAAAACTGAAATTCAGAAGGTATACAACAGCACTCGGGCCAAGAGACAGGTCATGAGACTCATGGTGTCGGTATTTGTTTTTTTCACTGATCTTGAAGTCTTTGTTCACTACTTTTTGGGTAGTTGAGTTTTGGTTTCTACCAGAGCACTCAACTGGGACTTCAGGGTCCACCATGAAAAAGTATTGGTCCTAAGGAGAGCCCTTTAAAGGAGCAGTTCCAAGTACACAGTCCCCTCCCTTCTCTGGTAACAAAGTAGCGGCCTTTCCTCTGCACCCATGATCTCTGCCTCCATCCTCTTTTTTTTTTTTTTAAAGATTTTATTTATTTATTCGACAGAGATAGAGACAGCCAGCGAGAGAGGGAACACAAGCAGGGGGAGTGGGAGAGGAAGAAGCAGGCTCATAGCGGAGGAGCCTGATGTGGGGCTCGATCCCATAACGCCGGGATCACGCCCTGAGCCGAAGGCAGACGCTTAACCGCTGTGCCACCCAGGCGCCCCATCTGCCTCCATCCTCTTGACTAAACATGTAGATCAGCCAGGGGAACTGGGGAGCCAAGAATGGGGGAAGACTGGGAGGAGGAAGAATATTCTGATTGGATCGTGGAGCTGATCTTATCTTGGAAGTGGTTGGTTGAGGCTGGGGTAATGAGGTCTCTTATAGAAGTGATATATGAAAGCACTGGTCAGAAAGGAAGGCTGTTTCAAAAGTTTTCAACCTCTGAGCCCTTGGGGGACAGGGTCTATGAGATGAGAAGGGGGGGGCAGTACTTGATCCTTGAATCAAAGTGCAAACAGCAGGATGGGATGATTTTAGTGGGAGGGGATTTGCAGAGTTGAAGGTAGAAGACCAGGGGAAATTCGGTTGGATGGGATGTTGGGGCTGGAGAAGATGGAAGAGTTTCTTGAAGACAAGAGGGTGAGGTTTCAACGGGAGAAGCCTGTTAACTCCGATGTAATAATAAACCCTCAGATTATTCAGGTTTACGCCCATCTTCTGTCTTCTCTGTTCAGTTCCCCATTTCTCTTAAGCCAGATGCTACTGCAGACATTTCAGGCCATGATTTATCCCTTGAGATGCTTCTGCATGTTGGCTTTTAAATAGACCGGCTTCCCTAACTGAACCACAACTCATTTGAAAACAAACACAAGCCATCAGTGTAGAACTAGTTGAAACTTCTCACCCCAAGCTCCTCCTGTAGCCGCTCAGTGTTTTTGAAGATGGTTTCTATTCAGCCCAACCAAGAACCACCCCATTTCCCAGTGCGGTCCCCCTGCTCCCTGACACACCTGCGAACTCTCGGCTTTGCTCTAGTTGGTGCCCCACTTGATTCAGTTTTTCTCTTAGCCTATATTGTTCCATCTTTGGCTTGGGAAGTTTGAATACTGGGCAGGGGAAGCTCAAGGACACCTTGATTTTAAGCATTTTTATCTGTTTTCCCTCTATCTTTGATTTTTTGGTGAGTAAAAGACATAACAAACCAGGCTTTGCTTTTCCTGTTCTGTAAGGAATCTAAGATCTCAGAAGGGAAATTTAAGCAACGCTCTACAAGCCATTGGTACCATCCCCTCACTGTAGGAGGCAGCAGAGCTCTTGCCTGTTGAGTGAGCTGGCAGCCCGCGGGCCTGGCACTTCTGTCCCCAGGCCGGTGGTCAGCTGCCTTGGAGTCTCCTCTCTGTGCCTGCGGACCAGCCAGAAGCCGATCCTTCTGGGCTCACAAGCAAAGTCATCTTCTCAGATGTGGAGTCCCATCGGTTTTCTTTTCCTTTGGTCTTGTTTTCTCATTATAGGCTGTTTATCCTGACCTTATGGTTTGAGCTGAGAAGAAGTAATTCTGGCACAGGGTGTCAAACACTGTTGCCATGGAAACGCACCCTTGCCATAGGATCGGTTCTGCACCCCCCCACCCCCACCCTGCAGGTTCTCTCTCTCTCCACACCTCCAAATCTCTCCCTTTCTTCCAGAGCCGCAGGCCCAGGGGGAAACGTTAAGTTTTGCAAGGTATTCTTTCTCATTATAAAAGTTCTATAAGCTCATTAGAAAAAGTTATAAAATAGAAAAAGGTTAGAAGCTTGTGAATATAGACATGTGGACAGCAAGAAACCAAATCTAGTGAACTCCCCCCTCCTGCCCCACAGAAACCCCCTCCAACTCTGAGGAGACACAGTGATGTTTTCTATTACAGGTTTTCACATATATCTCCCAGGACAGTTGTTTGCCACATTTGTGAATTTGCTTTCTGACTTTGACCTTAATGTTAGATGACAAATACTTTGCCCATGTTGTTTCAAGTCTCACAACACAGCCGATTTCTGTAAGATAATAGCAGGCAGTTTAGCTCAGGTCGTGATCTTGGGGTCCTGGGATCGAGCCCCATGTCGTCATCCTCGGGCTCCCTGCTCAGCGGGGAGCCTGCTTCTCCTTCTCTCTCTGCCCCTCCCCCGTTTGTGTGTGTGCACGCTCACGCGCGCTCTCTCTGTCAAATAAATAAATAAAATCTTTTAAAAAAAGACAATACCAGGCAGAATTCTGTTTAGCAGGGGTCCTAGAGGCTCACCGAGTAGGATAGGATAGAAGTGGAAGGGCAGGAAGGTTTTAGGCAGAAAGAGCAGCTTGTGTAAAGACAGGGAGGTGGGGACACCCGGATGGGCTTCGGGCCAGCACACAGACTGGCTTAATTAGCGTGTGGGGCGCCCATCGATCGGCCTGGCTCCGTAGACTGACTGGAAGTGCAGGGGACTGGAGGGTGCGAGGGTGAGGTTGAGGGTGGGGGTCGGTCTGGACACCATCATATTGGGTTTAGGCAGAAGCGTGAGGCTGTGTGGTTGGTGACAATGGGAAAGGGGGCCTACAACTAGCGGAGCAGGAATAAAGAATCTGTTGAATGTGACAGCTGGTTAAACTGGGGGTGAGATCGATGATCTTTACGGTGTAGGAGTCTGCAAAAAATTGTGCCTGTCAGAGAAATAGGAAGACCGAGAGGAGTGCTGGAGGAGGAACATCGCGAACTAGGCTTGGGCGTGGTCTGAGGTGACAGCCTTGGCGCAGGCTGTTTGGAACGTGAGTCTGAATGTGGGACAGCGGCTGTGGCTCAAGACGAGCTTCATGAACTTAGTCGTCCGAGGCTGTGACTGAAGCTGTGAGAGTAAAGGTGTTTCCCAGGGGGTAGAGGACAGAGCCAAGGGTGTCGTCACTTTGGGGGAGGAAGAGGAACCAGGGGCTATCCAGGGGCAGCTCAGAGGAATGGGAGGCAGGAGTAGGGCTGTGGTGCGATGGACAAGGGAGCTCCGGAAGGCAGGGAAAGATGGCGGCCAAGAGTTGACACCTTTCCATCTGGGAGTAGGTCATGGGGGCCTGGGAGAATGTGGGGTCGGCAGGGGAGTACCTGTGGAGGAAGGAAAGACGGGACAAGCTGAAGACTTTCTAGAAGTTGCTGTTAACCAAAGGAGAAGCTGGGGTGAGACCTTGAGGCTCCGTGGGGTGAGGACAGAGGAGTAACAAGACAAGAAGGCACAGGGCCCACTGGATTCTCACAGCGGCTCTTTGAGGCAGGATGGGAGTCCTCATCTCTCTCTTTTATAAATAAGGACACACAGCCCAGAGTGACCGAGAGTCTGGCCCGATGTCTCAGGTCCGTGTGTCTCTGGGTCACACCGGGCAGATGAGAGCAAGGGGGGGGAAGGAAGGAGGGTGGGACAGAGGCTTGGTTGCCATTGTGTGAAAATCCAAGATGGAAAGGCACGGCAGGGGGCCAATCATACTAGCTGTCGTGGGTGCTGCACGGTCCGTGTCAAGGTATGCCTGGCTTCGTCACCCTTGACTTCCATGTTCTCTTTCTCCCTGTGCTCCAACCCCCATGGGTCCTGTCAGTGACATGATGTCTGGAGCTGGGACTGTCATCCAGGAACCTTTTTTTTTTTTTTAAGATTTTTGTTGGAGAGTGGGAGCACGAGCAGGGGGGAGGGGTAGAGGGAGAGGGAGAAGCAGAGTCCTTGCCGAGCAAGGAGCCCAATGTGGGACTTGATCCCCAGACCCTGAGATCATGACCTGAAGATCATGAGCTGAAGGCAGACGCTTCACAGACTGAGCCCCCCAGGCGCCCTGTCACCCAGGTTTCTATGTCCCGATCTGTTACAGCTTTGGAAGACAGTCTAGCTTCAAAACCGGTTTTAGTTGACAGTTTTCATATTTGGATTTACAAACGTAGGCAGCTTAGACCCAGTCTGTTTTTGAGCCAAGCAAATCTCTTCTTTATTTGCATGTTTATTGAAGGAAGTCAACAACATGGACAGTCCTGAAGAGAAGCTTGAGGCTGCCGACTTTAGTTTTAGTAAATCCAAGAAGTCTTTCTGTAGACCTTGCTCTACTCACTAAGGAAGTCTACAGGCTGAAAATGGCCTGGGACCCAGCCAGCCTGCGTCCGTTCAGCCTCGGGCAGGGGGCTGTGGCAGACGGCACCACCTCCCAGAGGCAGGAGACACGAGGCTCCCAGGGCACCTTCTGGAGGGCACCGTTCGTAGCTGATCTGTAATCTGGATCTGGGAACAGCTACCTCCAAAACGTGCACGCTTAGGTGTTAACGTTGGCACGTTCTGCTTCCAGCGCTTGCCCCAAAAATACTGCATTTCTCTGGTCCTTTCCAGGTTGCCCCTCTACCTGGCCTCACTCTTCATCAGCCTCGTTTTCCTGTTGGTGAATTTAACCTGTGCAGTGCTGGTGAAGACAGGAAATTGGGAGAGGAAGGTCATCGTCTCCGTGCGTGTGGCCATTAATGACACGCTCTTTGTGCTGTGTGCCGTCTCCCTCTCCATCTGTCTCTACAAAATCTCTAAGATGTCCTTGGCCAACATTTACTTGGAGTCAAAGGTAGGTGGGAATGCGGTCAGGATCCCTTATTAAACTGACTCTGAAAATAGTTTCCTGGTTGCAAACAGGACTCAGCACATACCTCTCACACCTGACCTCCTACAAATGATTCGCCATACTGCGCTTGCCAAAACACAGAGCTATGTAGTTTGTTGAACTTTGTACGCAAGAAGACTTCCATTCGAGGTGGCTCCGAGGGTACTAGAGTGTGCAGAATTACGGGCCGGGAGGTGACCTCTGGTTTATAGATACAGTGTTTAACCAACATTTTAAAGGACTTGCAGGATTGCTTGTGCTGATGATACTAGTAGAAAGACACACCCAGTGTCCCCTGTGTTCCAGGCACGTTGAGATCAGCATTCTGCATGCGTAAGCTCATGGAGTCCTCCCAAATCTCTGGGAGTAGGTATCACCCCCACTTGGGAGACCGGGAGACCGGGGCACAGAGGTCAGTAGCTTGCCCTGGGTTGCCCCACGCAGCCCGTGGATGGAGAGCCCGGCTTCGGACTCAGCAGTCTGGCTGCAGGCTCTGTCAGATTCGGATGGAGGCTCACCCCGGACGGACCGACGTGCCCGTGAGAGGACAGTGGACATGCCATTGTGGGCACTGCCCCCTGGAGTTGAGGACAGCGATCGTCTCTTGCCGATGGGTCAGAGATGGAGCCAGACGGGACGAGAGGCAAGCTCGGTTTGCTGCTGTGCCACACAGCCCGGAATCTGGCTTCTCCTTCCCTTCCCCAGAGTTGTAGGGAAGTGCAGACACACTCATGGCCCCCGGTCGGCCTCATCCCAAGTCTCCCGTGGTTGGGAAGCCTGGGGAAGTGTGGAGGCCGCAGAGGGGCCTTGGTTTTCTCACTTAGGCAATGATTGAGAGATTTCTGTAGCTGCTCTGCGTCTCACCTCTGGAACCCACGCGGCCCATGTGGCTGTAATCAGTCTTGCACCTGGAGACCGTGAGGAGCTCTGTCTCCCACGATACTGTGTCTGAAATCTGGGCCTCTGACTTCAGGATCACAGAGCCTCAGTGAGGCATCCCGTGACCTGGCTGACCTCTGGCAAGGTCCCAAGAGACTTGACTAGGGCAGGAGTAGTTTTCTCGTTCATGAGTTTTGACAGATTTTAGACTTGATTGTCCCTTAACATTGTCTGTTGTTTATCTTATCTCCCATGTGCAGGAGATCCAAGGGTCTTGAAAACAGAATGGTGGCTTTACAGGAAGGGTTACTTTTCACTTACCAAATGACCATTTAGATCACCCCTCTGGCAAACAAGGTGTTAAACTGCTACTGGCAAAATAAAATATCTTGTTAATGAGTGACTTCCAAGTGCAAATCTCACAAATCACTTTCAGCTTTTTGGTCACGTTAACTCTGAGTTTCTAGCTAGGGGCCCTTTAACTGGCTGTAAATTGATAGCTTCATAGATGGGGGACGAGTCACCGATTGCCATGTAATTCTAAGTCTGGAGTGATACTGGGATTTCCAGCCTAGAAGATTCTAGAATTTGAGGACGCCCTCCCTGCCTGGATCCACGGTCTACTGGGATCCCAGCCGCCACCCTGGTGGGGTCAGTTGTCCCCAGGCCAGGGGCTGGGCAGTGGGCTCCTAAGTCGGGAGGTCGTCTTGGGAGATTGAAAAGCATAAGCTACCCGGCCTTCTCATTCTTACAAACCTGGGCTGTAGGCAAATGGCCCATGTTTTAAGGCATCTCCAAATCACCTCCCAGATTTTGAACCATCTATACGAAGATCATCTGAAATTTTAGGAGGGGGTGTGGTATTAGGTGAGGCTTGGGTGTGGGTTTACCGTCTGAGGGCAGACGCTGCAGTGCGTCCCCGAGGGCTGAAGGGTTTACGAGGTCTGAACCCAGGCCGGGTTCTGGGACAAGGCTGGTGTCTTGGACCTCCAATGGGCGCCCCCTTCATGGCTCCCTCTTTTCCAGGGCTCCTCTGTGTGTCAAGTGACAGCCATCGGTGTGACCGTCATCCTGCTTTACACCTCCCGAGCCTGCTACAACCTGTTCATCCTGTCGTTTTCCCAAAGCAAAAACGTCCATTCCTTTGACTACGACTGGTACAATGTATCAGACCAGGTCAGTGGCCGCCAGGGATGGGTCCCCTGAACGGCGAGTCTGCTTCACAGCACCCCACGCAGCAGAGAGGGGTGAGCTCCTTGCTTCTGCTGCTAGATTCCTGGGTGACCTTGACCGTCACTCACCTGTGTGGCGTCTGCATCCTCATCTGGAAAATGGGGTCATAGTATCTGCCTTGTTCCACCCCATGTCTTCTGAGAAAACTAGGGTCTGTGTGTACACACACACACACATACACATACACACACGCACAAACCTCTAGTTTCTGGGGCTCTGGACAAGCAGTACTTAAAAAGCTTTCAAGTGCTTCTGTATAAATGTAAGATGGTTTTAATAAGGGTGAAATTTTCCAAGGTAAAACAGATTATATACAGGTTTCAGAAAATACATATAATTGGCTTTTTTATTTTTAATTTTTTTAAGATTTTATTTATTTGTCAGAGAAAGAGAGCACAAGCAGGGGGTAGGAGGAGGGGCAGAGGAAGAAGCAGGCTCGCTGCTGAGCAGGGACCCCAAGGCAGGACTTGATCCCAGGATTCTGACATCATGACCTGAGCCGAAGGCAGACCCCTCACCGACTGAGCCTCCCAGGCGTCTCTAAAACTATGGCTTTTTAAAAATGGAGCATGGAGACAGGATTTGAGGAAATCGAGACAAAAATGACTAGGAGTTTAAAGGTGTTGGTAAAAGCTCCTTTACCCAATGGTCCCCCTATGACATTCTCTCCTACTTAATATATTCTAGAAACTCATGAACTATAAGTTATAAAGCAGTGAACAAAGGTAGTGACCTATCATCTGGCATTCTTGTTCACAAAAGCTGAAAATAAAAGCATGGGAATGAGTGGCATCCTCTCATTTGAGAAATACTGATTCTTTGTCACGCTGGACAGAGTGCTGGGGATACAAACACGCACAGACTGCGCCCTGCCCGCAGCCGGAGTTTATGTCCCCGAGGAAAACAGACACACAGATCAGCCCTTACAATAAACAGAACTTCTGTTTTATAATAGGAGTCTGCTGGATTGAATTGTAAAAGGCTCCTTAACTTTTCCTGGAAAAATGCTGAATACTCAACTATATATAAATGCACTTCTAAAATCCCAATAGTTCTTGCTCCCTGGACCGGATCAGCACTCGAGAAGAAGGCATTAAATGCCCCCGATAAGCATGTGAGGACAAGGTGAAATCCAGAGGGCCACGGGGAAGGTGTTAGAATTAGGAAGGATTAAAAGCACCACCATCACCCAAACCGATCCCACATACAGGATGGGAGAAATCTGGGCCAGGAGCTGCTGAAGGTGTGCCCTGTTTCGAGAAAATCAAATATATAAAAATTGAAACTTGAAACAATAAATTAGAGACTTATTCATAAGACCGAAGGATTTCCTTGCAGTAAAATATCCATCATACCTGCTGTCGTAACCACTTGCACGTGTATCGCGGCTCCCTGGCATTGGGCACGGTCCCCTTGCTGGGCAGCGTCACCGCCGTCCGTCCCAGAACTTGCTCTTCTCCCAACCTGAAACTCCGTACCCATCAAACAGTAGAGGTTAGGCTTTAACAAAATAATTAGTTCAGCTTTTATTTCAGGTAAGGGCTTATAATGATAACAAATTTTTTTTTTCAGATTTTATTTATTTGACAGAGAGAGAGGCAGCGAGAGAGGAACACAAGCAGGGGGAGTGGGAGAGGGAGAAGCAGGCTCCCAGTGGAGCAGGGAGCCCAATGCAGGCCTCCATCCCGGAACCCTGGGATCACACCCCGAGCCGAAGGCAGGTGCTTAACGACTGAGCCACCCAGGCGCCCCAATGATAACAAATTTATAATGCAAAATGATAATGCAATTTAAAAAATTCTGTTGTTTTTAGGGGGATATTTATTTATGAATATCTAGACCTGTTGTGTTGCAACCAAAATAACCTGGAGCAAACCCTACAGACGGCCACGCACAGCATGTTATCTGTGTAGGAGGGAGGAGGGGCAGCGTGGTCTGAGCTGAGTGAGAGACGGGATGCGAGGTGCAGAGCTGGGGAGGCGGTTCCTGCAGTGGCCAGGCGATACACCTCGGACACAACACCCTGGAGGGGGCAGGAGGATCCACTTCGGCCATCAGCCCCTCGCGGCTTGGTTTTGGTGCACCTCGTCTGAAACGCTGCCCTTTGTGGCGAGCTGTGCAGACGCGACCGTGCACACGCGCCCCAGGCCCTGCGGGAGGGGGCCAGACTTCGCACCAGGCTGGTTCGGCCGTCTCACTGTCCTGACAAACATCCGGGACTCCGAACAGCTTTCTTTCAGACGATGTAGCCAGGAGCAAGCTTTAAAGGATAAAGAATAGGATATGAGGACTATGAAGAGAAGTTTGATGTGTTTATGCCAGGGATGAGACAGAGGGTCACGGTTATAGGCTGTTCTCAAAAATTTGGGAGGGAGTGACCTAACATCACCTTATGTGATTGTTGAAAGAAAGAAAATCAACTTAAACTTGAGAGACTTAACTTGGACCTAAGGAAGGTTTTGGAGGTGAAGTAATAGCATCAGAGATGGGCAGTCTCTGTCTTTGACTGTTTTGAAGATGAGAGTATCTGCCCTGTGTGGTTGGAGTAACTCCCCACCTGAGGTCCTGACCATGGGTAGTACTTGATACTTGATTTCAGTGTACACGTTGTAGGGAAGGAACCACACCCTATTAGACTTGGTCTCTGTTCCCATTAGGAAGAATCAAATCACACTGCTTTCCTCCCCTCGCTTCTCAACAGGCGGATCTGAAGAATCAGCTCGGAGATGCGGGATACGTGGTATTTGGAGTGGTCCTTTTCGTCTGGGAGCTCTTACCTACCACCTTAGTCGTTTACTTCTTCCGCGTTAGAAACCCTACAAAGGACCTTGTAAGTAACCCATCTTCTAGTTGCGGAAAGTATCTCCTGCTTCTCATCATAAAACATACAGTCGGGTTTTGTCCTCAGATTTTCAGGAGCGTGTCTCTTCCATGCTGTTGTGATGTAGAAAGTTCCCTTGTCTGTCTGAGACAGTCTTTTCCTTAACTCTTTGTGAGGGGAATTGTTTTTTTCAGCATCGGTTTTAGAGAAGAAATGAAAGTTGCATCTCAAGGCCTGGAGAGAGTGATTAACTGTTTTTCCTAATTCAACAACAGTCTCACTGGTATCTTATCCTTGACTTGGGGAAAACTATATAAGCTTTTATTTTAGGAAAGGGAAATAGAAAATGGCACTTGAGTTCTTCTGCCCCGCGTTATGCTGGACAGTGAGTTGGGAACTCGGTGAGATGGAAATAAAAACATCATGAGGGATGCCAACCCCACTCCCGTGCTTCAGCCAGCTTTGCATAAATGTCCTATGAGGACAGGACAGAAAATGCACAACTTGGGAGAGTGAGGAAACTGCTGGGAACTTTTGCTCCGTAAATTATTCCAGCCACATTAACGAGTGGCGGAATTTTGAGTCACTGATCTGTGAAACCCACAGAAAAGTGTAGTGAGTAGTTTTTGGCCAGTGTGAGCCAAGTGTGGGTGGGCGGTAAGGAAAACACAGATATATAACCAACCTGATGTATTCCACCTGGTTTCTTCTTTCTTTTTTTTTTTCAGAGTTATATATTTTAGAGAGAATGCTAGCGGCAGGGAGGGGGAGAGGGAAAGAGAGAATCTCAAGCACACACCGGCTGAGTGTGGAGCCCAGTGTGGGACTTGATCTCATGACCCTGAGATCATGACCTGAGCCGGAATCAGGAGTTGGCCGCTGAACCGACAGAGCCATCTAGGCGCCCCTACCCTGTTTTCTTCTTATTCATCTCTGGATAGTCACTCATGAGCCAGAAACAGAAGAAATAAATAAATAAGGGCAAGCCTGGCCTGGGGCGGGTGGGGCAGCACAGCCCGACCGGGGGCCCTTGCAGGGAATGCGGTAGGCAGCATTTTCTAGATCTCAGGATCCGTTTCTTCCCTTCCATTATTTTGCGCTGTGGGACGGGGGCCCTGCACTTCATCTGACCTCTGCTTGTTTTGGGGACAGCTGGAGGCGTCTGTAAAGTCAGACCCTCAGCACTCTGGCCCAGTAGCGCAGAAGTGGGACAGATAGGCGGCGGGTTCCAGGCCGTGAGCCCGGGTGCCTTGTTTTCCTTCCTTCCCTGAAGTTTGCGGGCACCTCGCTGGGGCAGGGGATTGGGAGGGGGCGGACTCCCCCAGCTCTGCGTGCACCTTTCCGTCAGCTGTCAGCATGGGCTCCGGGAACCTAAGGCAGCCTGAAGGAGAGTAGATTTCCGCATTTAATGAGAAAGGCTCGTGTGATGCTGTTCAAAGTACTGTTTTACTGAACGAATACAGGATGATGGTTGTGCGCCCGCAGGTCTCATTGTCCAGGGAAACCTGTCCTCCCTAACGCACCCCGTGTAGATGCAGTCACTTCGTTCTTGTGCTTGAATAGACCTGCTGTTCTCAAGCTTTTATGTCTCAGGACACCTCCCAGCCATTGCTCTTTTGTACTGAGCTGTAACTGACGTGGTAGTTCCGGGCGTACGATGTCGTGATTGGGTATCTGCAGCTATTACGAAGCGATCCTGTAAGTCCAGCCGTCAGCCATCACTACACAGCCATGATTTTCTCTCTTGTGGTGAGAACTTTCAGGGTCTGCTCTCCTAGCTACTTTCAAATATGCAGAACACTATTATTAACTGCAGTCAGCATGCTGTACGTGACACCCCAGGACTTCGTCATTTTATAACCGGAAACTTGTACCTTTTTCCCCCTTCCACCCATTTCACCCAGTCCCCATCCCCCACCTCAGGCGACCACCCATAAGTTCTCTGTGCCCGTGCTGGGGTTTTCTCTGTTTGCTCTTCGATTCCACATAAGTGAGATCATACAGTATTTATCTTATTCTGTGTGACTTATTTCACTTAGCACAACGTCCTCAAGGTTTATCCATGTTGTGATAAAGGACAGGATCTGGGTGGGGTGTTTTGTGGTTGAGTAGTGTTCCATTATAGACGTATTTTCTCTGCCCTCTCATCCATCCATGAACTCTCAGGTTGTCCCCACGTCTTGGCTCTTGTAAGTAACACTACAGTGAACATGAGGTTGCAGACATCTCGTCAGATTAATGCTTTCATTTTCTTCAGATAAATATGCAGAAGTGTGATTGCTGGATCATAACACAGTTCTACTTTTACTCTTTTGAGGAGCCCCATGCTGTTTTCCCCAGCGGCTGCACCCATGTACGTTCCCAGCCGCAGTGAGTGAACAAGGGCTCCCTTGTCTGCACATCCTCGCCAACACGTATTTGCCGTCCTGTTGAGGTCGGCCATCCTGACAGGTGCGAGGTATAGCTCAGGGCAGTTTTCATTCGCGTTTCCCTGATGATGAGTGACGTTGAGCATCTTTTCCTGTTACCTGTTGGCCGTCTGTAGGCCTTTGGGAAAATGTCTGTTCGGGTCCTTTGCCTATTTTTTGATTGGATTGTATTTTGCTGTTGGGTTGTAGGAGTTCTTCGTGTATTTTGGCTGTTGACCCCTGTCAGATACATGATTTGCGAACATCTATTCAGTCGGTTGCCTTTTCATTTTGTTGATGGTTTCCTTTGCTGTGTGGAACCGTTTTCCATTTGATGTGCCCCCCTTGTTTATTCTTGCTTTTGTTGCCTTTACTTTTGGTGTCAAATCCAAATCATCATCACCAGGTTTTCTTTTAGGGGTTTTATGGTTTCAGTTCTTACGTATTTAAGTATTTAATCCGTGTTGAATTAATTTTTGTGTGTGGTGTAAGACAGTCGTCCAATTTCACTCTTTTCCATGTGGCTGTCCAGTTTTTTCCAGACTGTTTATTGAACAGACTGTCATTTTTCCCATTGTGTATTCATAGCTGCTTTGTTGTAAAGAACTTGACCATATAAGTATGGGTTTCTTCTGGGCTCTCTATTCTGTTCCATTGATTTATGTGTCTGGTTTTATGCCACTATCATACTGTTTGGATTACTACAGCTTTGTGATATAGTTTGAGATCAGGGAGCGTGATGCCTCCAGCTTTGTTCTTCTTTTTCTAGACTCTTTGACTCTTCACAGTTACACTGATAAATTATTGAGCAGCTGCAAAAGCTCTTGTTTGGAGGGGTGTGTGTGTGTGTGTGTGTGTGTGTGTGTAAAAATTTTTTTAGAAAAATTCAGTATACATAATAAATCCATTACATGTTGCCATAAAAATGTTTTCTGAGAAAGAACATTTTCCAAAACAAAATAGGAGAGTAGCATTGTTTTGAACTTTTCAGATTTTTTGTACCTGGTTTAGTAGAAGACCGCTGGGTTCTGTGTGCTTCTGCGTTCAACCTGTTGTGAGACATTGTTTTGGTTGAGTAAAGAATGTAAAGAAAATTCAGCCTCACAGAAATATATATTTGCAGGAAAGTGGAGTGATTTAATACCTTTTAACATAATTGTGGATATTTTTCTTTGATATCAAAAAGTGAACAAGTTGTGGTTTCTTAAAGGTTAGTTGCAATATGGAATCTAACACCACACCAGTAAACTCTTCACATTGTGTCAAACGTTAACATCCATCCGTTTATTGTGCACTTTGAATGGATCTTTTCCCCATGCGTGGCCTTTTTTATTGGTTACTTGGAAAAGACTGGTTTACTGAGTTACGCAGATCTTCCAAATGTTAAAATTTACTCATTAAATATCACCACTGATCATTTCAGGAAAATCTTTAAAGTATTGGGATGCCATCAAGCTCATGGTGGGGGATACCAGTTTTCTAAAGCTTTAATTTTTGCTTAAAAGCTCAAATTTGATCAATGATAAATGCTATCTCTCCATTTGACAGTTCAATTACTTTCAAGTAATGGTGTGTCTGCCAAACAGCCATGTCCGAAAAAGCGTGGTTTGTCTGAGATGTGAAGTTGCATGAAAAAAGGTAGCTGCCACTCAGACAGCTGTGCGGGTCTTTCCCTGAAACAGCTGTCTCACAGCAGATGTGCTGTGTGCTTGCTTCCCACTCTGTCACAGAACATATTAAAAAGACCCAAGGACTGAGATTTCATAAAACTAATAACTTTTACTGCTTTGTCACAGAGATTTTTTTTTTTTTAAAGATTTTATTTATTTATTCGACAGAGATAGAGACAGCCAGAGAGAGAGGGAACACGAGCAGGGGGAGTGGGAGAGGAAGAAGCAGGCTCATAGCGGAGGAGCCTGATGTGGGGCTCGATCCCACAACGCCGGGATCACGCCCCGAGCTGAAGGCAAACGCTTAACCGCTGTGCCACCCAGGCACCCCGAGATTCTTTTTTTTTTTAAGATTTCTTTTTGACAGAGAGAGAGAAAGCAAGCAGGTGGTGGGCAGGAGCAGAGGGAGAGGGAGCGATAGTCCAGGCAGACTCCCTGCTGACCGTGGAGCCCAACGTGGGGCTCGATCTCATGACCCGGAGATCACGACCTCGGCCAAAACCAAGTCAGATGCTTAACTGACGGCTCCGCCCGGGTGCCCCTGTCAAAGCCATTCTTCAGTGAAGCGGATTGTAACTGGTTCGCAGTGGTGGTGACTACAGTGGCTGCCGGGTGTTGGTGCCGCTGCTTGAAAACCTGCCAGAGCAGGAGGCTTTCGCACAGTTAGTGCTGGTGTTGAGAGCGGGACAAGGCAAGTACATCTCAACACCAGTCGTGAAGTCATCACCGTGCAGATCCCTGAGAAGATCTCAGGGACCACACTGAGGACAAGCACTCATCAGCAGCACAGCCGTGAATTAAAATGATTCTTATGCCCTGAACAATGTTCTCTCCTAATTTACTACAAGGAAGTGGCTTCAGTAGGAAGACTGCGTCATCCTAAATAGAAAAACATTTTCCCTTTTCTGCTCATGAAGGAACTCTCATTAGCAGAGAATGTGGGTGTCAGATTTGGCTTGGGAGACACCAGTGTTCGGAAAATATCCTCAGGCAAGACCGCCAGCGTTAATGCCGTCTGTGCATGCAGAATTCGGTAAACTCAGCCAAGCACCGTGTAGTGCTTACACGCACTAGGAGCTGTTCTCCACGGCACTTAAATACGTTCTGTTCTTGAATCCTCACACTAAGCCTCTGAGATAGAAACTGTTGTCACACTTAGATGAGGGGACAGGCTCCGGATCACGTGGCTCCCTGGCGACGGAGCTGGGATCAAACCAAGGCAGTCTGGCTCCCAAGGCCGTAACATTAATTACTGGGCTATGCTGTGGCTTTCCTTGGCATAAAGTTTGAAGACACTAAATTGCTAATATGTATGACTCAGTAATAATCTTATTGCTATCTGTAATTCCTATAAGTGCTCGGAGAAAAAAAATAGTCTGATACTCCTTTGCGTAAGTGGGGGGGAATTTATAACCCATCTCCTATTCATTGACTTTAAAAGAGCACATTGCAGCTGGGAATTTCTTTAAACTGTTATCTACCCTTTGGATCCATAATGTAATCAGCATAAACAAGCCTCTCCCTCCACCTGGCAGTGTAACTGTAGTCCAAGTGTGGCTCTCTGCCACCCAGCTCAGAACCCCGAGGGTACTTGGTGTCAGGACTGATTCCCAGATCAGAATCTCCAGGGAGGTTCTGGGAATCACATTTTAAATACTAAGCACCCCAGGCGATTTGAATGCAGTGTGAAGTTTGAGAATCTCCATGTTTTTGGTTGTTGTTGCTTAAACAGCTTTATTGGGCTACAACGCCCATACCATGCAACTCACCCATGTCCTGTGTGCAGCTCAGTGGTTTGGGGTGTACGCAGATATGGACAAGCATCACCCAGTTTGAGAACATTTTTTATCACCTCAAACAGAAACCCATACCCATTAGCTATCACTTCCCCTCCCCCAGCCCCTGAGCAACTATTCATCTGTGTCTGTCGATTTTCCATGCTGGAATTCCACAGGAATAGGACTGTCCAGCGTGTGGTTTTCTGTGACTGGCTTCTTTCACTTAACATACGGTTTTCAGGGTTCATCCGTGTTGTAGTGTGCATTAGTGCTTTATTCCTTTTTATGGCTGAATAATATTTCATTGTGTGGCTATGTCCCATCTTGTTCCCATTTCTTAGCTCTTATGAACAGTGCCGCTATGAACATCAGTGTATAGGTTTCTGTGTGAACAAGCCTTCAAAGGCGCCTGGGTGGCTCAGTTGGTTAAGCGTCTGACATGATCTCAGGGTCCCAGGATCGACCCCTGCCTCAGGCTCCCTGCTCAGCGTGGAGTCTACTTGAGATTGTCTCTCCTCCTCCCTCTGCCCCTTTCCCCTCCACAAGCATGCGCTCACTCGCTCGCTCTCTCTCAAATCTTTTTAGGAAGTCTCCATTTCTCTTAGGTATCTGTCTAGCAGTGCAGTTGCTAGGTCATATGGTAACTCTACGTTGAACATTTTTTTAAATTCTAGTGTAGTTAGCATACAGTGTTGTATTCGTTTCAGGTGTACGATATGGTGACTCAGCACTCGCGTGTGTGTCTCAGTGCTCATCAGGATAACCATGCTCCCAATTCTCTTCACCTACCTCCCCTCTGGTGACCCTCTCTCTGTTCTCTATACATGAAGAGTCTGTTTTTTGGGTTGTCATTCTTTTTTTTTTTTCCCCTTTGCTCATTTGTTTTGTTTCTTCAATTCTACATGAGTGAAATCACATGGTATTTGTCTTTCTCTTACTTATTTCGCTTAAGATTATACTCTCTAGCTCCATCCATGTCATTGCAAATGGCAAGATTTCCTTCTTTTTATGGCTGTGTAGTATTCCATTGTATGTGTACACCACTTCTTCTTTATCCATCCATCTATCAGTGGACACTGGAGCTCCTTCCATATCTTGGCTACTGTAAATAATGCTGCTATAAACATAGGGGTACGTGTATCCCTTCAAATTAGTGTTTCTGTATTAATTTGGTAAATGCCCAGTAGTGCAGTTACTGGATTTGTAGGGTAGCTCTATTTTTAACTTCTTGAGGACCCTCCATACTGTTTTCCACAGGGGCTGCACCAGTTTGCACTCCCATTAACAGTGCATGAGGGCTCCTTTTTCTCCACATCCTTATCAACAGTTGTTGTTTCCTGTGTTGTTAGTTTTAGACATTCTGACAGGTGTGAGGTGATGTCTCACTGTGGTTTTGATTTGCATTTCCCTGATGATGAGTGATGTTGAGTATCTTTTCATGTGTCTGTTGGTCATCTGTATGTCTTCTTTGGAGAAATATCTGTTCATGTCTTCTGCCCATTTTTTAATTGGTTATTTGTTCTTTGGGATGTTGAGTTGTATAAATTCTTCATATATTTTAGGTAGTAGCCCTTTATTGGATGTGTCATTTGTGACTATCTTCTCCCAATCAGTAGGTTGTCTTTTAGTTTTGTTGATTTCCTTTGCTGTGCAGAAGCTTTTTATTTTGATGAAGTCCCTATAGTTTATTTTTGCTTTTCTTTCCCTTGCCAAAGGAGACCTATCTAGAAAAATGTTGCTGTGGTCAGTGTCAGAGAAAATACTGCCTGTGCTCTCTTCAAGGATTTTTATGGTTTCAGGTCTCACATTTAGGTCTTTAATCCGTTTTGAGCATTTAGTGTGTCGTATAAGAAAGTGGCCAGTTCTCCTAATACCATTTGTTGAAGAGACTTTTTCTCATTGCATATTCTTGCCTTCCTTGTTGGAGATTGATTTACCATATAATTGTGGGTTTGTTTCTGGATTTTCTGTTCTATTCCATTGACCTATGTGGTTTGTTTTGTTTTGTTGGTGGTGGTTTTTTCTTTTTTTTGAGAGAGAGAGAGAGAGAGAGAGAGAGAGAAGAGAGAGTAAGCAGATGTGAGCAGAGGGAGGAGCAGAAAGGGAAGGAGAGGAAGGGGGAAAGAATCTGAAGCAGACTCCACACTGAGCGCAGAGCCTGATGTGGGGCTTGATCCCACAACCCTGAGATCATGACCTGAGCTGAAACCAAGAGTGGTTGCTTAACCGACTGAGCCACGCAGAGCCCCAATCTATGTGTATTTTGCGCCAGTACCATAGTTTTGATTACTACAACTTTTGTTATAGAACTGTGGAATTGTGATACCTACGGTTTTTCTTTTTCAAGACTGCATTGACTATTTGGGGTCATTTGTGGTTCCATTCAAATTTTGGGATTGTTTGTATTCTTAGCCGCAGATTTTTCCCTTTCAGCACTTTGAATGTATCATGCCACTTTCTTCTGGCCTGGTTTCTGCTGAAAAAGCAGCTGATAGCCTTAGGGGGTTTCTCTTATACATAACGGTCTTTTTTCTCTTGCTGTTTTTAAATTTTTTTTCTTGACCACTATTTTTTGCCATTTTAATTACTATGTATCATGGTGCAGATCACCTTGGGTTGATTTTTTCGAGGGATTTCTGTGCCTCCCGGATCTGGATATGTCTCTTTCCTCAGAGTAGGGAGGTTTCAGCTATTATTTCTTCAAATAAATTTTCTGCTCCCTTTTCTCTTTCTTCTTCTTCTGGGATCCCTATAGTGTAACGGTTCTTATGCTTGATGGAGTCACTGAGCATCAAAGTCTATTCTCATTTTGCATCATTTTTTCTCTCACCGGCTCAGATTGCTTTCCATGACGCTGCCCTCCAGGTCATGAATGCGTTCCTCTGCTTTGTCCTCTAGTCTGCTGTGTATTACATCTAGTGTATTTTAAATCCCAGTTATTATTTCTGACTGGTTCTTTTTCTCTCTGCGTTAAGGGTCTCACTGATGTCCTCCACTCTTTTCTCAAGTCCAGTGAGTACTTTATGATCATTACTTTGAATTCTCTGTCAGTCATGTTACTTTTGTTTCACTTTGGTCTTTTGTTGTGGTTTCGTCCTGTTCTTTCATTTGGGACATAGTCCTCTGTCTGCTTATTTTGCCTAACTCTCTGTTTCTGTTAGGAAAGTCCGCTACCTATCCAGCTCCTGAAAGTAGTAGGTGGGGTGCACACTTTTAACGAGGTGGCACTGGTTCTTTTACAGAGGGGTGGTGCCTGCACTGTTACGACCCGGGCCAGCCCGGAGTGCTCCACGAAGCGTGTGGGTGGGATGTGTGGTGCCGGCCAGTTCTGCGTGCCAGTCCTCTCGCACAGGTGACACAGCCTCGAGGAGACAGGTGGGCCAGGGCCACTCTGTAATGTGCAGGCAGGGCACGCAGTTTTAAGCGGCAGCGAGCAGAGCACCCTCCACAGGGGCGGCCCACTGCTGCTGCCAGGACTGAGGCCCCGCAATACTCACAGCAGGGACACACCGTGCTGGCAGGGTTTGCCAGGGGCCTCTGGGGAGGGGACCCACAGCACCAGGGCTGAGGCAGGCCCGGTGCCCCGTCAGCAAGTTATGTAATGAATGCTGGCACCTCCCTGGTTCTGCTGGGGGCCGGGCGGGGAAGCGGAGCCTGCCAGCACCTCTGTTCCTGGAGGGGTCTCCCAGTGAAATCGGTCCCCCTGGTACAGGCTCTGAGAGGTCAGTAACTCCCCCACATGCCCCAGGCATCTTTCAAACTGCCCTTCCGGCTGTGTCTCTGCAGGCAGCTTGTTGGGCTGTCTCTTTAAGAGACAGGTTTCCTCTCTCCCAGCAGCGTCCCCTGGAACTGAGCCTGCTGATTTTTAAAGTTCCAGCCTTTAAGTTGTAGCTGGTTGTAGGAACTCGGGAAATTTGGCCCCTTTGGTGTGCAGAGCCAAATGTTATGGGGATTCATGCCCTGCAGGCTCCCAGGTGTGAGGATCTGTTTATCTCCGCGCTCTGCAAGCTCTGGTCCTTCCGGCTGCAGGTGGCCAAGGCCGCCTCGTTCGCAACCATGTCTCCACTCTCCCTCCCCTCACTGAGGCAGCCTCTTCTCCACACTTAGTTGTGGAGTTTGTTCTGCCATCATCAGGTCGTTTTCCAGGCCATTCACACTCATGTGCTATCCAGGTGTATCCCTGCGATGAGGTGTGCGTAGGGCCCTCCTCTGGCATCGTCCCTGGAGTCAAGGTCGCACTACCTGCCAGACTGTTTCCACGGTGAGTGTGCCATTTGACACACGTGCCAGGAGTGCGGGAGGGCTCTGCTCCCTCCACATCTTCCCAGCACTCATTACGGGTGTTTGGATTCCAGAGTCCTGGGTGGGTGTGCCTTTTGTCCTGATCACTAATGATGTCAAGCATCTTTTCATGTGCTTATTGGACATTTGTATCTTTTCCTGGAAGAAATGTCTATCCAGGTCTTTTGCACATTTTTAAATTGTCTTTTTGTTGAGTTTTAAGAGTGCTTTATATATTTTAGATCTAAGTCCCTTGTCCGATAGGTGATTTTGCAAATATTTTCTCCCATTTTTGTGGCTGTTCTTTCACTCTCTTGATGGTATCTGTTGAAGTTTTTAATTTTGATGAATTTTATGTTTTTCATTGCTCATGCTTTTGGCATCATATTTAAGAACCCTTTGCCAAATCCTGGGCCACAATCTGTCCCTATATTTTTCTTCTCAGAGTTTGATAGTTTTTATTCTTACGTTTAGGTCTTTATTTTGAGTTACTTTTTGTATAGGTGTGAGTTTAGGATCCAGCTTCATTCTTTTGCATAAACATTCTTGAACTGCTACAAATAATAAATTTTAAGGCATCCCACCTTATCTGGGTTTTACTTTATTTCCTGTATTTGGCTGGATTAGCCTTAGAAAAGGAGGAATTCACATATGAATACCCATGCTACAGCAAGCAACCTCATTTCACACTCTTAACATAGAGCACTGACCACAGGTACAAATTCTGGATTTTATGCTGGCCTTGGTTTGCCATATGATACAGTTCTGATCGTCTCCGTACTTGAAATCAGTCATTTGAAATTGTTTGTATGGTGAACTCAGCTTGAGGACAGAAACAGGAGGAAATGATCACAGAAGTGGGATATGGAAACTTATCATTATCACGATCATTTCATTATTTTAGCTTGTAAAGATCCACATTATTACACAGTTTTATATCAAATTTGGGACTATCTAATTTGGTTAATTTGGGCATTGCCTAGTGTTTCCATAAGGGATTAAAACAAGGATAATTCATTGCTGTCAGAACTCTGAAAGAAGATTTTGTCCATACTGAGAAAAAAGTTAACACCTCTTAAGTATAAAAGCAACTGGAACGAACCCTGCAGCTGAGCAAGTACCTCCTCCTTTCACACGAGTTACAGCACCTTCAGTCTCCGACGAGAGACATCATTTGTCTAGAGGAAGGCACAGTCTCAGAGTATACTGAACAATTAATTGTCTTTCTAGACCAACCCTGGAATGGTCCCCAGCCATGGATTCAGCCCCAGATCTTATTTTTTTGACAACCCTCGAAGATATGATAGTGATGATGACCTTGCCTGGAACATTGCCCCTCAGGGACTTCAGGGAAGGTAAGCCCCTACTTCATGGTTAGGAGACTGAGGACTGCACCAGTGGAATCCATTCAATCCCAGAGAAAATGCTTCCCTAGAAACCCTGGAGTCAGAGGGACTGTGAGGCACATAGGAAATGGAGAATGAGGGACAAAGTGTGGCCAGAGTAGAGCCCACTCCTGGGATTCTGCTTCCTTACCTGGGTGGCAGACAGAAGGGGTGGGAGCCTCTGGGGTTCCCTGCCCTCTTCTGTGATGCTTCAGCCCCCCTCCATGGCCCCGTTATCATCACGTCCCCTCTTTCTGCCTGTGAATCTGGGCCTTCAGGGCCAGCAGGGGTGAGAGAAGCAACAGGGCCGACCTAGTGTTACTGAGCCCCCGCCACTCTGTGCTTACGCTCCCAGGACCTGATGCAGGTCCTGTGAAAGGGAGGCTTTGGGCTGTGTTTCTTGGCAGTCAAAGCTTATTTTTTGTAATGCTTTGTACATTTAAAGGCAGTCATTAACAAAACTACCCCCAACCCTGGATGGAATGATAGAAGATAGGTTTTCCAGCTTTTCTACTCCTTATTCTGGACAATAAATGTCCTTGAAAAATGAAAAAGAAAAGAGCCCTTGTTTGGCAGCAAGAGAACAGAGGAGAAGCTGGGAGGATATACTGCTTTCTCAATGGACGAGGGAGCAAGGGAACCAGATAGAATAAAAGATGGTGTTGGGGAAGAGAAAATGCAGCACTCCACAAGCAATCCACCAAGCCAACAGATGTGAAGAACATAGAAGTCTTGAAGGGAGCCAATCAACAAGGACTTCCTGAGGTCCAGAGTTGTTCTCACCCTCACCCCTAACATTGCTGTCTTAGCCAGTTACCCCCTGCATGTCCCTCCAGAGCCCACGGGAGCAGCCCTGGCCCTGCACCTGCCAAAGGCAGCACAGAGCTGAGTGTCTCACTCCCTAAGTGGAGGGAGACCCCTCTTCCACTGCATACAGGAGGAGAATAAAATGTACATTAGTGAGTGCTTACTGTATATTAAGGTACTGTTCTAAGCACTGTTTGTAGGTATTAACTCACAGAAGCCCAACAAGGCAGTTACTGGTATCACTGGCATTCCACGGATGACAGCGTTGGTGCACAGAAGTTACCTGTCCAGAGGTTTCAGATACAATTTGCTGGCAAAATATTTTGTTACACATAATGATTGGTTTATGGTTCTAGTAATACTATGCTTCTGGGCTCTGGGGAGTTCAGGGTTTTTTGTTTTGTTTTTTTAGAGCAAGCAAGCAAGCCTGAGTGGGGGGAGGTGGGAGAGGGAGGGAGAATCTTAAGCAGGCTCCACACTCAGAGCCCAACGCAAGGCTTTATCTCACAGCTCTGAGACCAGGACTTGAGCTGAAAACCGACTGAGCCACCCGGGGGCCCCGAGTTCAGTCATTTTTGTGGGTGAACTTGTAGCCGCTGAACCTGGGCTTCAAGAAGCCACTTTAAAAACTGGGAATCTCTACAGTTTATACAAAATCCCAGTTCTGTCCATGTAAAATAGACATGTCATCAATAGGGAGTATGATGTTTCAAGTCACCAACTATCTCTTTTTTTCTTTTTAAGCTTTGCTCCAGACTATTATGATTGGGGACAACAAACTAACAGCTTCCTGGCACCAGTGGGAACTTTCCAGCCAGACTCAGTTTTGGACCCTGACAAACCAAGCCAGGGGTAGCATCAGTCAACAGTTTCATGGAAGATTCCTCAAGTGAAGAGCTTCAAAGAGACTAGCTTAATGACAGCTGAATTTTTAAGGCACTTTTCCTTAAGAAATAGGACTTGATTTTTAATTGTTACAGGTCTCTAATGGACTCTAGGACTAAGCAATAATCTAGATTGATAAAACTTATTTTAGTACTAAAAAGTGAGCCTGGCTGCCTATTTCAGTGGGTATAACTTAAACTTTAAAAGAAATTCTGTACCTTTATAAAGATGTATTTTATATAACTTAAATAATAATGCTAAAATATATAGTAGGATTTTTGGAGGATGTTACTGCACTATATGTTTGTAGTTTGCACGGACTTTTATGCATAATTCACTTTAAAAGTATACAGTACGTGGTCTGATGGTTGTCTCAGGCTTTTGGACTAAAGCATTCTTCAGATCCTTACCTCTTCAGGTCGTGCAGATGCTGGCAGTTGACATCTAGAAAGCGAGTTACGGCTCCAGTGTTACAATGTAGCAGAGGATCAACAGACCACATATGAGGTAACTGGTTCCTTCCTTCCAGTTCCTTAAGGTCCAGACAGTTGTTATCTCAAACAATCTCCTAAGTTTTGCCAAAAACGTGGTACTCCTTTCAGCAGGGCGCTGACGTATACACTTCAGTGTGTGCACTCAGTGGGAAGTGGCTGCGTTGAAAGCACGCATCGAGCCACCTTTGCTGCTAACCCTTCTCTGCTGTATTCAGAAACCCTGCAGAGATTTTTCAGCCCAGTGAGAGCTAGCATCTCTTACCTCAGTACCTCCCAAATCACGGACCAGTCATTACATTGAAGGAACAGAGGAGAGGTTCTCAAAAGGGGGTGAATAATAAATGCCCTTGATCCAGAAGACTGTATGGAGTCCTGACGGTCTTCCTGGATTTCCCACCATACTTAAAAGAAAGAATGCCTTGTATTTTTAAATAGCTCTGAAGGCAGGCTCGTGAGGCAGCAGCTTTAGAACCGGAGTAGTGTCACAGTATCCTGTGGCATCATTCCTGTCCCTTGCCACGTCAGGACGCATGGTCCAGACAAGCGTGGCTCCGTCGTCTTTCGCTTCAATGAAATCAGCCAGCTCTCCAGCCACGCGTGCGACCCTGAAACTTCCCAGGTCTATGCAGGTAAAACTGGCTGTGATAGAAAACTGTCAGGGAGGACAAAAGCTCTTATTTTCTGTAAAACAGAGAGAAGGTACTAGAGGGAGGACCATCAGCAGAGATGCAGTATCTTCTCTGCCTAGAAAGTGTCAGCTCTCGGGACAGGAGGGGGAGGAGGGGCAGATGAAGAGACAGTGATGTTAGTAAATTCTGCCTTCATGATGAAACCCATTTCCAAGGTCTCCGATTTCCCGTTTTGGTCTTCAGAAAGGATTTATCTCTGGGCATTGATTTAACAGATGTCAAGTCTACTTTTCTTGATGTAATTAAGTTTTAAATGGCTTGTGATTGGGTTTTTCATTTGTACAGATCCCTTTATCCTACATAATCCCACATAACAGTGTTCTTGCCTCTCAGTATATGGAAGAATTGGGGTCACATATCATTGAAAATAGTTACTGTCAGGGACAATTCTAGACTGAAGCAAAATTTGCACAGATTATTTGGGTTGCCTTAAAATATTTTAAGTTGTTGTTATTCTAAATAGCTTTAAGAACACCCTACTTGTCATGTGATCTTTGTTACTAATACTTAGAAGAATTTAAACGCAGACCCAGCATACACTTAAAACTTTAAATCATGCTTTCAGAAAGTACTTCAATTAGGTCATTCAAGGGTAGATATATTTTTTTAAAATACAGTAATAAAAAAAGATCACTAAAATCATCCAATTATATTCATGCTGTAGCAACACATTATTATCCTGTTATTACTGGCAGGAAAATTGAAATAACCAGCATTAAGTGATAAAAGCCATAATCTATTTTTATGATAAAGCTGCTACTATTTGAGCTTTTTTATTGGAAAGGATAAAAATGTTCTAAGACCCTATTTTTCTCTTCTTCCCCTTTTTAAAAAGTTTTGCTAAAGCACAAGTATTGTAAACACATCTAGAATATAAAAAATAGGATTGTATTAAATGGTCTTTCTCTCATAGTAAGTGACCACAGATACCCTGTGAAACATGATAGATATGGTAGATATGAAAAGGGAAATTAAAAATTTCTTCAGTTTTCTAATTGTGTTGTGCTGTTCAATTAGGTACACTAACAAAGCTCCTTGGGTGAGATATTAAAGGCTCAAAGAAGGCAAAGAATGGGGATTACCAGTTATAAAATACCCAAATGTCCTTCTGTTTTAAGGCAACATAATGAAATTAAAACCCTGGGTATTTGAAAGTTAAAAATGTATGGGGAAGAGGGGCGCCTGGGTGGCACAGCGGTTAAGCGTCTGCCTTCGGCTCAGGGTGTGATCCCGGCGTTATGGGATCGAGCCCCACATCAGGCTCCTCTGCTATGAGCCTGCTTCTTCCTCTCCCACTCCCCCTGCTTGTGTTCCCTCTCTCGCTGTCTCTCTCTCTGTCAAATAAATAAATAAAATCTTTAAAAAAAAAAAATGTATGGGGAAGAGGCAGTGTCACTGAAAATTTTGTACTAAGTCTGATTCAACACTAGAGGCTGCACATGAGTGTTCTGGGCACCTAGTGGAAATATGCAGAAGAGGCATCTCCTTCTGCAGGTAACTAAAAATGCCAACCGATCTGTGTAGATAGCTTGCACTGGCTCTTTTTTCTACAAGTAACCCATTTAACTGAGCCACTGATGACAACGTCCAGGCGTATGTTACCCACGGAGCTGTGAACTGTAAGGAGTTTTTTGCCTCTTACAGTCTACACATCAGTGACAGTTATGCCAGGTCTGTCTGGGATGTAGCAGGCGTGTTGTTAAAACTATGCTGGTCACCAGATTTAGCGGTGTGCACTCAGTAGTGCGTCCCCAAATAGTCTCTTTTCCCAAAATCCAATAGAACTACTCTTTGTTAATTCCTTGAACACTTAATTCCTACTAAGAGGAAATAAGCATTAAAAAATCCCAGAGCATGAAAAGTACTTAGAGAAAAAGGTTCTCATTTATATTTACATAGTAGATATTACCAGAATATTTTTAATTTTTTAGAATTCTTTTTTAATCAAAGTAAACTTACCTTAAAATTAAATGTGTCTACGTATCTGAGTTTTTAAGATTTCCAAATGAAGAAACTTTGTTTTTTTTTTAAAAAACTTCACTTTGGAGTACTGTATGATAAAATCTAGACGAGTGTAGGTCTAATATGTCTTTCCATTTTTTGTCCCAGGGGAGAATTTTATTTAAAAAAAAAAAAAATCTATACATAATACTATTTAAGACTTCTCATGGTCCAAGGGAGCTGCTGGAAAGGGTCAGGCTAAAAAGTGGAATTCTCATCAAAAACTATAAAGTGATCAAAGTGAGGAAACATTTAAAAAGGAATGAAGGGAGCGGAGTTCAGTCAGTGTCTACTGAGTGCCTGTTACCTGCTAGACACTGGGACGACTAGCTGTTTGCCAGTCTGTGGGTCCAGTCTGTAAACTCAGCCACAGCCTCCTTTCACCCTACTCTAGGCCCCTACTAGGGATCTATGAAAAACCCTTGCACCAGTGGGTCCCAATGGCGGGATGCTAAAGCTGTCCCGTGAGGATTCCCCATACCTGTCGTGCGGCTCTCCAAGCCCAGGCACTGAGGTGGGTTCCTTCATGTGCAGTTCTGCCCGGGTCATCATCAAGTAGGGGGTCAACGTCCTCGGATTCAAATTCAGTGACTCAGCAGCTACAAAGCTGGATTCCTCTATTCCTGGACCTGGGGCTACACCTATCCTCTGTTTTCCCAGAAACGGTTATACCTTGCCAAGATTAATTCCGGTGTAGCCTCCAAACTGGTCTTCCCTTTTGCAACGTGGTTGCCCTTCCACTTAGAACATACTTCCTGCCTCTGAACTTCAGTGTAGTCAGAACGGGAGATCAGATGCCTCCCGGCCCTGGATTTGTAACCTCTTTCTCTTCAGTCCATGTGAGCCTCAAAATCCTTCCCTTTCTCTGAACCTCTATTTCCCACGCATCTTTCTAACCTACAACTGTCCCTCTGGTCCCTTTGCAGTCTCAAGTCATGGTGCTCCTTGAAGGCATTAATGAAGACATGAAGAGGCATGTTTAGGATAAACTAATGTTTTGCCAGGGCCATCCACTTTGTGTCGCTGAGTACCCTTGGCTGTCCCCTTGCTGAATTCACTAGCCCAGAGCCTAGGCATAGCTTGTAGACTTAATCCCTACCCAAGGGAGCAGAACACTTACCCATTAGAGGAAGGAAATCCGTATGGAAAGTGAAATAATGTATCCAAGTGCTGCCTGAGAATGCAGACCCCGCCCCAGGGGTGTTAGCTGGGTGATTTTACTCTGTGACAACCCGATGCCACCATCAAGTAGACACTAAGATTTGTTCACGCTGAGGGCATCATCCCCACTAGACAGGTTTCTATGGTAGCTGTTCTACTCCAACTGGTATATTCTCTCTCTGGGTGAATTCTCACTGCAAACTAGATACAGCCTAGTTAGGCTGTAGAATTCATAAGTTGCCTGATGTCAGGGAGAGCTGTGTTTTTGTTCACTGCTATGTTCCCAGCATCTTCAGTGGTGAATGGTCAAATCCTGTTCTTGTGGTAGACTTTGTCTTTAAAGGTAACTTCTTTTCACTTGCACTTTCGTCCACTGTGTATGGATTTGACAAATATAATACTCATGTGAGGACCTATCCCTGTTTTCTCAGATATCCAACTTTTGGGTAGAGAATTCATAGTGGAATAAAAAAGGAAAGAAGGATTTTACGTAAGGATAGTCTCCATGAATGATGTGAGAACTCAATCTTAGAAGCACGGAGATGAAATTCTGTCTACACAGGCATTACACGCCCTGTCTCTTTGCCCTCACGCGTGCAGGCACTGGCAAACAGAATACTGAAATGGGCACAGCGGGCAGTAAAACGTAGGTCTTTATCAGATAAAGTGTAAAATTAAAAGATTAGGGTTAAAAGTGGTTAAAAGTGCAACTCTCAAGAGAAAACACTGAACTGGGCAGGGTTTCAGCATGATCTGTATGTTAAAAGAATTTTTTTTAAGCTCATATGGAATAAACAAGCACAGCTAAAGAAAACTGTTTTTAAAAAGGGCGGGGGTTGGGGAGAAAAGGGGACAAACACACGAGGTATTAACACAGACCCTGAGTAATTAAAATAGCTGTGGTCCTGGTGTCTGAGTAAACAGACCAATGAAACACAAAGAGAACCCAGATATGGAGCTAACTCCATGCGTGATGTCAGGAATGATAAATGTAGCATCCCCAACTAGAGAGGGCAAGACACACCGTCCAGTCAATGGTACTGGAATAATGGGGTGATCACCCAGAAGAAATCAGGCTGGATCCATTCCTGATACCCTACACCAGGACACACTCCAATGATCAAAACTTAGATCTAAAAACCCACAAAAGCTCTAAACGAAAACTAGGTGAACTGCTGCCGTGCAAGCAAGAAGGTGTATGAACTATAACTCAAAGTCCGGAAACCACTGAGAAACTGAGAAATTTGAAAAAAACAAAAATTGCATGGTAAAACCACCATAAGCCAAGTCAAAAGACAGACACCAAATCAAAAAAAACTTTAGAGCTCATCACAAAGGATTGGTATCTGTAACCAAGCACTCCTAGAAACTGATAAAAGATCAACAATGCAGTAGAAAAATGGGCAACAGACACGAACCTGAGGAAATACAAGTGGATCTGAGACATGTTAAAGGGAGTCAAGCTCACTTGTAAGAAAAGTAGAAACTGAAACCTGTGGCCCTGTAGTTTTGTATCTATCAGAATGGCAAACGTCAAAGCCACAACTACACAGTTATGGCAGTGGGTGGCAGGCACGGTCTCACATGCTAGTGGTACGTGAGTCGGGTTACTGCCTGTACGTAGGGGGTATGCTACTGTCATGGTCTGTGACCCCAGAATTCCATTTTGGGGAATTTATTCTACAAGTACATATTTATGCCTGTGTGAAGTGGCACACACACAAGGTCTGGAGACAATCCAAATGCCCATAATAGGGGATTGCTTAAACACATGTACATTCATGTAATGGAATACCAAGCAGTGACTAAGAAAAAGACTTTAACGAGGAAGCTATCTAGGGATGTGAGAAGACTAACAAGAACAGTGAATACAAGCACATGGTATGGACAGGATGTGACTCTTTGGGTAAAAATGAGAGGAAAAATTAAGACTTTACATTTGTATTTGTTTGTATATGCCTGAAAAAAGTATGGATGGAAACATAAGCAACCAAGATCAGAGGTTATGGGATGAGGGGCAGGGGAGGATTTGCAGTACGGACAGGTGGGCCGAGGGCAGGTAGAAGACATTCCACTGTATAGCCTTGCATATGTTTTGGTTTTTGAACCATGTGAATGTATTACCTATTTGAAAAATAAAGATTTAAAAAGACTTATTGACTCGGTACAAGTCAGAAGACGCGAAAAGTCCCCAGTTTTTAGTTGAACAGTAATAAGCCAACTTAGGTAGTAACACAGACACACGACATGCTGAGCGAAGGATCTGGAGTCAGACTTTCTGATTTTAAACTCAAGCCGCACCACCTAGAATTTGTGACTATAGACGAGTTAGCCACTCCTATCCTCAGTTTTCTTATTTATAAAATGGGTAATTCCACCTAAGAGTTAATGCTGCTGTGAAGAGTAAGGAATCCATGGAAAGCCCTCAACACAGTGGCTGCCGATCTTGCCATTGTAAGAAACAAGCTCACGCTCCTTATGTATTCCACAAATTATAAACAAATCCTCAGCTCATAAAGGGAAACGTTTCAAAGGCGGGGGGAGGGGAACAAGAAAGAAAGATAGCAGAAACATTTATTTAACTCCTATTCGCTACAGTCTGGTGGGCACAACAACAAATTATTTGGAATGGTGTTCAGAATCGAAGCCGCACCTGTAGATATTAAACTAGAACACCTGTCCGCCTGTGTGTGCATCTGTGGGTGTTTGGTTTTACCAGATGACTGCCATGGTACCACGTAACCAGTCTGTGTGTTCGGTGAACAGCTGTGGTTTCTGCAGGTACTTGAGTTTGTAGACTGCTGAGATGTCTACTGTGAACTGTGCCCAAACTTCCAGCTGAAGGCAATGCTGATGAAGATGGAAATAACTGTCCTTTCTCATTTACACTGGCACCTAGGTAAAGCTGGAGAATACGGCAGTGTTTCACAGACACACAGAGACTACAAGTATTGAGTAAATTCACGGTGTTACAATGTCACAATGCTTGACTTAATCAAATTTCAAAACTGGGAAAACTATTAACTACTCTGATCCTCTTTATAATCTAAGAATCAACACAGGAGAAACATTCAAATTTTACCAATTTTAATATATAGTATATCTAACTTACATAGATGCCACTTAAGGGAAAAAAAATAAACTCATGCCATTGAAGGAAGGAATTCTTTTCCTTTTCTTCATTTTCATTACTTCATCAGCTGGTACAATCATTTCTGTCAGTTATATTATCAAGTGCTGCACTTTAAAATTAGGTGATGAGATAAAGACAAAACGAGAGAGGAATTACCAGCCAAGCGTTTTCACAAGGCAGTCAGTCCCCTAGTGACCCTGCACGACAAGGGGGCTGGGACTTGGAAAAACAGGTTATATCACAAATATCATACAGTATTACCAGGCTCACAAAACAAAGGTTCCTACACCTTATACAATCATTTATGAAATACACACAGACACAAAAATGTAGGCTGCTCCCTGCCCCCGGAATCCAATTTGTGATAAAATCAAGTTAAATAAATTTCAGCTTAAGAATACTTCATTTGTTTATTTTCTTGGTGGTGCAAAAATTCATTAAAACCTTGAAAAGAACTTTTTATACTAACCTTTTAGTTTCCTAGAACTCACTCTGAATATACAATCTTTCCCAAGCTTGAAACAAATCACAGTAAAGAAAAAAACAAAAAACACTGGAAATGACCAAGGATTTTCTCCAGTAAACAGAATTTAAATAATAGCTTTTAACTGAGAGAACAGTGAAGTAACACTACCAAAAAGATTTTTGAACTTACAGTAATAATAGACAAGGTGCAAAACTTTCACATTTTCTTAAACTCTGAATGAACACTAAGAATAATTCTTACTAATTTATCAAGAAGATTACTTACTCACTTTTTAGACAAGTTCACCTTAAGGTCCCCCTCTCCTACCATACAATACTTACATCCCTAGAAATGAAAAGTGGAGAGGGCTCCAATCAAGCCGGCCTGTTTTATTTGACAACCAAAAAAAAAAAAAAAAAGTCACCACCATCAACAACAAAAAACCCCTGGGTCTATAAATGTTAAAATTGGGTAGGAAAATAATTAATTAGTGAGAACTTACTCCTTTCAACCATATCCCTCTCCTAGGGACGACCAAATATTTTTAAAAGAGGGGTGAGCCAACTAAATACAGTTTAAAATACGCCACTAAATCATCGATGAACACATTTCAGACTCTGGCAGGTAAGGTGTGGGTTTAAGAGCACTTACTTCATAAAAGACTGAAGAGTTGAAGGAGAAACTCTAGGTTTTGTACCCGTATTACTTCTACACAGATGCCTCCTTCCAAGTTAATCACATTCTATCTCTAACAGCTTTTAAAAGAATATTTTAAATATTGGAGGATATTTAAATCCCAGCTTTAGAAAATGAGCTTAGGACGTGAAGGTCATCTGTTGGTACAAGTCACACAAAGTACCATTTATATACAATGAACCGAAATGAAAGGAAAGGTAGGGAGAGGGAAGCTTCACAAGGCTCGAACTCACCTGCCTGTTTAAATAACCTACCGAAGAAATTCCGGTTGAGAGAGGATTGCATAGACTGTATTCTAAAATAAAATCCTTTAAAAATGTTTAATTTGAAAGAGTAAATTTTGTGTGTATCGTTTTAAAGTGGCATTATAAATCCATATAATCCCAAATTCTATCAAAGTGAAACGTAAGTATTTATGCAAATTTTTCTTCTCAAAGTAAACAAAAATTTTCTAAAATTGGAGTAAAGACAAAGAAATGCAAAATCAAAAGAAACAGATACACAGGATAGGTTCTAAGTAGAGAATCCTCTGGAGCCAGCCCACGACACACGGGCAATCTGGCTGGGCAGCTAGCAGAGGGGACAGTACGCACTCACCTTTACTGAAGGCGGGCCTTTATACCAAAACAAAACAGCAACAACAACAGCAACTGAAAATCTTAAATAAAAACCAATGAAACTGAAGCTGAAGTCCTGGGGATGCTTCAGTCCCTTCTGTAACTATGCACTGAAAGGGCCGTTCATCACACTGACACTTCCCGGTTATAGAAAGTGACATCAGGTAAGACTAACAACACATTTGAAAAATTACTGATAAATTTTTATCACTGATCCTAGCCCAAAGCAGCAATGTTTGTTCTCTAGCTCTCCTTTTCTATAGCAGACTGCTAACAGTGTTTATTAGGATGGTCATTTAAGTCCGACAACTGGAAATAAAGAACAGAATAAGAAAAAAACCAATTCTAAACAGAATAGCAGAATATTCAACAAATGGAAACATACGAAATTAAACACAGAATTAGTATAACTTACATGTTTTAAAAGTATATACTTCATTTATAAATATCTCTAATTGACAATCTATTAAGAATCATAAATATTCAAGTGAACATTTGAATTTTCTCTTTAAGAGTTGAGAGTTCTTCCTTCAGGTCTTTGAAGATCAGCCCCCTTTCGCTGAACGTCCAAGACTGACAGGCTTCACACAGTCAGATTATGTCTCTAACTAGACATATAAAAGCCTTTATTACCTACTGTGTTGTAGTAAGACTTTAAAATTCTGTAACTCTCTTATACTTGTAGAAAGCCTACAGAAGAAAAAAAAGAACATATTAGTTCATATGTGCACATATTTCAAATTACTGATACCATTCCATGAGCTGTAATTTGAAAGCAAAATCCAAAATAAAAGAATATAAACACCACTGGCCAATGAGTTTGCTGTGATTACTTAGTAAAGACTGTGCTGTGCACAGCTACAGTTCTTCACTCTTGGGTCAGAAGGGGCAAAGGGAGCCAGTCACTTATTATCAACACATTCTGGATTAATGATGGCAACAGCAATATGAGTAACTCATTACAATAAAGAAACTCTAATCATTTACAACTGGTCTTATAAGTTCATTTTGCACATTCCTCTCCAAATGTCCACTCCTTCCTCGTTATTCCCCAAACACACTACAGATGACCCTTAAACATCAAGGCTTTGAACCGTGGGGGGGTCACATACACAGGTCTTTTTTTCAATAAAGATAGTTCTGTAAATGTATTTTCTCTTATGATTTTCTTGACGCTTTCTTTTCCCCAGCTTATGTTGTTGTATGAATGTGGTAAATGATACATGTGACATATGGAATATGTGCTAAATGACTGCTTATGTTATCGGTAAGGCTTTTACAATCAACAGTAAGCTATTAGACATTAAGTTATCGGGGAATCATAGTTACACATGGAGGTTTGACTACATGGGGGTAATGTTAGCTCCACACGGGTAACTATCGTTTACACACCTGTGCCCTACATCCACCACTATTTACGGCGTTCAAAAAGTAAGTAATTATTGAACGAGTGAATGAACGCATGCATGCTTCTGGGCCCAGGCCCAGAAGTAAAACTCTGGGATGGGAGCCACAAAAAAATAGTTCTATAAGCTCAGTTAGCCTTACATACAATTCAGGTTGGTATGATAAAAATCTAATGTTTTTCTTTCTATAAAATAAGATGATGTAGTATGCAGTATTAAGCTTCTTTCTTTACTCTAAATACTTAGTAAACAAGAACTTTTCTTATATTGAGAGCTTAGTATGCCAGGCAACGTCCTCAGCACATCACACACATATTCTCAGTCATTGTAAAAAAAAAATTCTCCAAGGTAGATAAAATTAACCCTGATGTTCCAATTTGAGGAAAACCGAGACTGACATAAATCAAGTAATTTTTCAGGGTCACCCAGCTAATAGATGGGTTCCAACCAGTTCATCATATCTCATGACTACATAACTTCTCAAAAAGTCCAAGCTCTCTAGAGTCTCAACATTTTTTTGTTACTCTTGCAAGTTGTGGGATTAGTAGAAAATGAATTCTTACTCTAATCCTCAGAATATTAAAGGACCGAAACAGTTTTTAATTATTAGGAAAAAAACAGAATATGATTATCAAATAAATGTGTAAAATCATATGCTGTACATTAAAGTACCTATTAAAAAAAAACCCCACAAACTTGTGTCAAATATGTACGAAGATACGGTGAAGAGACCATGGCCTGAAAGGAAAAGAAAGAGAGCCAAGCAAACAGCAGGTGTGCTCGGAACGAAAAAGCGCTAAGTCTGACTTAGACACGAAAGGGAGAGGGATCAGAGAACTCAAAGGTCACACACAAATTAACTACAGGTATGTCGCCCTTACCCAGAGACCCCACACTGACCGTCACTACTGGGACCGTGGGAGCACAGTCTCCGTGGAAACACGAGCCAGACCTCACAGCTGACCCCCCAACAGAGCAGTGGCAGGGGAAGGGAGGGGCCACTTGCCCTGACCTACTGCTTCTCTCTTAGAGGGGCACTGCGGGACACGGTCACATCTAACAGGGACAGCAATGCCGTATCTATTTGTATGCTGGAAAAGAAACCATTTCCTATGAATGCTGGAACTATCAGAAAATGGCTGTTCCTGTAGAAACAGGTAAAGAAGCCCCATGTTGCAGGATTCAGTGGCCAGAACTGCCCACTAGCATCAGGTGACAAAGCGACGTGGGGCTGGGTGCTCTTAGGTAAAACTGTATACAACAGGCCATCAGAGAAAATGACTAAAGACTAATTCACTGCAGAAAAGCTAATGCACGAACTCGCTGAGGTGTCACACAATAATTTTACGTGTTAATGCAGTCAGAGTCATTTACTACTTAAATGGACTGATAATCAGGTAGAAGATACAATGAAAAGATCCCATCAACAATTATTAAGAAAAACTCTAACAAAAAAACCTGTAACATTCTCTAAGGAAAAAGTAAATGTACAGAATCCACATAAATTAAAAAATCGGGCTCAACTAAGATTAAAAGGAGCGTGGCTACATAAATTGTGGTATGTCCTTGTAACAGAATATGGCATATATTGAAAAAAGAGTGAGGCAAACCAAGAAACAGACCCTTATCCACAGAGAACGCACTGATGGTCACTGGAGGGGCGGTGGGTGGGGGGAAGGGGGAAACGGGATGGGGATGAAGGCGGGCACTTGTCCCGATGAGCACAGGCGATGTACCGAACTGCTGAGTCACTAAGCTGTACAGCCGGATCTAATATTACACCGTATGTTAAATATACTGGAATTTAAAAACTTAAATAAAAAATAAAATGCTGCTTATGTATTTGGAAGTGGCTAAGAAAGTAAACGCTTATCACAAGGACAAGAATTCTGTAACTGGGTGGTGATGATGTTAACTAGTCTTACTGTGGCAAAAATTCTGCAATATATATACAAATATCAAATCATTATGTTGTGCACCTGAAACTAATATAATGTCACAGTTTCTTCTCAAAAAACAAAATAATCCTTATGAAAAAAATTTAATAATATCAAGACATGATTATAATACAATGCCAAGTAAAAAAGAACAGGAAAGTACACAAAAATACGCTTTCAACTCTGTTAACACATAGATAAACACACGCACACATGTAAATATTTTACTTACAAGTCGAGGAAAAATACACATTTTAAAAGTACATCGCATGTTGAAACAGTCCTGGGTAGTGGGGATAGCGGTGACTTTTAAATTTATTTTTAAAATTATACTTCCATGTTTTTCCAAATTTTTTACAATGACCACGAATTATTTTTATAATTGGGGGGGGCAGGGAAAGAGGATTATTTTAAGAGCTTTAATTAGCACATGGATAAACTGGTGTTTGTTTTTCTGTAGAGGGGGAAAAAGGAGATTAAATTAGGCTATACCCTTACTTGTGTAAGCATCCCACCCCAAGTGTCACTGCCCTCAGGAGAAGAACAGTTTCCACATCTAGTTTAGTCAGAAACAAAAAGACAGTTTTTGTCTACTGAAAAACAAGAGCACTAACCATCCATCGGTTTGTAAACCACCATCACTAGCACCAGCTGCCACGGAATCCCGGGAGCAGCTCAGTGTAGGAAGCGCAGTCACGTCTAAGCTCAGGTCACCTTCACGTTAGCTCTGGAGAAGGGTTTCTTTTTTTTTTTTTAAGATTTTATTTATTTATTTATTTGAGAGAGATAGAGACAGCCAGCAAGAGAGGGAACACAAGCAGGGGGAGTGGGAGAGGAAGAAGCAGGCTCACAGCAGAGGAGCCTGATGTGGGGCTCGATCCCATAACGCTGGGATCACGCCCTGAGCTGAAGGCAGACGCCCAACCGCTGTGCCACCCAGGCGCCCCTGGAGAAGGGTTTCTATCAGCCGCACTTCACAGAGAAAGGAAGGAAGCTGAAGGAACCGGGTGAAGTGCCTGAGCTCATGCAGACAGGACCGCAGGCTCGGAATCCAGTTCTCTTCACAGAACAGTAAAGCAAATACCAGGCTCCAGACAGAGAACTGAAGCCGACAGGCCTGCCTTTATGATAGTCTCTGAGACTCAGAGACATTTTGAGGAGGTCAACATTCGTTTTCTTCTCAATTTTATTTGGATCTAAAATGTGTAAATTGTTTAAAATACTTTTCATTTAAATTTCACTGAAATACTCTAAATTTAATTCAGTTTCTCCTGTTTTATCTTATTTACGGGCCTCGTAAGTGGGTGAACTAAATTCTTCACGAAGTACTAATTCCTGATGGACATCCTATGTCTAGCTTATGCTTGAAACCCCAACCTACACAGTCATCTGTCAGTACATGGGAACAACAGGTGACATCTTCTAAGATGGGGAAGGAACAATTTATTTTTCTCTTAACTGCCCCCTTTTTAACTTAAAAATGCACGTTAAGAAAACATAAGAAATAATCTCTGTATCACCTGCCCCCCCCTTTTTATTTTAAACAGTTCTTCCTTGACTTTGTATTTTCCAGGGCAGCCCAGTTTTATTGTCTCTCATTTTCTAGGATTCTTTTCCTTCCACTCTGTATTCCTTAGTTGGTACCACACGTGGTACAAATTCTGTTTGAAACCACCTGTGGCATAAACCAAAAGCAAACTATAGGTCTATGCAGGGAAAAATAGGGTAAGAATGAATGGAGGGAAAATGCCTCCTCAGCTTAAGAAATAAAAAGCTGGGGCACCTGGGTGGTTCAGTGGGTTAAGCTTCCGACTCTTGGTTTTGGCTCAGGTCATAATGATCTCAGAGTCATAGGCTAGAGACCCACATTGGGCTGGATGGAATCTGCTTCAGATTCTCGCTCTCCCTCCTCATCCACCCCTCCTCCCTGCTCCTACATGCACCTGCTCCGACTCTCTCAAATAAAATCTTAAAAAAAAAGAAAAAAGGCAGTGAGAAGGTTTAATCTCTTTTTCTTTCATCACATCTCAACCAAGCTCTCCTTTCCTTACTCCTGCTACTGTAGTTGACCAAGCTATAGCCAGCTGAATATTAGAATATTTTCCCCACAAAACTGAGAAGGCAAATAGAAACACTGCCAATCTGACCCTATTAATTTTTCCTGTGACCTGTTGAGACCCTGGCTTGTGAGTACAAATATGACAGTATATAATTCTTTCTCTTTGTTGACCAAACAAAGCAAAACAAAGTACTTAAGGAGAGAAGATGATCTTTGAAGTTTGCTGAAACCAGCAAAACCCAGCAAGTCTTCACTGTGAAAACCATTCTTACCTTCCGAAAGCATTTAAAAGAGCAACTATTTCCTGTCGAGTGAGTTGGAAGCCTTTAGATGGGCTGTTCTCTGGAAGTTTTTGGATTTCTTTTTCAGAGAATAGTATCTTCAGGGCAGTTCCTAAACCTTGAGTCTAAAGAAAATAGTCATACACGTAACAATTAAATTAATGTAATAACAATTACTATAAAGGTTGAAAGGAATATACAGTCACTGTGATGACAGTCAAGAAATTCACACGAACTGAACTTTTCACCAAAATGTTAAACTGCAAAATACAGTTTCTACTTCCTCACACATTATGCATATGATAAATTTACCTTAACTGTTAAGGAACCTGAATAGTTTAACATTTGTTGGACATAAATTACTAAAATGCTTTTTCTTAACCTAGAAAATATCACATTAGGATTACAATGTTCAATATGTAACCCTGAAAGCATTCTTTACAGACCCTAGCAATTCAAAACTTAGAAATTATTAGTGATAACTACACTTAAAAATTTATCAATTAGAACTAGAGAAAAAGAAACATCTGATTTCAGTGTAGTCTCCATTAAAATAATTGTCTCCTGATTTTCTGAATTATCATCTTTGTAAAAAAAAATAAATAAAATATCAAACCATCCTTTATATACTAAATATACAGAGAGAGAAATGGGCCTGCTTGGCAGAACCTTCTTTTTTGTGACTAGGTGGTCTTCTTTTGACCACTGAAACAAATTTAGTGAACAAAGTTTGATAATTAAGACTTTGTATATCTTATTTTTTATATGGGTCTACAAAATACTAATATACTATTTATAACCACCTTCAGAAATGAATCTCAGATTGTACCAACAGAAACAGATACAATAAAACCAAAATGAATGTTAATGAACATAGGTTATAGGAAAAACATTCTTACACATATAACACAGATTTAATATATTCATCTTTTTCATCAATAAAGCAGAAAAGCCACACTTCAGATCTTCTGTTTCAATGAACAGTGAGGGTTACTGTAATAAAAACTTGCAACATTCCAGTAGGAAAATTTAAGGTTAGTAATAGTTTTAAAACAGAAGACAAAACACAAACCTGCAATTTCCCCCATAATCTGCATTTGTCACATCCAACACAGTCCATTATACGGGAAATATTCTTGAAATGTAAGCGGAATTCCTCCTAACATACAGAAAATATTTTTACTCTCATTAGAGGCTTGAAAACTAAACTGCGTTTGTATGAATTATAAGAAATAAAAGTTCTGAAGCTTATTAATGAATGGCTTGTGTTTTTCAACAGTGAAGAAGAAAACTGACGGGATTTGTATGGCATAACATGGCCCCTAAAACAACCATGGAAATTTATAAAATTCATTCCACATATTAATTCAGCCAACTTTTTATTGAGGTGCTACTCTATGCAAAGCACCAACACAGGCACTAAGGGAGAAACAGGTAAGTGATACATGGTTTTAAGTCTGAAGGAGCTTAACTGCTGCCTCCATCTCATACCCGCATATAGCCAGTGGTAAATGTGTCTATATTAGGCTTGGTTTATTTTTCATGTATTGCTTGTGTGAGTCCAAATCAGAAAGCCGGTCTTAGACCAACGATCAATTTTCATCTCTCCTCAGTGCCACAGGCTGCTTGTAATGGGTGCTCCATCAGCACCGATGCTCACAGGGCGGTAGGAAAGTGTGGCCTCGAGTCCCGCACCTGCCAGCCAGCTTCTCCAGGGATGCTTGCTAACTGAATCGCTGGGCTGCGCTGCAATTGCTTCCTACGCAGCAGGGATTCTTCTGCCTGTGAGCATCGGGCATGGCTGCTAGGACTCTAAGGCCAGGCTCATCTGAGGCTAACAGTAGCTACCAGAGTTTCCTCATCTTTTTCATGTGGCAAACACAGACAATAAGTTTCATTTTATTGTACTGAGGTGAACATTTTATTGCATGAAGCTAGAGGCAAGCAGCCTGAAAACTCCGGCCATGAGAAGCCCTGTCGGCTGCTTTCCAAAGGTTCCACCAAAGAAACAGCACCCTGGCTGAAAGACAAAATAAAGAACACCAAAGTCCTGTGCTCTCCGTTTCATGTAACTCATGTTCTTGGGAGGAGATGGAGAAACAGACTTGAGTTCTCCTTCATACACCTTTGAAAAACAGCAAAAAGAATTTCCAGCAATTCATAGATGACAGCTACTTCTTTTCTCACTCGCACCATCCTCCTCCACAAAAAGAACCACAGAGCCTCCCAAAAGTATACTACTTGTATAAATAGTTAAAAAATAGGAACACTACAAAAATAAATTAACATTATAGTAAACACCACAACAGCAATATGCCCTTAAAATAATCATAAAACAGGGGCGCCTGGGTGGCTCAGTGGTTAAGCGTCTGCCTTCGGCTCAGGTCATGATCTCAGGGTCCTGGGATCGAGCCCCACATCGGGCTCCCTGCTCAGCGGGAAGCCTGCTTCTTCCTCTCCCACTCCCCCTGCTTGTGTTCCCTCTGTCGCTGTGTCTCTCTCTGTCAAATAAATAAAATCTTAAATAATAATAATCATAAAATACAACAACCTTCCAAAACTAAGATACAGTTGTGACTAAGTCACTTCACCTGAGAAGCACCAAGAGACTCTTACTCGGTGCTCGCTTATCAGGGAGCATCTAGGGCGTCTCAGGGCCAAATGTGTTTCAGAATTCCAAATTCTCCACACTTTAGAAATGCAGTACATACATTATTTATCATGAAATACCCCCACCAGCATGTGTGGCAACACCTAGTAATCATATACATTCATGGTTCTGTAGCAAAATGTAAGAATATTTAAACAAAGCAAAATTTTTTAAAAGCACTACAAATATTCTTATGTCAGTACAGGTCAGGTTTTGCTAACAAATTAATTTGTACCAAACATAAGAAAAATGTTTCCGTTTTTGGAGCTTTCTGGATTTCTGAATTACATATAAAAGACTGTGGAGCAGCACTAGAAGACTGTTTGCCAGTCAATTTCAAATACTTTTATGAACATTTTAAGGGTACAATGTATTCCTTAATACGCTGTAGGCAAATGAAAACAAAGAGCTCTCAAGTTAGCTCCCTAAAATACATTCTCCGATATCACGGGGTAACAGGTAATTTTTGCCTTTTATGTTAGTCCATAAAGACAAATGTTCCAGAAACTGGAACTTTCCGTAAATATTCCATAAAACAAACTTTAGGAAAATATAGTATTTATTGCCTTCAGAGTGGCAAACAGTCATGATTTTTAAAATCAAAACAACAATACACACTGTGATTTTAAGGTAAGAAAACTTTCTCTCAAAATAAGACCTTTATAAAGGTGCCATATTCATCGGTCAGTTAACAGAGACTTTGCTAAGAGCTGACCAAGCCAGAAAGGAGAAAGGAACTGAAAAGTATGGAGAAGGGGCTTTCTGTGCCATTTCTAGTAAAATCCAGTCAGACCAACTTCAACAAGATGGAGGGCTGGGCAAGAAGAGTTTAGATGGAGGGGATTAAGACACAGCCCGTCATCTGCTCCCCCACCCTGTCCCCCAGTCAAGAACTTTTTACCTTTAATGACTTGGCCCCCTTTTTGTCACCTGCAAACATGGATTTCTCGTCAAAGTGCATGGGAAAGGACCTGATGAAATGACAACACTACAAGTTACAGACAAAACATTCACGTACTAGGTAGTAGAGCTCTGACAAAATTTTCTATCCCCACAAATATCTGTAATTTTTAATTTACTCATGTGTAAAGTTTAATAACACAGGAAGGTGGCAAATAACTCACATGTAAACTACTCAATAGAAGAGTAAAGCAACATAAGAATGGCTTTATAATTTACAAGACTAATGTTTTAAAGAAATTACATGATAAAAATCATCTAAAAATTGAACTTAAAAGCAATTTATGTGAAAAATGCGCAACTCTATTACAGAGGTTTTGCATAATTTAAACACTTCTTAATCCAACTTTGGTTCATGCTCATGTTAACCACCAGTAAACTCAAATTTTATAGACCCAGCATTTTTTAAAAGAATTTATAGTCTAGAAGATAAAGCTAATGTTCCCTTATCTATCTACCTTCATGGGAGCACACTTATAGCACCAGAATTTAAACAGCAACTGGAAGAATATGAACTTGGTTAAAAAAAAAAAAGAAAAAGGAAAAAAACCGTGAAAATAGCGTTAAACTCTGGGGCACCTGGGCCGCGCATTTAGGTCAGCGTCCAGCTCTCGGGTTCGGCTCAGGTCATGATCTCAGGGTTGGGGGATCGAGCCTCACAGAGTCGGGCTCTGCAGTCTGCCCAGAGTCTGCTTCGAGCTCTTTCTCTCCCTCTCCCCCATCCCTTCCCCCCACTTACTCTCTCTCTCTAAATAAATCTTTAAAATAAAATAGCATCAAACTTTGATACTACATAAAATGCAAAGTTCTGTTTGAAAACAGAGCCTGTTCTCAAGTGTGACTAGGCCGTCCTACTGACCACGTTCCTTCTCAGTTCTAATTCTCCCTCTTCCTAACTTGTAGGAGTCAGTTTCTGTTGTATTTCAAGGGCTACATCATTCATACAGTGTGGAATTTCAGATTACTGATACTCAATTCTTACTTTGTATCTTGAAAGATATTCAGTAAAAGGGTTTTTGTGTCAGCATCTTCTTCTACATTTCCAGTGTAAAGATCGACAATTGAGCGCTCAAAATATGGGGCCACCTTTGATAAAGCTCGAAGCTCAATTAAGTATAAAAAGTATAGATTCTTAAGCCTCCTTGGACCTTCTCCCTTAGTTTCCACAGGGTCAAAGCGCCGTTTAAATTCTTTCATATTAGGTCCCCAGCTAGGTTTACCCCAGGTTTCTAAAGAGAAAGAGAAATACATAATACAGCTTTAATAAATAGGATTTTTTTTCTCTATAGAGAATATATATTCCTCCCCCAATTTTTACACTAATAGAAGGCAAGATCTCTACATAAAAATGTGATTACCTTCTAAAAGATAATTTGCACATAGATGTAAATTGATACTAGCATGAAGTCCAGATATAAGCTTATAGAAGACTCTCTTCTCCAGACACAAGCCTATTCAGAAAAATATTGAAAAAGAAATCACATCCATTTAGATAACAGAAATATTGAATCAAGAAGATTCAGTACACAGGCTTAAAGTTAAGGCTCAAGGACATTAAAAATAATCAAGGAATAATATAAAATGATTAGATCAAGATTCTCTCACTATAAGACAAAATAAGATTCTGACTTCAGAATGGAGTTATGAATATGATAACAATGCAGAATGAGGCAGAGAATGTTGGGCTCTGGAGGTCTAAGCACTATGGACGGACTTGGCAAGTTCCTGTGCTACCCAGAGGGCAACAGCACAGATTTTTCATGGTCAGGCTAAACTAAAGCAAATGTAATTCAGAGTCACTGCTTTGGCTTAACAATAGCGGTTTCTCCTTTTCTCTTCCCTAGGGATGTCCTTTCTTTGAACCTACTTTATCGTGGAGGAAGAAGAAACTGCATTCCATTTCTCGTCTTCCTCCAGATTCTTTAGTGTGTCTTACTAATCCTCTGCCCTAGAATTCTCCAGTTCTACTTAAATGGTGTGCTTGTAAGGAGCAAAACCTGCAAAACAGTCACTGAGGAATTTCAACCAATAAACAATGTACGTTGACTTTTTACTGTGTGACCAGAATCTTTATCAGATGGAGTGTAGGAATATGATGGAAAATTATTTTATGTAGCCATACAGTGTTAATTACTGTGTTACTTAACACTTTCGCCAACGTACACTGTTTATTGGTTGAAATTCCTGGATGACTCTTAAGTAACATCTGCAAAAGCTGATTTACAAAGGCAAAATCTACCAACTTCTATTTCTTTTTTTCCCCCTGATTAATAATATTTATTTTTATTATGTTAGTCACCATACAGTACATCATTAGTTTTTGATGTAGTGTTCTGTGATTATTAGCATATAGCACCCAGTGCTCATTGCAACACAGACCCTCCTTAATACCCATCACCGGAATAACCTGTCCCTCACCCCCCTCCCCTCCAAAACCCCCAGTTTGTTTCCTGGGGTCCATAGTTTCTCATGGTTCATCTCCCTCTGTGATTCCCAACCCCCTTCAGTTTTCCCTCCTTTCCCCTATGGTCCTCTGCTCTATTCTTTATGTTCCACATATGAGTGAAGCCATATGATAATTGTCTTTCTCTGCCTGACTTATTTTACTTAGCATAATCCCCTCCAGTTCCATCCATGTCAATGCATATGGTGGGTATTCATCCTTTCTGATGGCTGAGTAATATTCCATTGTATATATGGACCACAACATCTTTATCCATTCATCTGTTGAAGGGCATCTCGGCTCCTTCCACGATTTCGCTATTGTGATCAATGCTGCTATGAACACTGGGGTGCATATGGCCCTTCTCTTCACTACGTCTGTGCCTTTGGGGTAAATACCCAGTAGTACAATTGCTGGGTCATAGGGTAGCCCTATTTTTAACTTTTTGAGGGACCTCCATACTGTTTTCTAAAGTGGCTGTACCAACTTGCATTCCCACCAACAGTGTAAGAGTGTTTCCCCTTCTCCACATCCCCTCCAACACTTGCTGTTTTCTGTCTTGTTAATTTTTGCCACTCTAACTGGCGTAAGGTATCTCAATGTGGTTTGGATTTGTATTTCCCTGATGGTTAATGATGTTGAACATTTTTTCATGTGTCTGTTAGCCATTTGTATATCTTCTTTGGAGAAGTGTCTATTCATGTCCGCCCATTTTTTGACTGGATTGTTGTTTTTTGGGTGTTGAGTCTGAGAAGTTCTTTATATCGCCTTCTAACAATACAGAGCAAATTCAACTATCCAATTTAGAGAGTGGGTCTCTTGCTTTCGGATTTAATTTCATTCAAATTCACGTTCATCAAGTGACACTGTCTATAACTTCTTCTCTCATAATAGGGCCAGATTTACTGTAACAGGATTATGTGACACTTGGACACTGTTCGGTGATTTTCAAAGGCATTTTTACAGGCATCATCTATACTCACAGTATAGGTAAAATGGTTGGCTATTGCCAGTCTCATGACCCAGATGAGGAAACTGAATCTCAGAAAAGTTGAGTCAGTTGCCTATAAAAATAGGAGTGTTCTCTGAAACCATGTATCAATATTCAGGGGCTCCCATCAGTAGGGTACTACAAAAGTGGTTCATACAGACTACCCTAGATTTCAGTATTGCCCATACAGTTCACTCCCATCCTCTACTGTCAATATTCACAGTCTCTCACCACCTCTTTTAACTGAAATACTACTTTTCACAATTTGTATCTTTACAATACAGCTAATGAAGCAAAGTGAAGAATCATCTTCCACATAGGCCATTTATCAATATCATTCCTAATAGCATGGGCACATCAATAACGTTCACCTTAGTAATGGCCATTATACGTACACACTTCATTAAAAACAAAGAGAAATCATGTTCATAAGATAATATCACCGATTAGCAAACACAAAATAGAATTAAGTAGTTTTACTCTGTAGAGTTCCTATAAGGTTATGATCTCCTGTATCATTCAACTTGCTGATCTTTCATTAATACATCTTAACTTTTAATAAATGAATGGCAATTTGGCAAATTTTTTAAAAGCATCATATATCCAGTTTTTAAATAAGGCTGTTAAAATCCTAGAGTGTTTCAGCTTTCCACTAATAGCATTTATATTTTCAACACTAGAAAATATAAGAATGCAAAGTATCTACTGGGATCTATATTGCTTTATCCTTTAATTAGACAAGTTTAGGCTACAGAAACATGTGTAAACACTGCTTAAAATCTTCTGAAATCATGGGGGTGCCTGGGTGGCTCAGTGGTTAAGCTTCTGCCTTTGGCTCAGGTCATGATCCCAGGGTCCCGGGATCGAGCCCCGCATTGGGCTCCCTGCTCAGCAGGAAGCCTGCTTCTCCCTCTCCCACTCCCCCTGCTTGTGTTCCCTCTCTCACTGTCTCTCTGTCAAATAAATAAATAAAATCTTAAAAAAAAAATCTTCTGAAACCAAATTTACCTTCCCTCAATTTCATATATATGTATATAAAAAGTACTTCCTTCCAAAAAGAAGGTCTCTACTTACAAAGTAGTGTGGATAATGGTTACTAGAAAGCAGTCTGGATGAGTGGTACATACAGAATGAAAATAACACGGAGAAGCCAGTTACAAAAACCAGAGGCCAAAATCTGCCCTATTTCCCTAATGCTGATTATTCTTGGCTGACCAATAGCCTCAAAATTTTCAAATCATTGTATCCTAAAATACAGTGACTTAAAATGTTATTTTTTTTCAAACACTATAACAATTAGTTGTCTAGGTAATGAATGCTGAATTACAAAAATATATTAAATAAATCCATACATTTCTTACAAGAAACCAGTAAATTCAAAATGCAGACATATAAGTTTACCTTCCAGCCATGTGTAGAATGATTCACCTTTAAAAAACAAAACAAAACACAGACACACACACACACACACACACACACACACACACACACAGATTTGGGTTAAAATATTTTGAACAGTCATTTACAAATCAGAATAAATTAAGTATATAAAATATTTCCTATGACAGACTAAGGAATATCTCTAGAAATGGCCACTGCATCATGTGAAGTAGAGAAATAGGCATATGGTTCTAGAAAATAAAACCCCAAAGTAATTTAAGTAACTTTTGGACAATCTTCTTATAAATAATATTTAAGCAAAAAATTTTAAGAAAACATTTCAAAATATTATATAAAATATCTTATTCATTAGAAGGCTTAAACAAGTATAGAGGGTGAAAGAGCTTAAAAATCTTAAATTTGCTTTTGTTTTTTTTTTGTTTTTTTTTTTTTTTTAAAGATTTTATTTATTTATTCGACAGAGATAGAGACAGCCAGCGAGAGAGGGAACACAAGCAGGGGGAGTGGGAGAGGAAGAAGCAGGCTCATAGCAGAAGAGCCTGATGTGGGGCTCGATCCCAGATCGCCAGGATCACGCCCTGAGCTGAAGGCAGACGCTCAACCGCTGTGCCACCCAGGCGCCCCTTAAATTTGCTTTTGATAACCACCACAGAACTCCTTAAAAATTCTAGAAAAAACACTGAATTATAATACAAAAATCAAATTAGTAATTATTCCATTTTTTCCTGAGCAGTAAAGCTATGTATATCTCCTCAATTATCTAAGACTACTAAATTTCAAGGGGTAATTTTTAAATCCCTTAATTTTCAAGATAATTTTTCAGAAAAGTCAATGACTAGAATACAGAGGGACCTGACTTAACTATGTACTAATGTTAAAAGATCTATTTCTAGATCAGTACTGTTCTGAGCGGAACAAAAATGACGGTCAGTACAGATCAAAACAGTTAATGCACTTTGTGAGTTACTTATCTTTATTTTAATTAAGAAAAGCAAAGCCTAAGAAAAACGCAACACATAGATGAGCCGAGCCAGGAGTCTAGGGGATAAATGAGATGGTAGAGAATTGCTTTGTTTCCTGAGAGTCCTCACACTTTGCAGATCTACACAAACATCTTCCCACAGATTAATGCCTTCAAGATACTCTTCCTAAGGGCCATTCATCATGATCTCACTTGTTTACCTGAGAAACCCCAAATGCTATCAGGAAAAGTCGAGCTCCCAAGGCCTCAATAATCTGGCCTCCCATGTTTCTAACTTAAACCACTGCTATTTAAAGTCTTCCCTACTGCTAACGGGGTCTCCCCAAACATGCTTGATTCTTCCCTTTGCAACTCCTTGGTCCATGCCATCTTCTCCTAATAGCCCACAGGATCCAATCCTACCAGCCTACATCTGTCCCCTTACTCAAAACTCCTCTCCATCGCCACTTTCCGTAGTAAGCTCTGCAGACCCCTCCCGTGAGACAGGATCTGTCCACCACCTACTGCTCTAACTACGTATGTGCGGCACTTCCTATCACCACGTGCAGTGCTGATCCTTCTGCCATACACCGCCAGCTCCGGGAGCGAAGGCGTCGTGTTGTACACATATTTCTATCCCGCACAATGCCCATCACTGTATCCCTGAACACAGAGTAAGTAAACATCCATTTGAAATAACTATTTTGACTGTTTTGGGGCAATTTATTATGACTGATACTCATCTGGTAACCTGGAGTAACCAACTGTTGATAAATCACTATTCACCAGATTAAGTATTACAATAACTGAGGTTATAAATTACAAAGTCAGTAAGAAAATAAAGTCACAAGACAAATTATCTGGTAAAACTATCTTACCTTCTCTCCATTTCTTCACAACATATTTTAGTAGATTATAATAACCAGACAATGGGGAAGCTGGAATGTAATTCTGGTTTCTATGCTAAATATTTAAGTAAAAGGGAATTTATAGTTTTTTTTAAACATAGGGTAAATTTACATTATAAATCTCTTCTTTATTTTTTGTCACAAGTGATTGGTAGCTATTTCTGAAAAAAATAGGATAAACATTTTCTTTTGAATTAAACAGAGGAAAAATCAAATTTTGATCATTAAAAACATTTCCTCTGCACTGGCGGCATACCCAAACACAAGAGTTTTAACTCACCATCATCTTCTCCTGAAAAAAGAAAACAGTAAACAAGATTTTAGAAACCGTCCCCCACAGTTCAGATTCCAATTCTATTTACTTTAATATGGGATTAAAACTTACTGTGTGTTAAACTATTAATTATACCACGAACCTTGGTCAGGGTGATGAGGGAACAGAAGGCAAGCTGAGGACAGAGAAGAAGCTGACACCCCAAAACCCCCCACTCCAGATGGGATATATGTGACATTCCTCGGGCAATAGTTAACTTATGGAGATCACAATCCTGCAGGACCTGACTCTCCCTCAGTTTACAAAGGTCTTAGCAATCTACAAAAACAAAGCATTTCTATCAATAACCTAGCTTCCGGAAGGAAATGTAAATACAATTAAATGTCCTTACAACCGGCAGCCCATTGACAGATAATTGAAGCAGGACAAATATAATGCTCCTTCGGGAAACTCCCAACTATCTTCATGCTAATGCCTTGCTAGTGGGGGAAAGAACCTTAACCTGACAATGGCCAGGCCTTCAGTATCCTGTGAGTCTTCTTTAACATATGAAAATCCTTTTGAAACCTCCCTTTTTCCTTACCTCCACAAACTCCATAGTATATAATCAGCCACCCCTCACAACCCCGGGGCAGCAGCTCTTTCTGCTCACGGGTCCTGACCCTGTGCTTTAATAAACCACCATTTTGCACCAAAGACACCTCAAGAATTCTTTCTTGGTCGTGGGCTCTGGACTCCACCCCACTGAACCTCACCTGTATTCCAAAACCACACCAAGGGTGTTATCACCCTGCAAATGAGACTTCTCAGTAAGAATATAGGCCCAAAGTACAAGACCTTCATATGTTTTATACAGTACATAATAGCAGAAAGCATCTAAAAATACTCCTAAAGATCGCTAGTTTCAATAACTAACAAATGGACACAGGCACTCCTTTCATCGTTAAGTACACAACCCCCTCTTTCTTACTGCTCCTCGGCCTCTAAGGCACCTCAAGAAAGTACTTCCCAAACTGTGATCAGTGAAACCGTCAGTGGGGGACGCCACAGAGCTGCCCAGACCAGGCGAAGAAGCCAGGGTCGGGCTCTAGGGAACCACAGCTGCTCTGCCTTTATCTGCTTTGTGTGTGCACTTCTGGATGCCAGGTTTCATTTCGGAAGAAAGGGTCTGTTGTTGGAAAGGTGCTGGAAAGCCAGCTCGGCAAGGGCGTGCGCGCGGCTGAGCTGAGGCTGCTGAGGAGCTGGGAGCCAATGCCAGCACCTCCAGCGGAGACAGCTTCTTCATTACCGCAACCAGGACCCCTGCTCTCCCCTCACCTGGTCCTCTGCCTCCCTTCTCTTAGTACGGTTTTCTTCTCCCCCCCCCCCTTCTGCCTCTGTCTTTTCCTACGTGGCACTCTCCTTCCTCCCATCTTTCCAGCGGTCTCACTCTCTAATTTGTCACAGCATGGACGTTAGGTATTTCTTAGGATGTGATGGTTTCATTAAATGAACCGTATTTTCTGCTTTCAAAGGAAGTGATATTATTCTGCCATAAAAAAGAAGGAAATTCTGCCACTGGCGACCACAGGGATGGACCCTGAGGACCTCAGGCTGAGGGCAGTCAGTCAGAGAAGGACACATACTGTAGGAGCCCATTTGCATGTGGAATCTGAAAACAAAACAAAAGTCCCCGAGCTCACAGATTCAGAGAACAGATGGGTGGTTGCCAGAGGCAGGGGCTGAGGAGTAGGCAAGACGCATAAAGGGCATCAAAAGGTACCAGCTTGTAAGTCCTGGGATTGTCATGTACAGACTGTCAGCTACAGTTAATAACACTGTGATTTAAAGTTGGTACCAGAGTAGATCTTAAAAGTTCTCATCACAAGAATAAAAATTCTGTAATTATTATGGTCACAGATATTTAACTAGACTTACTGTGATCATTTTGCAATATACACAAATATCTAAACATCATATTGAACACCCAAAACTCATATAATGTTGTATGTCAATTATACCTCTATTTTAAAAAATATTTTAACTCCAATCCTAAAAAAAAAAAAAGTGATCATAGAAAAGATCTGGAAAAATACCTACTGAACTCTGTACTATGGAACAGAGGTCTTCGTGAAGGCAAGTGGGTATGGGGGCAGGGAGGGGGGCTTTCTCTCTCTATTTTATGTAACTTGTGTTGTTTCCATTGTGTGTGTGTGGTTTCCATTTTTATAATAATAAGTTATAAGGGTAAAAGCAGCAAAAGAGACAAAGGAAAAGAAACCATGAACACCTTTTTCAGGACCCAATCCCTTTCCAGCAGTATCAGAATGAATTTAAGGAAGAACATCTGCCGCATCGTAAGACCGTGAGCATCTACAAGCAGTCCCTTTAGTAAACCTTTCTGTGTCTCTGGCTCTCAGAAATGCCTTAAAGGTACAAATCTAGACCAGGAAATTCAAGTTCTTAAATCAACCCTGGTCTAAAGAAAACATGAGAATGTCAAGTCAATTACAGGGCTGCTCCCAGGGTTTGGCTCCTTGCTGACAAGAGACTGAGGATGTGCCCAATGAGTTTTACGTTGATTAACCTCCGGAAATGCTGTACCACAGAAATATGCCAGCCACATATGTAATTTCAGATTTTTTCCTAACGGAAATTTCTAGGAAAGTTTTTTCTAGTATCCATGTTTTAAAAAGTGAAAAGTATACATGCGGTACAATGCAACAATGATACACTGTGTGAGGCCAGAGTAAAAACAGTCCTATCAAAAACAATAAAGTTCTGTTTAATGACAGAACTATATTACACTGCTTCAGTTCTTAAATTTAAACAAATTCAGTAAAGTTTGGTTCTGCACCAGCCGTATCTCATGTGCTCAACAGCCCGACGTGGCAAGCGGCGACCTTGCTGGACAAGGCACATTTACCGCAGCGCTCCAGGCAACCTGTCTTCAGCAAGGCTGCATCCTTAGCACTCAAACATGGTCGTGGATCAGCCAGCACGCCGGGCATCGCCTGGGAGCGCATGAGAATTCCGGGGCTCATGCAAGACCCACAGAATCAAAACCTGTATTTCCACAAGACTTCGAGGTAATCTGTATGCACACTCAACTTTGAGAAGCCTGTTGTGAGCCAGTGGTTCTCAAACGTGCCTGCATACTGGAATCATCTGGACAGTTAAAAAAATGGCAACACTTGGCACTAATCCCACAGATTCTGACTTAATTAGTATGGGATAGGGCCTGGGCATCCAGATGTTTAAGAATTCCCCAGGTAACCTCTGCCATCTATGGATTACTCATATATTTTCATTTATTTTCCATAGAACTCCTGTTTTATTTAGGGCCTGGCACATATCAGGCACTCAATCAATGCCGGTAATTATATAAAACACGAAGAAAACTTTAGACAACTATGAACTAACCTTACACTTTTAGATCATTCAAACTGAAGAAAATATAAAATAGTTGCAAATTCACTCAGATTTAGTTTAGTTACAAAGACATTTTGTAAATAATCTCTAAAAGCATGAAAATGTATGAAAAACCCACCTCGGCTAGGTGCCAGAGGATTTAAAGGACGATAAACAGATCGAGGCCTGAAAGAGCAAGTGCAAAACTCAAACATAAAATGGTTTGGCTTTTTTTACGTCATTTTCCCCCCCAACAGAATCCTACTCCTCTCCCTCCGCCCTCCCTTTGGCCATTCCTCCTCCTTCCCCGACCCCCTCCAGTTACTTGAAACAGTTTTCCTCGTAGATGCTGTTCCACACTCTCCACGCGGAAGACCCTTTATAGCCAGTGTAGCGCTCCGGGTTCAGCAGCAGGTCTACATACTGAGCCGCTGGCGATCGCTCATCTGAACAAGAAACAATTCATAAAAACCACCCACACGCCACCAGTTGTCTGAAATGGAACATTTTAATGCAAACATAACTACCAAAAGATCAGAGAAAGGCTGCACTTTTCAAGTAATCTCCAACTTAAAGGGTAGAGCGGTTAGCACACTGGGGACTGTGCTTGACCTGGGATAACTCACACTTGTGAGAGAGGAAAAAACAACTCCTCCCTTTCCTTTGGATGCTCAGTGCTCTCAAGTACACAACACCCCTCCCCTACTTAGGGGCATTCATCATTCTTAAATTTTAACCACACAGGATTGAAAAAACCTAACAGAATCATAACCTGTTCTAATGTTGGATTTGCTTTCTTCCCTATGCAGGCACCTACCTAAACACATGCTTAGACACATTTTTGTTTAGCGTATACTGTACTAAAAAGAGATTTTTCTTCTATTCTCTACTTTGGACTTAAGAAATAAATGGCTCAGTAACTTCGTGATTCAGATTTGATCACAGAGTTACACAATGCTCTAATTTAAAAAAAAATACACATTACGGCTTTGTTTTGTTTTTTAAGATTTTATTTATTTATTTGACACAGAGACAGCCAGTGAGAGAGACAGCCAGTGAGAGAGAGACAAGCAGGGGGAGTGGGAGAGGAAGAAGCAGGCTCCCAGCGGAGGAGCCCCATGCGGGGCTCGATCCCAGAAGGCCTGGATCACGCCTGAGCCGAAGGAAGACGCTTAATGACTGAGCCACCCAGGCGCCCCTACGGTTTATTTTTATCGCTGTTAACATACAGAAGTGCTTTTTTCCCTCTCAAGCCAATATATAGCAGGCACACCTTCAGCAACTTGTTAAGACATTTAGAATTAAATAACCATTTCCTTTTTTTTTTTTTTTAAGATTTTATTTTAGGGAGAGAAAGAGAACACAAGCAGGGAGGGGTAAAGGGGGAGGGGGAGGGAGAAAGAATCTGAAGTAGACTCTCACTGAGCTCAGAGCCCCACGAGGGGCTCCACCCCCACGGCGGTGAGACCACCACCTGAGCGGGAACCAAGAGTTGGACGCTTAACCGAATGAGGCACCCAGGCACCCATAAATGACTATTTTCTGTGTTGAAATCCAAGCGAGTGTTTACCAGATCCCCACTATTTGGACATTGTATCTCTGAGGGATACAAAAGATAATGAAAATGTTCTTAATTATTAAGGCTTAAATTCTGGATAGGAAAGGCAAATAGTTTAAACCAATAGTATGCAGGCACCTGACTTAAAACAGTGGCCAAATATGGTCACTAAAATATGGTCCCTCTTTTTTTCATTACTAATAGTATATTTTCCTGTCAACCAACAATATTCAAAGCCTAAAATATTTACTATCTGTCCATTTACAGAAGAAAACGTTTGTCAATCCCTGACCTACACCGACAAGAGTTTCATGGCATCAAGATGAGGGGGCGGGGGGGCATACACAGGTTGAGCCCCCCTGCAAACACACCGGTGCTGGTACCCCCATCCTTTCCCTGGGGCCACCTATCACATGATTTTAATTAATTTGCTCATAAACTACAAATTCTTTCCATTTGCATGACTAGCATTCATTTGGATAATGCTCTTTGGACCCCTAATACTTCCTCCTCCCCAAAAGCTTTCTCTTCTTCCTCCCTTTATAAAGCCCTTCTAAAGTTGTTCTATTTGACCATTCTAACCGTTACCTAAGGATTCAAAGAATTTTCACTGAATCAAAATACCTAATTCTGGGGATTCATCAATTTCAACTGTTTTTTCTTCAAGTATACCTTTTTTCCCCAACTGAATTTCCTTTTCACTGTCTTAACTGAATATTAGTGTTAGGTGGCTACACTGCATGTTCTAGAATGCGAGCCAGTCCTCCACACCTCCTAACCCAAATATCTCTTCAAACACAGCACAGACCAACTTAGCATGCAGGCTTTCTGTTTACAGATACACATAAAGAATATTGCTGTAGACTCAGGATTGAGCCTACAATCCTCCATCACCAACTCTATCCCCGATTGCTAGTAATGCATTATTAAAATAGAATTTACTCAGATGAGGAGAATCTATAGTTTATAAAGCTCCCAAGTAATTTTGATACTCAGCCAGGTTTAGAAACTACTGTTTTAAACAATATTTTAAATTTATTAATGAACATGTTTTAAGGGAAAATAGAAAAGTAAAAATCTGTCATACTATTTAGGTTATTTCTGGACCAACAACTTCATTCAGCAAACACTTACTGAGCAAGTACCATGTCAGGCACTGTTCTAGGCACTAGGGATAAAGCAGTGAACCAGAAAGACAAAGCCCGTACCCTCAGGTGGCTGACAACCCAGCTGGAGCAGACAGACACAAACAGATACACTAAAGAACCCATCCTGCACTCTGAGAGTTCTCGGTGCTGCGAGCAGGCAGCAGTGCCAACACACAGAGAGACAGTCATTGCTATTTTCTACAGGCAGGTGACAGCAGGCTTCTCTGATGACGTGACATTTGAGCAGAAACCTGAACCAAACGAAGCCACGCGTAAAGAACAGCAACAATGACAACAAAATAGGANNNGGGAAAGCAGCTTACCTTAAACTGCTAAATTATTTAAAAATTATTTGATCTATAAGGATCACCTTCCTTTCAAATAAAGACAGAACAACAAAACAGAGAACAGGGGTGTACAGATATATTCCAATAAACTGGGGTGAACATTCTTTAGACTGTTTTAATCCAATGGTTTTAAATAACTGAAATAACTAAACAATGACTCTAAAGCTACTCTGATGTGTTTTTAAAAACTGTACATATAAATCATCAGCACACACATGAACATTACTACCCAGAGGAGTAGGTAAACCAGCTAGTAGAATGGTTTTAGATGTTTAAGGACTACACAAAATATAAAAATCACTAATTTTTTAAAATTATGAAATCCTAAAAATCTTATGGGATGATTTTATGTAAATTTTTATAGGACATCTTTTCCATTTTTACAATATAAGAAGCAAATGTTAAAAAATTAGTTAACACTGTACTGATGAGAGGTAACGGAGTACATCATTGATCATACTAAGTGATCTCTGTGATTGAGTAGCATTTTTTGTTAAATACCTATAAAATAAATATTTACATTTTTTCCTATAAGAGAAATATTCACAGAAATGGATTCAGAGGGGAGGGGGGTGGGGGAATGGGACAGACTGCTGATGGGTAGTAAGGAGGGCACGTATTGCATGGTGCACTGGGTGTTATACGCAACTAATGAATCATTGAACTTTACATCAAAAACCAGGGATGTACTGTATGGTGACTAACATAATAAAAAAATATTATTATAAAAAAAAATAATAAAAATCTGTTAACTAAGCACTACTAAAAAATTTTTATTTTAGTCAAAGAATAGGTAAAATGGTGAGTTGGCAAGAAGTGCCCATGAGTGTTGAACACTAAATATAACTAGAATGATAACCAAAGAGCAAATGAAAGAGTAAGCAGTGATGTCAATATGTAAGCTAGGTACAACAGCTTGCTTTGATGAAACCTTTGCCAATTCTAAATACCGTAACAGGAGTATTTAATTTCCATTATATACAGATACCCAAAGAAACTTTTTTTCAGATCTCTTAAAAATATCCTTGCTCTGGGGCACCTGGTGGCTCAGTCAGTTAAGCGTCTGCCTTCGGCTCAGGTCATGAGCCCAAGGTCCTGGAATCGAGCCCCGCGTCGGGCTCCCTGCTCAGCAGAGAGCCTGCTTCTCCCTCTCCCTCTGCTGCTCCCTCTGCTGTGTGCCCACCCTCTCTCTGTCAAATAAATAAAATCTAAAAAAAAACAAAAAAAATCCTTGCTGGGGACACACGGGTGGCTCAGTGGGTTGAGCATCCGACCCTTGATTTTGGCTCAGGTCATGATCTCAGGGTGGTGAGATCGAGCCCTGAATCAGGCTCCATGCTCAGCCCTGAGACTGCTTAGGATTCTCTCTTTCCCTCTCCCTTTGCCTACGCCCCACACCCCACTCATGCTCTCTAAATAAATAAATAAAGTCTTGAAAAAACCAAAGCTACCCTTGCTGAAACCACATAAACTATGGTGACAACACCGCACCTCCTGGCATCTTCTCACCTTGCCGTACCACTGCAGCGGCTCACAGTGACTGATCCCGCTGTGCACCGGCTTAACAGCACAACAGCACAAGTGAACCTTCTAAAACCAGCCACGCAGGGCTGAGCCCCGAATTCTCTTCCACCACCCAAGATATAAACATAAAAAGTGAACAGAGGCCAAATGAATGATGTAAGCCTACTCAGCATAATTCTTGGGAATATTCTCCTTAGATCAAAAATTTTGTGTCACTTCCATTACCTTCTGAAGGAAGACTCACGGTAGTTACTGTTCCACAGCGCCCTCTCCTTGTACCATTCCAGGGGACTCTTGGATGGAGGGTTGTGGGGAAGTCAAATTAGAGTCCTCCCCAATACTGCAAGGTGTCTTTATGTTAGTTTGTTGGGGCCTCCAGAAAATTCCAGTGTGAACATGTTTATATGTTCACAGACCTAAACTAAGTGGCTTAAAATAGAGGTCCATAGGAGACGGTGTCATGATGGAAAAATACAGGTATGGGGTCCAGTCAGCTCTGGGGTTGAATCCTGCCTCAGCCTCTTGCTACTGTGTGATCCTGGGCAAGTCAGTCCTTTTGAGACTCTGTTTCCTCGGATATGAAATAATACATACTTATTAAAGTAACTGTAAAGATTAGAAATAACGTACTTAAGGCACTCAGCACAGAATCTAGAACATAAGCTCTCAATAAACACCATTATGAATAATAAGATCCACATAGCAACACCCAGTGTATCTGAGTTATAACTGATGATACTTTCCTTGATTTCAATTTCTTATAAAAGGATTAAGGCTAAAATAACTGAATTAAAATAGTCTATTTTATTACCATCAAGTTCACAAAAGTGATCCTGTGAATCATCATATCTTGCCCAGTCAATGAAAGCTTCTTTGCTTTGATTACTAGGGGAAGGAGGGAATAAAAAAGAAAAATGATTAAATCTGGAGTTGAAAATGTTTACATTGTATCTTCTATAATTAAAAATAGAACATCTGAGGTCATGTCTTTAATTTAGATAGTTCATAAATTCAATCAGTGGTTACCCGAAGGAATGATAACAAGTTATACAAAAAACACAGATATTAACTTCCGTGAAGGATTTCTACTTATAGTATGCAAATGCTAACCTAAACAAACAGGGAAATTAAAAAGACTATTAGTAAAAAAGTATTCCCTACTCCCAACTGTAGACATGCTCAGTCATTTCAGAGTGCATAATCTGAGACCACTCACAAATTACGTTGGCCTTCACAAGCAGGTTTTTACTTAGAGCAAACAAGGAAAAGTCAATAGGAAAAAAAAATCTATGAAATTTAATAGTTACGGTAATAACTTCTCCTGTTCAAAATGTAACATACAGATTGAATTACTATTTACAAAAAACTTAGAGGTTCCAGTTCCTTTTACTATAATAACCAAGAAGAATGGATTCAACTGCTAGTTGAACAATCTTCTATATTTTTACATTTTTATAAAGTCACTACTGATGGTACATTCTAGAAATTTAAGAACAAATCCACTAAGAGGAGGAAGCAAAGCCCAATGGAATTTAGGATGAAGAATAACTTCTTCCTTTTAAGAATGACTTGAAACTTTACTGTTCCATCAAAATCACAAGAAACACATAAGATTTCTGATATACTAAATAAAAGTATTTTTTATACTACTAAATAAAACTTGCCTTAGTGTGCTGTTAACTGCTCCCAGTTTATTAGCTTGCTCACAATCTTCTAATTCTTTGGTACTGTTTGCCACTTTCAAGTACTGAAAGGAAGTTCACAGTAAGTTTAGTAATAACTATTACCTTTCCCTTTAAGTTCCACTGGCAATCTGTCAATGATGACACAGATACATCCTATTATCAAAATCTCTCACACATGTAAGAAATACAAATCAAAATGAGTCACAAATTCCCACCAACTAAATAAGACATTAAAAACAATGAGCACTGGTAGGCTGGTGATGATGTAAACTGAGAAAACCCTCTTGGGAAAGTAATTTGACAGTATTTATCTAGAGCTGTAAAAATGCATAAACCCTTGAACCAGCAGGCTTACAACCGAAACCATACCCAGAGCAATACTTGAAACCAAGAACAAGGTACGACCACTTTAGAAAGGTATTTGGTACTATCTCATCATGTTGAGATAGGCATAACCAACGGCCCAGCAACCTTACTTCCAAATATCAACCTAGGAAAACTCTTCCATGTGTACACAAAAATGCTGATGCATCACCGTTCTTAACAGCAAAAAACTCGTAACAGTTAAAATGTCCATCAACAGAGGAAGAGCTAACCAGTGATAGACAATCGAAAACTACACAACTATTAAAATGAACAAAGCCACATATATCAACAGACACAGAATTTCAAAAGCACAATGCGGAATAAAAAAATAACTGAAAAAATGTTTTTAAAATGAAAAAATTTAAAAATATATAATCTTAATGTTTTAAAACTTCCTATTAAAAATCTATACATTACTTGTGGACACATGTGCAATAGAAGTATAAAAGTAAGAAGTATCACAGAAGGACACACATCGATTTCAAAAAAGTGGCTATCTTCAGGGAGGGAGGAAACAGAATGGGATTGGGAAGGAGTCCAGAAGGGATGTCAAATGTCCCTAATACTCTTATTTTAGATCTGAAACAAAAATAAAAGAGAGTGAACACAAACAAAAAACCACACGAGAAAACTAAAAAAGAAGAAGGAGCGAGGAAGCAGAGGGAGAGGGTATGACGATCTTGATTATGCATACAGAAAACCTAGAAGTAAACTGTTATCTAAAAACATGCACAGCTAAGTAAATTATGGCATGCTTGTAAGAGGAAAAGGGTAATCTTTAACACAGTTATATTCTAACGCCATTTAAAAGTACTATGCTCAAAATATCTTGATAACTGTTTACACAATATAATCCTGAATACGACAGGCTGACTAGTTGGGACACAAGACTACAACTACACGCATGGTAAACACCTGCGCACAGGCCATGTGCCATGTGACACTGCAGTTACACTACTACAGCCATTCTAGAGAAAACAGAATGGAAGTATATCGCAAAAGCAGCTGTATAGTGTAACTGTAAAAACACACAAGCTCTGTCCCCGCTGCAAGAATTAGAAGTTGGGGCTGTGGGGCAAAACGTGCCCATTCCCAACGAACCCGAGTACAGTTCTCTTCCACAACCACTGTCAAGCAGCAAATGTAAGTGACAATGGAAAGCAAAAAGAGTCAAGGAAGAAAAGGGACTCACCTTAGTAGAACTCCCAGCTTTAATTCCGACTGGAATTTTGCTCTTAAAAGAATAACAACAAGAAAAATTTAGGAAAGATTTTTTTTTTTAGATTTCTTAATTAGTAATGCCATTGCTCAAATACAAAGGCTATTTTATTCTATGATGAAAAAATGAACATCTATTCAAATTCTGTTTTCATACTACCTCTTTAAGATAAACAGTAAAGAATTATACCAATTACAGACTTGTAAATCATAGTTCAGCAAACTGAATGACATATACAAAATAAGAGTGTCAAAATCAGCTATAATTTAAACTCTTCAATGCAATATTGAATAGTTTACCTAATTTTCAGGTTTAAAAAAAAACTTACCACAGAAACAGAAGCTTTGAAATTTTCAAAGATCTTTGGAATATTTTATGCTCAATCTTAATTTCTGCTCTAAATTGACATTTAAAGTGAAGGCAGTTTGGGATTAATACCAAAAGAATTAGTTCTTTGGTCCACAGGATTCACCTAGGGTTTACCAACCTAGGCAATCAGGGTTTACTAACAGAAAACCACACAGAGATCCAGCTTTCTTTTCTAAAAGCCAATAATTAGTTTTAGGCTTTAAAAAGCAAATCTAGAAATCATTACAACTGGTTTATCAAACACAATTTTAAGCAAAAAATCGTATCTGAAAGCAGAAAATCACAGGTTGATCCTCTCATCAATCCAGGGCACCGATTTCCAACATCTGAATCTATGGTATAGCAAATTACCTATTAAAATCCTTTCATGTTTCAAGATAAATTTAAACATAGGTAAATTTAACCAAATATTCAGAATAAATATCTTCCTGTCAGGTGGAAGAATATAAATAATAATGATGATGATAAGAGATATTTCCCTAACAAATAAAAAGATTAGCAGATTAAAATGTTACTTGCTGCCAATATTTTGATTTCAGCATTTGCTAAAACATCTAACAGAAGGCAGAAGAGAGAAGACTAAAACTCAAGCCAAATCTAGCAGCCACGCACCCTGAATTTAAAACGTGGAATAAATACTAACCAGAAGTGACTGCTGGCTGCAGTGTGTCCTCTGACTAGTATAGTATAATGTGCTAAAATCAAAATCTTTAGCAGCTTTTTTAAAGGTTTGATGCTAAATGCAGTAACCTGACTTACGCAAATCTTAGTAACAAGGCTTTTGGAAATACTGGGGTAGGCATCACAGAGGACTGTCATGGATAACACATAACAATCACAAAAGAGAATTATTAGAAGTAGTGATAAATATAAAACTAATAACTAAAATCAAGCATGAAATAAACCTAGCTGGGACTGAGGCAGGGAAGATGGCGGGGTAGGAGGACCCTAGGCTCACCTCATCCCATGGATACAACTAGATAACACAAACATCAGCACGAATAATCCAGAAAACAACCCAAAGACTGGCAGAACAAAAACTCCACAACTAAAGGTTGAGAAGACGCCACATTGAATTGGGTAGGAAGGGTAGAGATGCAGTGGAGAACGAAACAGGCCTTGACTGTCCAGTCAAGAGATGGAGGCACGGAGAAGGGTGAGAAACAGACTACATAACACCTGCACGGGGAAGACCAATCCCCATAACTTTCGGCTTTGAAAGCCAGAGGGTCCAAATCATGAGTTCCTACAACCAGTGGGACTTGAAGCCTGGAATTTTAAAAGTCAGCAGCTCCACTCTGGGAGAGCCTGAAAGGCATTAGGAAGTGGAGTTCCTGCCCTTAAAAAAGACAGTATGACACACAGCCCAGGTAGCTACAGCATAGAAGCAGCAATCTGAAAAAACGCCTAGGGCATAAGGGAGGGAGATTTACTTACTAATCTCAGAGCAGGTCCAGAGAGGCAGGGATCACAGGGAGGCCCTTCCAGAATAGAGGGGGCAGGCACCATTTCCCCCACCCCCACCCTCGACATAGACACATAGGCACCTGCAGGAACAGCACTATGCAACACTCCCCACCTAATTGCTTACACTGAGGCCCTACCCACCCACGCTTGGGCAGATCCCCTTTTCACCAGGTATGCCTCAGTTCTGGCTACGGATCCCCTCCCACAGAAGACCAGCATCAACATTGCCAACGCAGCTTCTCCTGACCCACACGTTTTGCAGGGCCTCAGTCCTGGCAGCTGTGGGCCCTGCAGAAGGTCAAGGCACACCCTGTTAAAAATGGTACCCCACCCACACAGCCTCCCATCCGCCAGTGCAGGCAACAGGTCTCGTTTCATAAACAGATCAGCACAGACCTTGTTAAAATGTGCCGCACCCCAGCAGGGGGCCAAACACAGCCCACAACGGGCTAAGAGAGCCTCTGCAGACAACTGGACTAAAGGAGAAAGTGGCCAGGATACACGAGCAGAGCATATGCAACACACACAGGAGACAGTCCCTGAAGTGCCAGGTCCTGGAGAGCAGGGGACAACTGTACTGCAGGGCACTACAGGACCTCTTCTTCACAAGGCCACGACCCTCAAGAGGAGGATGCAGAGCTGACTTTCCTAACACACAGAAACAGATACAGAGAGTTAGACAAAATGAGGAGATAAGGATTATGTCCCAAATGAAAGTACAGGACAAAACCACAGCAAGAGACCAAAGTGAAATGGAGAAAATTAGTATGACTGATAGAGAATTCAAAGTAATGATCATAAACATACTCACTGGACTTGAGAAAAGAGTGGAGGACATCAGTGAGACCCTTAACACAGAGATAAAAAGAGAACACATCAGAGATGAAGAACACAATAAATGAAATTAAAATATACTAAACAGAATAAACAGTAGGCTAAAGGAAACAAGCAAATGAATTAACAACCTGGGAGACAGAGTAATGGAAAGTAATAAAGCTGAGCTTGTTATAGAAAAAAAAATTATACAAAATGAGAATAGACTTAGGGAACTCAGTGACTCCATTAAGCGTAATAATATTCAAATTACAGGGATCCTGGAAGTAGAAGAGAAAAGACAGCAGAAATTTTATTTGAAGAAATAATAGCTAAAAAACTTCCTGACTCTCGGGAAGGAAACAGATATTGAGATCCCAAAGGCACAGAGTCCCCTGACAAAATCAACCCAAGGTGATCCATACCATGACACATAGTAATTAAAAGGGCAAAAAGTAGTGATAAAAGAACAAATTTTATTTTTTTTTAAAGATTTTATTTATTTATTTGACAGAGATAGAGACAGCCAGCGAGAGAGGGAACATAAGCAGGGGGAGTGGGAGAGGAAGAAGCAGGCTCATAGCGGAGGAGCCTGATGTGGGGCTTGATCCCATAACGCCGGGATCATGCCCTGAGCCGAAGGCAGACGCTTAACCGCTGTGCCACCCAGGCGCCCCAAAAGAACAAATTTTAAAAACAGCAAGAGAAAAGAAAACCATTACATACAAGGGAAAGCCCCAAAAAGCTATCAGCTATTTTTTTTTAGCATAAACTTTTTCAGCCAGAAGAGAGTGGCATGATATATTCAAAGTGCTGAAAAGAAAAAATATGCAGCGAAGAATACTCTATCCAGCGAGGCTATCATTCATAATAGAAGAAAAGATAAAGAGTTTCTCAAACAAAAACTAAAGGACTTTATGACCACTACACCAGCCATACAAATGTTAAAGAGGACTCTTTGAGTGGAAAGAAAAAAACCACAAGTAAAAGTATGAAAAGTAGGAAACACAAAAGCAGTAAAAGTAAGTATATCTGTAAATATCAGTCAAGAGATTCACAAAGCATATGAAGTATGACACCATATACCTAAAACATTGGGCAGAAAGGAATAAGAAACGGGTTAAACTCAAGCGACCATCAACTTAACACAGACTGCTATATGCAGAAGATGATATATACAAACTGAATGGTAACCACAAATCAAAAACCAGCAACTGATATGTAAGGAATAAAGAGAAAGGAATCCAAGTATATCACTAAAGAAAGCCAAAACACGGTGAAAGAGGGCAAGAGAAGAAAGAATCAGAGAAAAACTACAAAACAATCACAAAGCAAATAACAACTTGGTAATAAATTTTATCTATCAATAACTACTTTGAACGTAAATGGACTAGATGGTCTAATCCAAAGACATAGGGTGGTTGTCTTTAGATTACACAGAGTGGATAAAAACAAGACCCATCTATAATGTTACCTATAAGAGACTCATTTCAGACCTAAAAACAACTGCAGATTGAAGTGAGGCAATGAAGAAACATTTGTCATGCAAATGGATGTCAAAAGAAAGCCAGAGTATCAATACTTACATCAAACAAAATAGACTTTAAAACAGACTGTAGCAAGAGACAAGGAAACAGACTGAAGCAAGACACTATACAACAATGAAGGGGAGAATCCAACAAAAAGATATAACAATATCTATGTACCCAACATGGGAGCACCCAAATACACAAAACAGTTAACAACAAACATAAAAAAAAACTAATCGATAGGAATAGAATAACAGTAGGGGACTGTAACACCCCTCTTACATCAATGGACACATTGACGAACAGTGGCTTTGAATGACACACTGGACCAGATGGATTTAAGAGATATTTTCAGAACATTCCAACCTAAAACAGCAGATACATATTCTTTGCAACTGCACACAGAACATTCTCCAGAACAGATCACATACTAGCCCATAAAACAAGCCGCAACAAATTCAAGAAGATCGAAGTCATACCAAGCATCTTTTCTGACCACAACACTAAGAAACTAGAAGTCAACCACAAGAAAAAATCTGGTAAGAGCACAAATTCATCGAGGTTAAATATCATGCTACTAAACAATGAATGAGTCATCCAAGACATCAAAGAAGAAATAAAAAATTACATGGAAACAAATGAAAATGAAAACACAATAGTCCAAAATCTTGGTGATGCAGCAAAAGCAGTTCTAAGAGGGAAGTTTAGAGCAATACAGGCCTACCCCAAGAGGCAGGAAAAGTATCAAACAACCTAAACTTACACATAAAGAAGCTAGAAAAAGAATAACAAAACCCAAAACCAGCAGAAGGCAATAATAAAAATTAGAGTACAAATAAATGATATAGAAAACTTTTAAAAATGAAATAGATCTACGAAATCAGGAGCTAGTTCCTGGAAAAGATCAACAAAACCTCTAGCCAGGCTCATTTAAAAAAAGGGAGAAAAAGAGAGAAAGAGGGAGGACCCAAACAAAATTGCAAATGAATGGACACCACAGAAATACAAACAACTGTAGGAGAATATTATAAAAAATTATATATTAAAAAATTGGACAACCTAGAAGAAATGGACAAATTCCTAGAAACACATGATCTACCAAAACAGCAACAGGAAGAAAGAAAATTTGAACAGACTGATAACCAGCAATGAAATTGAATCAGTAATCAAAAAATTCCCAACAAACAAAACTCCAGGACCAGACGGCTTCACAGGTAAATTCTACCAAACATTCCAAGAAGAATTAACACCTAATCTTCTCAAACTATTTCAAAAAAAACAGAAGACGAAGGAAAATTTCCAAATTCAGTCTCTGAGGCCAGCATAATTCTGATATCGAAACCAGATAAAGACACCGCTAAAAAACATAACTAAAAAAAAAAAAAATAGTTACTTAAAAAGATTTTTTTAATTAAAAAAAAAAGCAACTACGGGCCAATACCTCTGATGAACATAGACGCAAAAATCCTCTACAAAATATTAGCAAACCAAGTCCAACAATCCATTAAAAAAATAAAAATTATTCACCATGATCAAATGGGATTTACTCATGGGTTGCAAGGGTGGTTCCATATTTGCAAATCAATCAATGTGATATTTCATATCAATAAGAGAAAGGAAAAGAACCTTAGGATCATTTCAACAGATGCAGAAAAAGCATCCAATAAAATACAGCATCCAGGCATGATAAATAAACCTCAACAAAGTAGGTTTAGAGGAAACACACCTCAACTATAATAAAGGCCTTGTACAGAAAACATTATACTCAATGGGGAAAAACTGAGAGCTTTTCCCCTAATATTCAACATATTACTGGACGTCCTACTCACAGAGATCAGACAACAAAAAGGAATAAAAGGCAACCAAACTGGTAAGGAAGAAGTCAAACTTTCACTATTTGCAGATGACATGATAATCTATGTAGAAAACCCTAAAGCCTCCACCAAAAAACTATTAGACCTGAAAAATGAATTCAGTAAAGTTTCAGGACAGAAAACTAATGTACAAAAATCTGTTGCATTTCTATACACTAATAAGGAAGCAACGGAAAGAGAAATTAAGAAAACAATCCCATTTACAACTGCACCAAAAATAGTAAAACAGCCATGAATAAACTTGGCAAAGAGGTAAAAGACATGTACTGTGAAAACTATAAAACACTGATGGAAGAAGCTGAAGGTGATACAAAGAAATGGCAAGACTTTCCACGCTCATGGATTATGAGAACAAATATTGTTAAAATGCCTACACTACCCAAAGCAAGCTACACATTTAATGCAATCCATATCAAAACGCTAACAGCATTTTTCATAGAACTAGAAAAAACACATCCTAAAATTTGTATGGAACCACAAAAGACCCTGAATAGCCAAGGCAATCTTGAAAAAGAAAATCAAAACTGGAGAGAACATTATTCCAGACATCAAATTATATTACAAATCTGTAGTAATCAAATCGTATGGTACCAGCACAAAAATAGACACATAGATCAACAGAACAGAATACAAAGCACAGAAATAAACCCACAATGCTAATGTAAATTAATCTTTGACAAAGGAGGCAAGAATATTTAATATTTATATTTAATGTCTCTTCAACAAAGAGTAACTGTACGGCTACATGCAAAAGAATGAAACTGGAATTCTTACACTGTGCACAAAAACTCAAAATGGATTAGGGACCTAAATGTGAGACCTAACACCATAAAATTCTTAGAAGAGAGCACAGGCAGTAATTTCTCTGACACTGACCATAGCAATATCTTTCTAGGTATGTCTCCTGAGGCAAGTAAAACAAAAGCAAAAGTAAACTATTGAGATTACACTAAAATAAAAGGCTTCTGCACAGCAAAGGAAACAACCAATAAAACTAAAAGACAACCTACTAATTGGGAGAAGATATTTGCAAATGACATACCCAATTAAGGGTTACTATCCAAATTATATAAAGAACTTATACAACTCAACGCCAAAAAATCCCAAATAACCCAATTAAAAAATGGGCTGAAGACATACAGATGGCCAACAGACACATGACAAGATGCTCAACATCACTCATCATCAAGGAAATGCAAATCAAAAACACAATGAGCTATCACCTCACACCTGTTAGAATGACTAAACTCAAAAACTCAAGAAACAAGTGTTGGCGAGGATGTGGAGAAAAAGGAACACTCATGCACTGTTGGTGGGAATGCAAACTGGTGCAGCACTGTGGAAAACAGCATGCAGGTTCCTTGAAAAATTAAAAATACAGCTACCCTATGATCCAACAATTACAGTACTAGGTATTTACCCAAAGAACACAAAAACACTAATTCAAAGGGATACATGCACCCCTATGTTTATAGCAGCATTATTTATAATACACAAACCACGGAAGCTGTCCGAGTGTCCATCGATAGATGAACGGATAAAGAAGATGTGCTGTATACATTCACAATGGAATATTATTCAGCCATAAAGAAAGAGTGAAGTTCTGCCACTTGCAAAAACATGGATGGATCTAGAGAGTATAATGCTTAGGGAGCTAAACCAGTCAGAGAAAGATAATTACCACACGGTTTCACTCATATGTGGAATTTAAGAAGCAAAACAAACAAAAGAACAAAAGAGAGAGAGAGAGGGACAAACCAAATAACAAACTCTTAACCATAGAGAATGGTTCTCCATACAGAATATTCTCCATAGAGAATAAACAGATGGTCAACAGAGAGGAGGTGGGAGGGGGCGATGCTGAAACAGGCGAAGTGGATTAAGAGGACACTTACCTTGATGAGCTGAGTAATATATGGAACTACCGAGTCACTATTCTGTACACATGAAACGAATATAACACTATATTTTAACACTTTTCTTAAGCTATATAGTCCATTAAGTCATCTGAAAATATATGACTAAGTCTACAGATTAGATGTTAGTATTATAATTAATGTTAATTTCCTGATTTTGCTAATTACATTGTGGTGAGATAAGAGAATCATCTTGTTTTTAAGGAACCACACTCAAGTAATTAGGGGTAAAGTATCACCATGTTGGTAACTTACACCCAAATAGTTCAGAAAATATTAACATGTACATATACAGAGAATAATAAACCAAACGTGATAAACATTAGGGAATCTAAATAAAAAGTAAATGAGGACTGTTGGTATTATTCTCCCAATTTTTCTGTAGGTCTGAAATTATTTCAAACTAAAAAGTAAAAACAAAAACAAAACCATTTTATTCTTAAAGGAAAATGAAGAGAATTTTTTTAATTGTCCCTTTAGAAAGGGCAATGGTTAAGATGGGTTTTTCCCCCCATTTTTAAGGATAACAAACTAGAGTAACTGATTAAGAAAAGCAAAACGTTAAATAAAAACAGAGCTTATAATGAATTACTGTTCAAGAAAAATTAATTATGCTAGATGTCAAAAAACAAAATCTAAAATGTAAGTATAGCTTTTTTAAACGTAAGACCAAGTGAAGACCTCATACCAAGCCTGAAATTGCTCTATTTTACCTACTCTAATTCCCACTCTAAATGTAAAATTTAAGGTCCAGTAGCATCACTTTTCTTATGAAACAATATGCATATTCAATAAAGCATGAAATAAGAGCCAACTATAGATCCTGTGCCAGCACAGGCCCCCAATTTTCCATCTGTCTTAGAGTCATACTATACTTTCACAACCAATCAATATTACTGAATACAAAAGTGTCTTCAAACCCATTTTGGTGACAAGTATAAGTCTTCAATAATCCGGTTAAAAAAGAGCTGACAGCACATGAATTTGAGGACAAGTCAAATGGATTTACATCAACAGTGGCCTAAAATATAAATTCACACTTATCTAAGAGCCCAAGAGGAAGCAATGTTGTCCTTATTATTTTTTTAAATTTATTTTACCTCTGGACAGGGCTCCACGTGGCAGTCTTTTATAGAACAATGGCCATCTTCTGCCCAGAAAGGACATGGTCGCTTCAGATTGACCTTGAGAGAAAGATTGGATTAACATTAGTCCAGCTGTGGGCTGGTTCTGCAACACTCGCTCCGTGACCCTGTGCTCGGCACCAGGACGTGGTGGTGGGAAGAAGAGGAAGCTTCCTATCCTGTGGCATCGACTGAGTTCAGAATTTTAAACAACTGCAGTTTTTCAGACACCCAAATGTAATATTAATTTTTTAAAATAACTGTTATTAGTCCTCTGACACTTCAAAAAAGAAATGAAGTCCAAGTACACTGCTCATCTGCAGACCCTGGAAAGCACTTTACTTTAATGTCTGTCAGCACCTTACTGTCACCTTACTCATTAGAGTTCTCTCGCACACCCACCCACTTCAATGTGTACTGAGCACCCACTATCTATCTGCCTGGCAATGTGTAGGGTCTAGGGCAAAAGGAGACATAAAAAAGCACTTTCCCCCCTGGAACTCAGAGCCTACAGGAGGGAACAGAAATTATATGCCTGTATGTTTGTTTAAGCACAAACTGTGTTAAATGCTACAAAGGAATATCCAGAGTTCTGTGATGGAAAATAATGGGGCTGGTGGATGGTGGCCTCTGAGGAGGTATATTTTAGGATGGATGAATGTTGGGAAAAACATGCATTTGGATAAAGTGATAGAGCTTGAGCGGTTGTGAGAACTGAAAAAAACAAAAACCAATTTAGCTGAATTTTAGTGGGGGAATGACAGTAGACATAGGACGGGGAAAGACCCTTTTAACCATAGTTAAATACTCTGGATTTTCTTACTTTGAACTTGCCCAAGCCAAAACTCCTTTTCTATCTCCTGCAAACAATTCATTATCCACTTCGTCCCACCACCTCCACGGCCACAGCTCCCTTCCTGTCTAGACCCCGCCAAGTACCATCTGTGGTCCACACAGCAGCCACACTCATCTCCCTTCTGTCTCGGGGCCTTTACAGTGGCTCTGCTCTTTGCCCGTACCGTCGCACCCGATCTTATGACCCACTCCCTTCACCTCATTCAGGACTCTCTCAGACGGCACCTCAGCAGAGACCTGCCCTGACCAGACTCTCCAAAGCATGTTCAATATGCACCCCACACCCTGTTTTACATTCTTCTATAGCACTTAACACTGCCTGAATATTACTGGCTTATTTATCAATTGTCTGCATCCCCCACTGTCAGGATTGACATGTTGCCTTATTTATTCTTTTATCCCCAGTGCCTAGGACACATAATAGACACCTCAATAGGAACACCTGGGTGGCTCGGTCAGTTAAGCATCTAACTCTTGATTTCGGCTCAGGTCATGATCTCAGGGTTGTGAGACTGAGCCCCATGTTGGGCTCTGCACTGGGTGTGGAACCTGCTTGGGATTCTCTCTCTCCCTCTCTCTCTGCCCCTCCCTCTCTGACAGGCACGCTCGTGCTCTCTTAAAAAAAAAAAAGACATCTCAATAAATAGACACAAAATGAAATAAATAACACTACACTACAGAGGAAGAGGTACCATATGTAGAGACTGGCAACAGGAGGAGAGAGTGGTCCACTCTCACTATGGAGTTGTGAGGGAAGGCCTCCTATTGGTAATATGTAAAATGGGTAGGACTAGAAGTTTCCTAGAGAAGGAGATTTCCAGGCAGAGGGATAAGGATGTTTGTTTGGGAACTGGAGGTTTCTTGAACTCCTGGCTTGTATGTCCAACACCTCACTGATATCTCCATGGGACATTCTTACTGCCATCTCAGTAAATAGCAACTCCATTATTCTAGATCCTCAGGCCAAAATCCTGGCATCATCCTTGACTCCTTGCTCTCTCAGCCCACATACAATACCTCTGAAAATTCAGTCAGTTCAAAATCCAAGTCCCCGTAATGGCCAAGAATGCCTCCCATGGTCTGGCTCCTCTGCTCTCTACCTCTTCTTCCCTGGCCTCCATGTTGTTCTTCCAATACACGAGACACACTGCGATCTCAGGGCCTTTGTTCCTGCTGTTCACTCTGCCTGAAGTGTGCTTGTTCCAAATATAAACATGGCTTGCTTTCTTACTCCCTTTAGATCTTCCCCAAATGCCACCTTCTCAGTGTGCTGTTTTAAGTTGCTACATTTTAGGCTAATTTGTAATGCAGTGGTAGAAAACTAATACACAGTGCAAGGAGTGGACTGGAGTGGACACTGTACCGTGCTGCTCACATCACCCTTCAGGAATAAGGGTTTATTACCCCAGCTTCTGGAAACGTTAGCTTCTGAAATTCTGGAAATGAGGCAGCCAACCTCAGCTGAACACAGCCACTTTGCCCAAGGTCACACCACCCCTTCCAACGGTGGCCTTCATCAAATAACTGATGTAGGGCTGCAAGGCGCAGACCTCCCCTGCAAGTGGGGACAGTTCTGGAGTGCCATCCCATCTGAAGGACTCCCAGATGCTCACCTGACGTTTCCTCAGAAGCTGACTCACAGCTTTACCTCTCCCTCTGCTCTTTTCACTCCCTGGGCTGTCGGAGCCACAAGCAGTCCCTAATTAACCTCTTGTCCATTAACCATTGTCTCAGAATCTGCTTCCCAGAGAACTTCGGCTGTAGCAACTTGTCCAGCTCCAGCAGAAAACTGGTACTTTTATGAGGATCACATTAAATCTATACGTTAAGGTGGAGAGAGTTAACATCTTTATGCTACAAAGACATCCGTCCATTTCTTGAAGCCTCCTTTTGTGCCTCAGTACTGTTTTGAAGCTTTCCTCCTCTAGGTTGTGCAGATTTACTGATTCATTTACTCCTATATATTTCATCTTTTTTCACTGCTTAATGTAAAGGGGGATTTTGTTTCTGTCATACCTTCTTACTGTTCATATTTATGAAGATATGAATTTTTGTATATTAAGTTTATAGCCTGCTATCTTAATGCATTTTTTTATCACTTTTGTTCATTACTTGAGTTTTCTAGTATACTTTTTGTCATTTATAAACGAAGATAGTTTTACTTAGCTTACTCTTCAAAAATGTTTATGCCTCCAGTTGCTGCTTCTTGTTTGATACACTAATTAGTACTGCCAGCCCTAAAGAAGATAGGGGGTACCCTTGTCTTGGTCCCTCATCTAAGTGAGAATTCCTCTACTATTTCCCAACAAGCAAGATGGTGGCAATGCTAACGTCAGGATTAAAATTATCATGTTAAGGAAGTGTCCATCATTTCTATTAAATTTTTTAAAAATTAGGAATGTGTGCTGAATTGTGTTGAAGACCTAAAAGCCTTGTCCTTGCATTCTTAAAATAAGATTAACTTGGTCAGGATATATTTTTTTGTAATATGCTCAAAGCGCTGCATCATCTTTGACTTCATTCCTACTCTCACAGTTTACGTTCACTCCACCAGATAAGTCTGCTGGTGTTACCTCTTACATACAATGCTCATTTGCTCACCTGTCACCTCTTCCAGCTCTACTGCCCTATCCCAAACCCCTACCACCTTCCATCTGGTCTCATGCAAAAACCTCCTCCATGGCTTCTCTATTTCCTGTCTCACACCCTGAGAGTTTATTTTGTACACATCCCACCAAAAGTTTATCGCACTAACATTAAAATCCAACATCTTTTTATGCTGAATAAGGCCCACTATAATTTTTTTTTAATCTGGCTCCTACCTATCTTTCCAACTCTCCATATCTCACTCACTTTGCTCCAGCTATATCCGTCTTCTTATTCCTCAAACACGCTAAACCTTTATGCCCGCATTCAAAACCTTTACACCTGTAATTCTACTCCCCTTCCCTGGAATGTTCTCTCTCCATGTCTTGTTATGGCTTTCACATTATGTAGGTCTTTACTCAAATGGCACAGCATGAATGCCTTCCTTTCCTGATCACCTTCTTTAAAAATAAACCTACCTACCCTCTCTACCCCATTAATTTACTCTTTAAATCTCCTACTTTTCCTCCATAGCACTTACTTTATAACCATACGAAATTATATTTTACTGTTTATTGCTTGCCTTCCTAATCAGAATAAAAGCTTCATGAAGTCAGTCTGTGTGTTATTCATTACTTTACCCAGAGCACTTAGAATAGCGCCTACTGCGGGACGCCTAGGGGGCTCAATCAGTGAAGCGTCTGCCTTCGGCTCAGGTCATGATCCCAGGGTCCTGGGATGGAGTCCCGTGTCAGCCTCCCTGCTCAGCGGGGAGCCTGCTTCTTCCTTCGCCTGCCACTCCCCCCCTGCTTGTGCTCTCTGACAAATAAATAAAATCTTTAAAAAAAAATAAAAATAGGAAAGTTCTTTAAAAAAAAAAAAAAAGAATAGTGCCTACTGCAAAGTAATCATTCAATAACTATTTGGTGAATAAAGGAATGGACAGTACAAGAGACTGTAAACTCCGGCTATAGCAGCCGACTGAGCAGTTAACAGGGGGACTGCTGCTCCTACCTGTGTGTCCTCGCTTGCCCCGTCATAAGTTTGTATGCACATGTTTAAAATTAACCTATTCTCTCTGCTTTCCTTTTCTGCCACTAGTGTGTGGAGGGTACACTGGTGGTGGTTAAATGTCCTTTTTGTTTGATTCACAGGTTGGCAGAACTAGAAAAGGAGTAGATGTCACCTGAATACCCTTGACTTGGAGACAAATGCATTAACTGGATCACAGCACTACCCTCCCCTGGCAGAGTAGGATACTCCCGTTACACACGGAGTAATTTCATTAAATTGGTTAGAACGTGTTCTTAGGACATTGTTATTTTTGCCTACCCAACTTTCATTTTTCCTTCTTCTGTAATATCCCCTAATATTCCTTTGAGAAACAATCACTCAGCCTTCTATTTATGCAAATCGGATTGTTAACCAAAATGTCTTTTCCTCTTTTGGTCAATTAGACCAATTAGATACCTGTATAAGTGTTTTTCCAGAAATCTGGGAGAAATTTCTCCCAGAAATTTGGCACCTGTATAAAGTATTGCAAAAATACAGGAAATGGCTGAGCCAAAATTTTGGTGGTGACATAAAAAGAATGGCCATTAGTTCCTGCTCTGATTTTTCTTATCCTCAGAAATATATAAAGACTAAGATAGCTATATAGAATCAGGATTAAAAAAGAAAATCATGCTCAATTTTTTAAATAAACTAAAAATGAAAATCAAAGAAATTATAAACCCAATTGAATACTGAGAGCAGAAGCACAGCAAAGCATAACAGCAGCATTTACCATATTGTTCTTAAACTTAAAATACTGCTCTTTTGAATATTGCGTTATTGTTGCTACCTTTAAACTGTCATTGGTTACTCTGTAAAGGTCTAGAGTAGAGGTCAGATTTAAGAACCAACTCTGCAGTATTACTCTGAAGGGTGTTCTGCTCTCTCCCCAGCCTGGTTTGGCAGCCCTTCCAGTGAGCTCCCCAGGAAATGTCTGCGGCTGTGGTACTTACACTGCGAACAGCACTAACACAGGACACGGCCGGCCGTCAGCACAACACAGAGCCCGGGTAGCAGTCTACACGGCAAAGCCTAACTTACAACCAAGGCTGACAAATAAGTCTGTGGCAATTTCAGCTTCTGTAAAAGGAGTCTCTGTCTCAAAACCAAAACTGAAAGATGAGGCATTCCCCAAACATAGGAAGAGGGTTCAGGTTCCTTGTGTTCAAAAAGACAATCAGGTTTCACTACAATACTTGATATGTTCCACAGATAAAAAACACATAGAGTGCTGAGAGTCAAAACGGGTTTTCAAAAGGGTCATACAGTCACATCTGTAGACAGCTATGTAAAAAACTTTTTCTACTAACAGAATCAAAAATTATAACTATACCTTGTAATAACGGAAGTAGTCTCGCTCTTGCAATTTTTTTATTTTGGGGAAGATTTTGAAGGTGTTAAAGTTATCAATGCTATCAATATCGCACAGGCAATCATCCAGGACTCCGGTGACCTAGGGGTGAAATACATATATATACAGATACATATAAAATTTAAAATATGTAAATTATAGCTATTTCAACCTTAACAAATCTGTACTATTATATAAAAAGATCATTCATTCATTCAAGGTAACTAGCCTTTGTTAAGATACGTAACATTAAAGGGGTGCCTGGGTGGCTCAGTTAGTTAAGCCTCTGCCTTCAGCTCGGGTGGTGATCCCAGGGTCCTGGGATTGAGCCCTGTGTCAGGCTCCCTGCTCAGTGGGGAGCCTGCTTCTCCCTCTCTCTCTGCCACTCTCTCATTCATTCTCTCTCTCTCAAATAAAATCCTTTAAAAAAAAAAGATACATAACATTAAAGCAATCATTTACTTTTTACTATGGCCCATTAAGTAAAAAACAATAGAGGGATTAGATATACCTAATCTGAAGAACTAAGCATTATTGTTTAGAGGCTAGAGAAATATATTGAATGTTCCTTCCCGTCCCCAAACATACATAAAATCCAAGAAGTAGTTGCAATGCTAAAGCAATTTCTTCCAAGACTAACCTAAAAGTCATAGACTGTAATAATATTGCTGTGTAACCTATCTTTCTTTTCTATTGCCATTTATGGAACGCTTATGTGATAGGCATAGTGCTAAGAACATTTCATGTTACCTCATTTATTCTTTAAAAATTCTATGAAATAGGTATTATTATCCTCATTTTATACATAAGAAAATTAAGGCTGAGCATGGTTAAAATAATTTTTCCAAAGTAGAAATGAGACTTAGTCCCAAGTCAATCCCACTTAAAAATACATGCTGTATCCACTACTCAAGGTATACACTAACTAATATTTACAAAATGAGTTCAGAATCCAAAACTTCCATAAAACATTCTTTACGTAAATTAAAAAATGGGACTCACTGACATCCACATCTTGGATGAATCTTCAGGGAATCAGGCTGAGTGAAAAAAGCCAACCCCAAAAGGCTACATACTATGATTTCATTTATACAACATTTTTTAAGTGGAGAACAGTTTATTGGTTGCCAGGGCTTAAGGACTGGAGTAGATATAGGAATTGGAGACAGGGAGAAGGGTAGAAAGGAGGTAAGTGTGGTTATAAAAGGGCAAGAGGAGGAGAGCCTGGGTGGCTCAGTCTGTTGAGCTTCCGACTCTTGGTTTTGGCTCAAGTCGGGATCTCAGGGTTGTGAGACCAAGCCTCACAGTGAGCAACCTGCCCTGTGCTCAGTGGGGGGTCTGCCCGAGAGTCTCTCTCTCTCTCTCCCTATTCCTCTGCCCCTCCCCACTCCCTCTCTAAAAAATTAATTAAATGTCTTAATAAAGGGCAAGAGGAAGGACCCTTGTGGTGATAAAATTGTTCAGGATCTTGACTCTGGTGGTGGATACACAAACCTAAAGGTGGGATGAAAGGGAACCGCATACACACAGACACAAGTGAGACGAGGGGGGATCTGAGTAAGACCAGCAGTGCGTCAACGTCCTGGTGATGATACTGCACTATATGTGGGAAACCTAGACACAGTGTAGGTGGCATTTTTTGCTATTATTTCTTACAACTTAATGGAACCTACAATTATATCAATTAAAATTAAAATTAAAAAAATAAAATAAAAATAAAAACAAAAATGGGACCCAGGTTGTTAAAGATCATTCTTGTGATCCATTGGAGGGATCTATGCAAAGATGATCAGAAAACGGAACTTCCCAGTTGCTGCTTTGTCAAGCTTTTCCCCTAGGAATGCAAATGTGTCCCCACCTACAACAGAAAGAGTCAGAGGTATATTATCTTTGAAGAACAAAGGAAGTGTAGATTGCTCTGGGTAGCATGGACATTTTAACTATGTTAATTCTTCCAATCCATGATCATGGAATATTTTTCCATCTTTTTATGTCTTCCTCAATGTCTTTCAAGAATGATTTACAGTTTCTAGAATATAGGTCCTTTACGTCTCTGGTTAAGTTAATTCCAAGGTAACTTATGGTTTTTGGTGCTATTGTAAATGGGATGGATTCCATAATTTCTCTTTCTTCAGTCTCATTATTCGTGTATAGAAATGCAACTGATTTCTGGGCATTGATTTTGTATCCCGCCACATTACTGAATTGCTCTATAACTTCTAATAGTTTGGGAGTGGATTCTTTTGGGTTTTCCATATAGAGTATCATGTCATCTGCGAAGAGAGACATTTTGACTTCTTCTTTGCTGATTTGGATACCTTCGATCCCTTTTCGTTGTCTGATTGCTGTTGCAAGGACTTCTAGTACTATGTTGAATAATAGTGGCGAGAGTGGGCATCCTTGTCGTGTTCCTGATCTTAAGGGAAAGACTTCCAGCTTTTCCCCATTGAGAATAATATTTGCAGTAGGCTTTTCATAGATGGCTTTTATGAGATTGAGAAATGTACCCTCTATCCCTACAGGACAGGCCTAATCCACGCACGAGGAAGCAGTTGACCAAAATTAGAGCTGAAATCAATCAAGCAGAAACCAGAAGTACAGTAGAGCAGATCAACAGAACTAGAAGCTGGTTCTTTGAGAGAATCAATAAAATTGACAGACCACTGGCAAGACTTATCCAAAAGAAAAGAGAAAGGACCCAGATTATTAAAATTATGAATGAAAAAGGAGAGGTCACGACGAACACCACTGAAATTGGAAGGATTATTAGAAATTTTTATCAACAGCTATATGCCAATAAACTAAGCAATCTGGAAGAGATGGAATCCTTCCTGGAACCTATAAACTACCAAGATTGAAACAGGAAGAAATTGATTCCTTAAATAGGCCAATTAATTATGAAGAAATTGAGTCAGTGATAAACAACCTTCCAAATAACAAAACTCCAGGCCCGGACGGTTTTCCTGGGGAATTCTACCAAACATTCAAAGAAGAAATAATACCTATTCTCCTAAAGCTATTTCAAAAAATAGAAACAGAAGGAAAGCTACCAAACTCATTCTATGAGGCCAATATTACCTTGATCCCCAAACCAGGCAAAGACCCCCTCAAAAAGGAGAATTACAGACCGATTTCCCTAATGAATATGGACGCCAAAATCCTCAACAAGATACTTGCTAATAGAATCCAACAGTACATTAAAAGGATTATCCATCACGATCAAGTGGGATTCATACCTGGGATGCAAGCGTGGTTCAATATTCGCAAATCAATCAGCGTGATACATCATATCAACAAGAAAAGACTCAGGAACCATATGATCCTCTCAATCGATGCCGAAAAAGCATTTGACAAAATACAGCATCCTTTCCTGATTAAAACCCTTCAGAGTGTAGGAATAGAAGGTACATTTCTCAATCTCATAAAAGCCATCTATGAAAAGCCTACTGCAAATATTATTCTCAATGGGGAAAAGCTGGAAGCCTTTCCCTTAAGATCAGGAACTCGACAAGGATGCCCACTCTCGCCACTCTTATTCAACATGATACTAGAAGTCCTTGCAACAGCAATCAGACGACAAAAAGGGATCAAAGGTATTCAAATTGGCAAAGAAGAAGTCAAAATGTCTCTCTTTGCAGATGACATGATACTCTATATGGAAAACCCAAAAGAAGCCACTCCCAAACTATTAGAAGTTATAGAGCAATTCAGTAACGTGGCGGGATACAAAATCAATGCTCAGAAATCAGTTGCATTTCTATACACGAATAACGAGACCGAAGAAAGAGAAATTAGGGAATCCATCCCATTTACAATAGCACCAAAAACCATACGTTACCTTGGAATTAACTTAACCAGAGACGTAAAGGACCTATATTCTAGAAACTATAAATCACTCTTGAAAGACATTGAGGAAGACATAAAAAGATGGAAAGATATTCCATGCTCATGGATTGGAAGAATTAACATAGTTAAAATGTCCATGCTACCCAGAGCAATCTACACTTTCAATGCTATCCCGATCAAAATACCGAGGACATTTTTCAAAGAACTGGAACAAATAGTCCTTAAATTTGTATGGAAACAGAAAAGGCCCCGAATCTCCAAGGAACTGTTGAAAAGGAAAAACAAAGCTGGGGGCATCACAATGCCGGATTTCGAGCTGTACTACAAAGCTGTGATCACAAAGACAGCATGGTACTGGCACAAAAACAGACACATAGACCAATGGAACAGAATAGAGAGCCCAGAAATGGACACTCGGCTCTTTGGGCAACTAATATTTGATAAAGCAGGAAAAAACATCCGGTGGGAAAAAGACAGTCTCTTCAATAAATGGTGCTGGGAAAATTGGACAGCTACATGCAAAAGAATGAAACTTGACCACTCCCTCACACCATACACAAAAATAAACTCCAAATGGATGAAAGACCTCGATGTGAGACAGGAATCCATCAAAATTCTAGAGGAGAACATAGGCAGCAACCTCTACGACATCAGCCAAAGCAACCTTTTTCATGACACATCTCCAAAGGCAAGAGAAACAAAAGATAAAATGAACTTATGGGACTTCATCAAGATTAAAAGCTTCTGCACAGCCAAGGAAACAATCAAAAAAACTAAGAGGCAGCCCACGGAATGGTAGAATATATTTGCAAAGGACACTACAGATAAAGGACTGGTATCCAAGATCTACAAAGAACTTCTCAAACTCAATACACGAGAAACAAATAAACAAATCAAAAAATGGGCAGAAGATATGAACAGACACTTTTCCAATGAAGACATACAAATGGCCAACAGACACATGAAAAAAATGTTCAAAATCATTAGCCATCAGGGAAATTCAAATCAAAACCACACTGAGATACCACCTTACGCCAGTTAGAATGGCAAAAATAGACAAGGCAAGAAACAACAATTGTTGGAGAGGATGTGGAGAAAGGGGATCCCTCCTACATTGTTGGTGGGAATGCAAGTTAGTACAGCCACTCTGGAAAACAGTGTGGAGGTCCCTTAAAAAGTTAAAAATTGAGCTACCCTATGATCCAGCCATTGCACTACTGGGTGTTTACCCCAAAGATACAGACGTAGTGAAGAGAAGGGCCATATGCACCCCAATGTTCATAGCAGCATTGTCCACAATAGCTAAATCGTGGAAGGAGCCGAGATGCCCTTCAACAGACGAATGGATTAAGAAGCTATGGTCCAAATATACAATGGAGTATTACTCAGCTATCAGAAAGAACGAATTCTCAACATTTGCTGCAACATGGATGGCACTGGAGGAGATAATGCTAAGTGAAATAAGTCAAGCAGAGAAAGACAATTATCATATGATTTCTCTCATCTATGGAACATAAGAACTAGGATGATCGGTAGGGGAAGAAAGGGATAAAGAAGGGGGGGTAATCAGAAGGGGGAATGAAACATGAGAGACTATGGACTCTGAGAAACAAACTGAGGGCCTCAGCGGGGAGGGGGGTGGGGGACTGGGATAGACCGGTGATGGGTAGTAAGGAGGGCACGTATTGCATGGTGCACTGGGTGTTATACGCAACTAATGAAGCATCGAACTTCACATCGGAATCCGGGGATGTACTGTATGGTGACTAACACAATATAACAAAAAATCATTAAAAAAAAAAAAAGAACAAAGGATCGTTAACAACAATTTTGGCTCTAGAATTCCAGATGCTTTACTATCCTAGTTACTAAGATCCTGTCACTAACTCCACTGAATTTCATTCCATTTCTCTAGCTTACTATTTATAAAACTTCAAATTCTAAGTATTGCAGGGGGTAGGGGGAGCAGAAATACCAACTGACAACTTTCCAGGTTTTAAAAATATTTTATCCAGTGATTGCTCTTACAAATTTTTCTTAAATTCTTCCTTTTTAGTAAACCACCATATTCTGGGTTTTTTGTTTGGTTTTTTAAAATATCTTAATTGTGGTAGAGGCTGGGGTAAGGTATACAAAATTATCATGTATTTATTTCTAACTCTTAAAGACAACTACTAAGACAAAAACCTGCATATCACCAAAAATTTTTAAAAACATTAATAGAGGGGTACCTGGATGCCTCATAGGTTGAGCACCTGACTTGGTTTCAGTTCAGGTCATGATCTCAGGGTCCTGAGATGGAGGCTCAGGCTGTCCCTTCAGGCTTCCTGCTCAGCAGGGAACCTGCTTCTCTCCTTCTCCCCACCCTCCACCCCTTCTCTTTCTAAAATAAATAATCTTGAAAAAAAATAGAAATAGAATAGAAATAGAATAGAAAAAGAATTATCTTTTAAGTCCCTTTCTAAATACCCCCCCCCCCGGAGGTAGAATATCTTATTTTTGTTAATTTCTTTACTCTTCCTTGCAATTTCATCACATATGCTATATCCCTAAACAATATAGAGGGTTTTTTTTTTAACTTTAATATTAATGGCATCTATTGTGTGAATTATATTGTGATGTGCTTCTTTTGCTAATATGTTGACAGCTACCCATCATGAGTTTTATGCTCATTCATTTTCCCTGCTATAAATGTTGCATTATATTAAAATATCACAATGTATTTGTTCTGTTGTTGACCTGGAAGGTAGGCAGAATAATGCCCCTCAAGGATATCCATGCCCTAGTTCCTGAAGCCCGTGAATATGTTACAGTACACAGCAAAAGTGACTGTGCAGACATGATTAAGGATCTTGAGATGTAAGATTACACTGGATTATTTAAGTGGACTCAACACTAAGACCCTTGTAAGAGGAAGACAAGAGTGTCAGAGTCAGACTGGAAGATGCTATACTACTGGCTTTTAAGACCGTGGAAAAGGACACATGGCAGAACACGGCAGCCTCTAGAAGCCTGCAAAAGGGAAGGAAGGATTGTCCACTAGAGCCTCCAGAAGAAATGCAGCCTTGCTGATTCCTTGATTTGATCCAGTAGAAACCGCTTGCAGACTTGTGGCCTATAGATCATGCGATCATAAACTTGTATTGTTTTAAGCCACAAATCTGTGGTAATTTGTTAGAGCAGCAATAGGAAACGGATGCAACCCATAGTCACGTTGTTTCCAGATTAAGTTAAAGAACAAGGCTACACAAACATATTTTTCATTATCTCCCTATATATGTAAGAGTTTCTCCAGCTTATATGCTTACAAGTGGAATTACTACAGCTCATTTCTGAAATAGGTATACCAGTTTACAATCCTACCAACCGCAGACAGAAGTTATGCTAAACCATATCCTTACCAATAGTTGATGCTTTTTTAATTTTTACCAACCTAGTAAGCATGAAAGGGTATCTAATTTTTGTACTAATGAAGTATAATATTTTATGGTCTATAAGACATTTGTATTTCTTCTTGTGTGAAATACCTGTCTTTCATTTTTCTACTGAGTTGTCTTTTTCATATTAACAGGCAGGAATCAATACTTTTTCCCTCTGCTGGTACATTCTTCCAGGAACTCCAACCAGACATATTATATTAAACCATGTCTCTTAATTAAGCTTTAAAATTTACTATCCCATTATCTCTCTGAGCTTCATTCTGAATAATTAATTTGCTTTTATTTTCCATTCATTCATTCATTCATTCATTCATTCAACATATTTGAGGATCTACCTAACGTAAGCCTTGCACTGTTCTAACTGCTGGGAGTGCAGAAGTGAAAGAAAAAAGAAAAGAAAAGAAAAAAGAAAAGAAAAGAAAAGAACAGAAAAGAAAAGAAAAAAAAAAAACAGACAAAAATCTCTGCCCTCCATGAGCTTATATTCTCACAGGAAAGGGGGAAAAAAAAAAGAATGAGCCAAGTACAGAGTCTGTCAGAAGGTAATAAAGTAATAGGAAAACGAGGGAATGGAGACAGGCATTGCAGGACTGAGTTGTTACTGTTTGTTTTTGCCTTTTTGGGGTAAGATTTTATTTATTTATTTGATAGAGAGCACAAGAAGGCAGAATGGCAGACAGAGGGGCAGGGAGAGGGAGAGGAGAAGCAGGCTCCCCGCTGAGCAGAGGGCCCCTTGCCGTGAGGAGCTCGATCCCCAGCCAAAAGTGGATGCTTAACCAACTAAGCCACCCAGGTGCCCTGATACTATTTTCAAAAGGAGAGTTATAAAAGGTCTCAGTGAATTTTTGGCAATACTTAAAGGAGGAAAAGGAACAAGCCACCCAATTGGGGGGGGGGGGAGCATTCTAGATACCGGGAACACAAAATATAAATGCCCCAAGGCAGTCAGCTTGCCCAAAGTTTCTGAGGAACAATAAGGAGGACTATGTAGTAGGTGAAAAGGAGAAACAGGAGACGATTATAAGACTCCGGCTTTACTGGAACTTGGGGTTTTCTCACACCAACCAATTTTCCAACTCTCCAACACCAACTGGATGCCCAATTCAGTTCTGATACCACCTGGAGTTAGAGCAGACCTCACAGAATTAAAGGCTCAAATCATACAGACTGTCCTCACCTTAGATATCAGTCTCAATTTCCAAGCCACCTGTACTTCTGACTGACCAGCTATAAATTGGGGCTTCCCACTACTCTCCAGCTCAGTAATTTGCAATGGCTTACAAAACCAGGAAAACACTTATGTTTAGTGGTTTACTGTGAAAAATACAACTCAGAAGGCCAAATAGAATAGACAGGGGCATAGGGTACTGGGAGGTGCAAGTACAGACCTGCCTCCGAGCCACCCTCCCAGTAAGGGTCTGTATTTACCCACCCGGAAACTCATCAATCTTGTTTTAAGAGCTTTTACAGAGCTCAATCTCTAGCACCCCTCTCCCTATCCCAGGGGTCATCGGTGCAGCTGAAAGAGGAGAAATAAGCAAAGGATACCAGAAAGACTAGCCTGAAAGGATGAAAATCAAAAAAGTACAGCATCCTGCAAGCCCAAAGAAAAAAAGTATTTCAAGGAGAGTAATGGGGGAGGGGGGAAATGTGGGGAAAAAATGCTTCTATAGGTAAAGCTAAGGTTTAAAAACTAACTATTGGCTTTAATGACAAGAAAGACATTAGTGATCTTGACAAGAGCAGTTTCTGAGGAGCGGAAGGGGCAAAAGTCTGACTGGAGCAGGCTGAAGAGAGGACCAGAATGGAAGGAATAAGGATAATTCCTTTGAGGAGTTTTTCCTATGGAGGAGAACAGAAAAATGGAGCTGAGTCAGGAGAGATGAACGGGTCGAGAGAGACTGTAAATTAGAATTAACACTATGTTTTAGAATGACAGTTAACAGTCCATCAGACAAGGAAAAATTAAATGATCCAGGAGAGAAAGGGAAGATCTGCTTGAGCCATGTCCTTGAAAGAAGGAATGGAACCTAATATACAAGAGAGGGATTGGCCTTTGATAAGAGTTCAGTTCATCAACGATAATCCACTGAAAGTCATGATGCGTGGGTACAAAGACTAATAGGTAAACACATATGGATTACATTGATTACTCCAATTTTGTTAGTGAAGTATGAAGCTTAGAAAAGGGAAAGTATTGGAGGATTAAGTAGAAAAAGACATAAAATGGTTGCCTGATTCAGTAATCATTTCTTCTGCTGGATATAATCAGCTATCTAATCCATCCACTGAGTTTTTAATTTCAGCTCTAGAAATTCCATCACATTATGTTTTAATTTTTTTTATCATTCTTTAAAATCCTTTCAGGTCAGGGTCTTTCTGTCTCTGCCCCCCAGCCCTTGGTATTTAATGTGTTTAAACTGGGTCTGATAGTTTCAGAATCTAAGGTCATCACAGGTCTTTTTCCATAGTCTATATTTCTAGTACCTCATTCACGGTGCCTCATGTTTGGTGAATTTTTCAGGGCCTGGGTTGAAAATAAATTCCTCCAGAGGGGATGGATATTTACTTTTATCAGTAAACTGGGGGCATACCAACCTGGGTCTGCTGTAAATTAAATTTTCCACTAGAAGTTTTTCCCAGCATAGGTGCCATGAATTTGGCCTGTAAACCTTTGTAAGGGCTGGCTCGTGGTTATAGATTCTCAAGGGAGTCTCTTCCCCCTTCCCTAGCAAGTTTCTTACTTTTCCCTTATTACTGGTAGGATTCATATCCCACATTGAGAATGTAGCTCTTTGGAGTTCAAGCTTTATGGCGCAGTCTCCTTTTAGTTTCCTCTCTTTGGGCACACAAAGAGTGTTTTATTTCTTGTCTGTATCGCACCAAGGATCACAGCAGAAAGTCAAGATCTTCAGGGTTGGGGGGAAATCCTCAGGGTTATGGACTGGAACACACTTTTTGAGTCTCAAGATCAGCTTTCCATCGGGAATGGGGGGGGGGGCCTCTATGTATTCCCTGATTTCATACCACCTCAGATGCATTTAGAAAGACCTAAAAACACATCTGACTAAAATTACTTCTTTACAGGAAGATTAACTCATCATACCATTTGTATACACTAGGTCTTTCATTCGTAGTGCTTCCCAGACTACAAAGCACATTTGCATTTAATTTATAAGAAAACAGGGTATGAGAGATGCCTGGGTGGCTCAGTTGGTTAAGCATCTGACTTTGGCTCAGGTCATGGTCTCCAGGTCCTGGGATCAAGCCCCGAGTTGGTCTCGCTCTGCTTTCCCCCTACCCCTGCTCATGCTATATCACATAAATAAAATCTTAAAAAAAAAAAAAAAAAGAAAAAGAAAAGGAAAGAAAAAAGAAAATGGGGTATGAGATATACAAATGCCTATCATTTTATGTGCTCAAAAATAACTTTATGCTTTCATTGCAAGGAGACATATTCAATATATTCCTCTTCTTAAATGATTTCTTATAAATACAGGTATTTAAAAAAAAACAAATTTTTCCCTTTATACTTTAGCGGAATTTTTTCTCCCCCCTCCCAATTTAGTATATGTAAGAGAAGTGAAAGAACTTATTTCCACTTTTTTGTTTTCCTGGATCTCCCTCTGCTTTATTTCGATACCCTAAAGAAGCAAGCATACGGAGATATACTGTACAGAAGAAAAAGGTGCCTACTAGGGCTCCAGTTTAATCTTGTTCACTTGAGAAGTGATATTAGTCATGTAAGCTGTCTCAACTTCAGTTACCTCAATAGCTCCACCTCTGGGAGGCAGATCCAATAAAATGAGATAATATATATTTAAACATGTTAGAAATTAAAATACTATTTATAATATGCTCCAACACTATATTAGAAAATACGACCGGAAACAAAAACCAAATGTATCCACTTCTGAGGATTGTTTGGCACCATGCTACTTTGAATATGCACAAATCTTTAATTTCTGAACTATATGTATTCATTTGGACATGATAAAATGACATATATTCATTTGGGTATAATAAAAGTAAACATGCAATTGTAAAACAGTAACATATGTAATTAGTAGATGAAAAAAACCTAAAGTTTCCAGATTGATGACAAAGTATACAATATGTACTATAAAAAGAAAAAAATGAGAAAAATCTCCTTTTAGAAAAATATCTAAATGTATATTCCACCCAAAAACTATCACCCAACCAATAGCTAGAAAATAATTTTGCTAAAGACAATTTGGAAAATTTACTTTTTAGAAGATTTCCAGTTTTCCACTATTTCAGTGTTTTCTAAGCAGGGTTCAAAAGGTAGTTCAGAGGATAAATGCATTACAGTTACTTACAAACAAGTCTTGTTTAAAATTGCTGCCCCCTGGGTCACTTGCAGATCCACTACATCAGAACATGTGGCAGTGGGGCCAGAGAATCTGCATTTTTAACATGCTCACCAATACCAAAACCAAAACTCTGCCCCTTTTATTTTTATCAGATCATTTAAAAAATCATTTAAAAAATATTTTACACAAATAGCATACTCGGGCTTTCTGGGATTTAGTGCACAACACCATGCATGAAAAAAGTATGTGAATAAAGTCAGAAAAACATGTTTACTCATAGCTTCAGTTTTTCTCAGCAGTGAGCATTAATTGCTTCAAATGACATCTCCCCTCATTATCGCGCCACCTGAGACACTTCTCTCTCTCCCTCTCAGCAGTTTTGCCACTTTGCAGACAAGGCACAGCAGCACCTGGCAGGCTATTCCAATTCTTCTGTAGAAAGAAGCAAACAGGGCTCTCAAGGCAAAAAGATCTGGTTTCCAAAACCCTCCATTTCCAGAGAAGTGAGAACACTTCTGCAATAAAGGTTTCACAGAGGCAGCCCCTAAATTCTAGTTTACTCTCCAGCCATCACCTCACTGACAGGCCTTGTAAGGCCAGACACAGCCCTCCGCCCCCGTCCTGGAGATGCCACCTAGCAGACAGGGCACAAGTTGGGTAAAAAACAGCAGTCCCAAGCAAGGAAAGACGCTAGGGCAAGGGCAGAAGCCGAGGGGCTCTCTAGTCCAGAAGTTCAAGGAAGTCAAGTCTTGTCCCCCACCCGATCCACTCCACTTCTGCGGGGCGCGGGCATCCACCTGCACCTCCCCTCCCTCCCTGTTGAAGGGGAGGGTTTCACCATTTCTACGCGTGTTCTCCTCCCAAAACCGCTGAAGACGTTTTCATTCCCATCTCATCTCCCGCCACACTCCCAGCCGCTTAAAAAATCAGAAAGAAAACCGAAAACACCTCAGGGGACCGTCACCATCTTCCTCTTTTTACGGCCCCCACCCCACGAGCGTCGCCATCCCCGCTCACCACGCTAGGGGTTCGCAGACGTTTCCTGGACGTGGCGGTTCGGGTTCCAGCCCCCAGCCCTCTCCCCTCCCCAGAAGCCCCTCGTGGTCCGGCCCCGGCCCTCCCCGCGCCCCAGCTGCGGCCCGTTCGCCGCTACCGCCGCCGTTCGGCCGGGCGTCCCCGCCCCGCCATCACTCGGGCTCACCTGGGCCTCGACGACGCTCGGGAGGAAGCTCAAGGTGACCAGCAGCTGCACTGCGGCCGCCGCCCCCTGCCCAGCGCCGGCCCGCCGGGCCCCCCGGCTCATGCTGACCTCTCCCCCCACCGCGGCCGGCCGGGCCCCTCGGGGCCGGGCAACGGCGGGCGGCCCGGGCGACGACCCACGGGGACGGCTCCCGGCGGCTGAGAGACTCCAGAGTCAGAGGTCTGCACGCCCGTCCGGAGGCGGGGGCCGCTCTCCCCAGCTCCCGGCAGCTGCGAGTGAGGCTGAAGAGCCGAGCGCCCCCACCTCATCCCCTAGGCGGCCCCGCCTCCGGCTTCCCCTTCGCCCCGGCCACGCCCCCTCCGAGCACGGGGCCTTGTGGGAGTTGTGGTCCCGCGCAGCCGCGAGCCGGCCTCCTCCCGGAAGGCGGGGCCGGCGGCCGGGAAAACCCGGGAACTACAGCAGCGGAGGCTGCTCCGCCTCCCCGGGCCTCGGGCTAGAAGGCGGCCAATGAGGCAGGACCACGCGAGCCTCCAAAACAAGAGGCGGTGCGGGCCTTGCGGGCGGTGCGGGCGTGCGGACGGGGCTGTCTGCCCCTGCGCCGCCCGCAGTGCCGCGCCCCTCCCCCGGCAGTTGCTCCTGGAAACCGGGCGGGGTTTTTCCTTGTGTGGCAGTTCCCTGACACCGCACAGCCGGGAGGCTCCAGGATGCGCCGGGTGTGCGTTCTTTGTCTCGTTCAGTGTTCTGTAGCCTCCGATCTCCTGCAGGTACGTTAGTAAGCCCCCTGCGACCTGGGCAGGCGGCTCCGGCTCTTTCATTTCATACCCCGCAGAGGTGGACGTCATCCTCTTCCTCGTCCCACTCCCGCTCCTCTGCTGAGACAAACATAATGCACGTTGCAGAATGGGAACAAACCCAAACATTTATAATAATGTATGGGAATGGGGATAAACGCACAGAAGATCTTGGAGTGATACAGACTGGCTTCAGCTCCCACATCTGAAACATCCTAGTTTATTATGGGCTTCAGACTTACTGATGTTACTTAACCTCTGTGAGCCTTCATTTGTTCATCTGTAAGTGAATAATACCCACCTCGAACACTGTTTTAGGATTACAGAAGATTGTATACATAAAGGGCTTAGTATGGTGCCTAGCATAGAGGAAGTGTTCAATCAATGATAGCTGTTATTTATTAATAGCCTTGATTTCTGGAAAACTAGCAATACATCAGCTTACATATATGTAGTGTGTATTAGATTCCCATTGCTTCTATAACAAATTACCATAAATTTAGTGGCTTAAAACAAAACAAATCTATTATCTTAGAGTTCTGAAAATCAGAAGTCCAAATTAGATCAGCAGGGAGCATCTTCTAAAGGCTTTAGGTGATAATATGTTTCTTTGCCTTTCCCAGCTTCTAGAAGACACCTGCATTCCTTAACAGCTCGTAACTGTGTACCACATTGTCACATCTTCACTCCCTCACTTCTATTGTCACATGCCTTCTCTTGCTTACTCTAACCCTACTGCCTCCCTCTCATAAAGACCCCTGTGATTACATAGGGCCCACCCAGATAATCCAGAATCATCTCTCCACCTCAAAATTCTTAAGCACATCTGCAAACTCCTTTTTGCCATATAGGGTAACACACTGACAGGTTTTGGGGATGAGGGTGTGCACATCTTTGGGGGATAGTAATCAACCAACAAGTAGTGTGTTATACCTTTCTGAGCTTTTTTATAATTTGAGGGGCCTATGCAAAATGAAAATGCAGGGTCCTGTTTCAAAAGATGGTAAGAATTTCAAGACAGTGACAGCAGAGCATTAAACCAGGTGCGGGGCCTTTCTGAGCACAGAGCCCTGAGTGACCGCTCAGGCAGCATGCCCAGAAGCCAGTCACTTCAGTCTTCTTCCTCTTCTGCAGCTTAAAAACAAAAAGAATTTTTGCTTGACTCTTCCGGCGACTTTTCCAGGTTTCCTCTTCTTTGCCAAATCTCTATGTTCTATCCTCCCATTTCCTTCTGCCCCTCATGTAAATGTGCTCTATCCCCATCCTTCTGCTGAAGCTTTTCTCTTATCAAATCCAGTGGAATTTTGTTGTTTTTTTTTTTCAAGATGCCTCATCTCTGCACTGTGTTTGATTTTATTGGCAACACATACTTTGTGGAATCATGTTATTTAAAAATTCTGGGAATTTTTTATAGTGGTTTTAAAAAAAGACTAAGTGATAAATTTTCTTATAAAATCTCAGGTCCTTTAGCGGACCTTTTATCTCGGGTCCTCAGTGCTTGTGAAATCAAGGGCAGCAACCACGGTCTGTAGTTAGAGCCCTTCTAGATTTGTCCCTGCAGAACAATTTGTCCCTGCCATTCACCCATCAATGCTGATTGCTTTTAGTCCTTTGTCCTTCCTATCAAAATTCAAATTCCTTCTAGAATTTAGCTTGGAGGGAGGGAGCAAGCCCCTTGACTGACAACCCTACAAGTGTACAGGGAATGAGCAAGAGGTTACACAAATGAACAGTGAGTGTCACTGCCTTCAATCCTTAATAGAAAGGGAAGGGGGGTTGGGGCGCCTGGGTAGCGCAGTCGTTAAAGCGTCTGCCTTCGGCTCAGGGCGTGATCCCGGCTTATCGGGATCGAGTCCCACATCGGGCTCCCACATCGGGCTCCCACATCGGGCTCCTCCGCTATGAGCCTGCTTCTTCCTCTCCCACTCCCCCTGCTGTGTTCCCTCTCTCGCTGGCTGTCTCTCTGTCACATAAATAAATAAAATCTTTAAAAAAAAAAAAAAAAAAGAAAGGGAAGGGGGGCGCTCTGGGTGGCTCAGTCAACTGAGCTCTGACTCTTGATCTCGACTCAGATCGTGATGTCAGGGTCATGAGATCAAGCCCGGCCTTGGCTCCACACTGTGTGGAGCCCGCTTGAGATTCTCTCTCTCCCGCTCCCTCTGCCCCTCCCCCTGCTCACGCAGGTGCCCTTCCCTTCAGGAAGAAGTGGTTGTATTGAGGTACTCCATTTGCACTTACATTTTTTTTTTTTTTTAGCTTCAGCTTGTATTCCCACATTAAGTCGTCACAGGTGTCCTGAGCATGGAACACCAAACCCACACATCTGGACACTGGCAGCCTGGAAATAGCAACAATTTGCCTTTTGTAGTTTATATAATTTATGATTTTCCAACCGCACCTGGATCAGGTGGACCTAATTGTCAGGAACGAAGGTATTTTAAAATTGACAACATTTTTCGAATGGAAGAATTTATGGGCCTCCCAGATCTATTAATCTGAGAAGGGTCAGGGCCAGCTACGAAGCCAGTCGGTACAATGCTCTCATGGCAAACAATGATCATTTATCATTGATGTGGTTGGGACGGATGATGGGAGGGGGGTTAGCCTGGAGGAACAATCTTAGCACAGATGGTAGTTCCACTAGGGCTAGCCACGACTTGATTTCCCATGATTCTTAAGGGAGCCAAACAGAATCAGCCTATGTGTGCTGAGAACTACCTGTGTGCTTCAGATTTTCAATGAGTAGTGTCAAAATGAGCTTAAGGTTAATCTTATTCATATTCGAAATGTAGACACACTGACAACATGCACAAAAATTTATATTTGTTGCAGATTCTCTCCATTTATTCTCAAAAACAAATGATTTCCCATCCCTCTTTATCCCTTCATTTTCCTCCCCTCCTTTGCACTCCATACCTGTCCCTTGTCTGAGAGGATGGCCTAATTATCTTATCCCGTAATCTAGAGTGAGTCTTCTAGAGCCCTATTGCTGTTCCTACCCCTGACATTCATTTAGCGCTAACAGTCTGCTATTCTGTATTAGGAGTCAGCTTTTGCTGTGTAAATGCGTATTATAGACATCTAGAGTGTAAAGTTTCAGAAGACTCTGTCTTCTTATACCATATTCTCTTTAGTGGTTATCTCAGTTCCCATGAACAGTAGTTGATAAATATTTGTTGATTGGTTAATATTCCTTACAATCTCAATTTATCTTAGAAGACATCTGTCTCAGAACCAATCCTGGATGGGGTACCCCTGAACGTTTTCTGTGGACAGCTGGGAAGTAGATTCATTGGACTGGAACATTCCTGAAGGCAGTAAGATGAAACTGACAGCCTTTCATTAAGGCAAGAGATTCTAGTTCCTTAAACAGAGGTGTATTTGGGCAGTATCAAAAAGACTGAAGACAGTAACAGACTTGTCAGAGGATTGGTTGAAACCAATTACTGGACATTCATTACTGTCAGCATTTTGGTTTTTTCTCAAACACTATTTGCAATGTCTATACCCACGGTTGTTGAAGCAATGGCGTGAGAATGGTCTTGAGCAGATTACTATAATGGTTAAGAGACTTTGCACTGAGTCTGTAGGTTTCCAAGATACCATCAAATGCATTGGGCTTGGTGAACTTGCAACTTCTAGTGAAGGAAATCATTGATGCATGGTTCCAAATAAAAGTCAAGGTAATGGGGTGGAAATTTAATAACATCAGTAATTTTCACTCCCGATAGCAAGCTGGATTGTGATTCATGAACCTCCCGAGCAGCGGCCATCTGTTGTGTTTAAACAAGTGTGTTTGCAGATAGTACTGGCGTGTTAACAACCTGCCGTGGCAATTTTTTTTAAAGTGAATTTCCACCTGTAACTTAGTTATAAAGGGAATTTTGCCTTGGTGATAGGATTTCTTGAATTTTACTGAGGAAATCTCTTCCCCTGTTCTTTTGACAAGGAATAGGGATTAAAAGTAACTAAGATGAAAGAACTTGGCTGGGCTGTGACTTGCTATTAGTTACCTACCTAAAGCATTCACTGTTTTTCTTTAATATTTACTCAGCTGTGACATGCCCACATATTTTCACTTAACAGCATTAAAGCTGATAAACTTGAGCAAGTTAGAATTATTTCTATTTCTAAAGGAGTTTACAGGGAGATATATGCAGTTTGCATAAAACCTTATTTTACATAACTAACATGGCATTGTGCTAGAAGTTAATATATGATGTGATCAGAGAGGAAATCTATTAAATGTGATTATTGGGAAAACTAGACTCATTATTTTGCCAGTTTCACCCTCCCACCTAATTTCTATAATGCAAAAGACTTCACATAGTCCCAAAGTTCTGTTTCACTTGCCTGCACATTGGGACTGTCTGACTTTGGTCCGGCTCCCGCTCCAGTCCACTCTGCACAGGATCCAGGGCACACCCCGTGAGCGCGCACACTGCGAATGTTCTTACCATGTGAAAATGCACATTACAGGAAGTAGAGAGGGGCAAGGTCATGGAGACAGTGAGGGCAGGTAGGTAAAGGCAGAGAAGGTTGTAGGTGGTCACCAGTGGCTACTGGAGGGGTTTCTGTGTTGGCACTGACTGAGTTCTTCCCTCCTGTCAATGTGTTCCCAGGCAGTCATTGGAACCTCAAGGAGTTTAGTTTTTTCCCAAATTCACTTGTTTTTCCCTGAGTTCAGTCTCATATGTATATTGAGTCCAGCCAGTTGCTTCCTCCTTGCTTTGTGCTGCTGCTTCTTTTCCAAGGGTCACATTCAGACTTCCTCCCCCACTGCTGCCCTGCTGGCTCCACTTCCCCATTCCCTACCGCCCTAGAGTCTGGTTTTTATTGGGTTGGATCCCTACTTCCTGGGCCTCATCCTCCCTCCTTGCCAACATCCTGATTCAGATTTGGATTCCATTTGGCCTTAACGGAATCACATACCTGCTGGTTTCCATTTTGTATTATTTTCTTTCTTCTGTTTAGGGACTTCTGAGAATCTCTCATAGACACAGACTTCAAGGGTCTTCTTTTACTTGAGCAGGATGTCCATCTTGCCTTTAGAATGTTACATACAACCCTGTGCTCTTCTCTGAAAGGAAAGAGGAGCATAGCATATACTCCATACAGCACTGTTAAGTGCATCTTACCTGACACCTCTTAGGGTTGGAATCCCAGTGGGATTCCCATTGTTTGTCACTGTCTACCGTCACCCACAGGAGCCAGATGAGTCACCATACTAAACTACATCCTTTGGACTCTTCTAGTCCCTTAAGAATACATGGGTCATTTATACGTCTCCTTTCTTCCATGATTCCAGGGATTCACTATTTTGCTATATAATAAAATGAACTGGGGCACCTGGGTGGCTCAGTCAGTTATGAGTCCTTCTCTTGATTTCAGCTCAGGTCATGATCTCAATGTCCTGGAATAGAGCCCTGCATCGGGTTCTGCACTCAGCATGGAGTCTGCTTGAGATTCTCTCTCCCTCTCCCTCTGCCCCCCCAGTAAATAAATAAATCATTAAAAAAAATAAATAAATAAAATCAACTACAATTTCTTAGAAAATACTACCAATTTTTACCAAGCTGCCATTGCCACTGGGCTATAAAACAATCAGAAAACAGAAAATATTCAGTTATTTTAAAGATAACTTTACAATTACTTGAGAGAATCTTTCCAATTTTCAGGTTCTGTTTTTAAAATGTCTTAAAATCTCATGCTCCTAGTCTGTGGTGCTTTTGTCAGACATCACTGTGTTTATCATACCACTAAATTAGCATGATTCTTCACTGTACAAAATTATTTATCAAAGAAGTCCTCTTATCAGATGACTTCATTGTACTATTTCAATTGCCATGAATAAATACTAATTTATTGAGAATGGCTCTAAGATTTTTAATGACAAGAGAACACTTTGGAAATTAGAAGTCCTGCTTCTTGAAGAACCTATGTTTACATCTGAAAGCTTTGTGAAATTATTTTTTAGGAATAGTTCTAGGTTCGCAGCACAAAGGAGTGGAAAATACAGTCCCCACATGCCCCTCCCACCAACCTGCAGGGCCTCCCGAATTATCAACATCCCACGCCCAGAATGGTACCTTTATTACAATAGGTGAACCAACACTGATACATTATTAACACCTAAAGCCCATAGTTTATATCAGGGTTTATTTTTTGGGTGTTACACAGTCTATGAGGTCTGACAAACGTGTAATGACATGTATCCACCCTTTTCGTAGCAGATGGAATCGTTTCGCTGCCTTAAAAATCCCCCGTGCTCCACCTATTCGTTCCTCTCTCCTCAGTGAAATCACTTTTTTAATAATCTTTCCTGCCCTGAGGTTCCTGTCACAAACGGAAAAATCCCTATCAATCGGAATTAATTCTAACCTTCTAGAATAAAACAAAGCAAAACATCAAATTCATTAACCTGAAATGGTTTCTGTTCACTCTGCGTGATGTGATTTCAAGAGGAAAAAAAAAGATGCATAGGGGGCACCTGGGTGGCACAGTCGTTAAGCGTCTGCTTTTGGCTCAGGGCGTGATCCCGGAGTTCTGGGATCGAGCCCCACCCACATCAGGCTCCTCCGCGGGAAGCCTGTTTCTTCCTCTCCCACTCCCCCTACTTGTGTTCCCTCCCTCACTGGCTGTCTCTCTCTGTCAAATAAATAAATAAAATCTTTAAAAAAAAAAAAAAGATGCATAGTGATTTCCAGTTAGCTCACTAAACATTAATGATGACCAAGTCAGCCTTCTGACCACAACTATGAAGCAGGAGGTTGGGATTTTAAATGTAGCAATACGGACGTGCTAAGGCAGAGACAAGAGAAGTGTCTGTAGCACTGTTAAGGTTACGGACGAAAATGAAGATGCAGGACACCTGGGTGGCTAAGTCGGTGAAGCGTCTGCCTTTAGCTCAGGTCATGATCCCAGGGTCCTGGGATTGAGTCTTTGTGTCCCTCCCCCTTCTCAGCGGGTAGCCTGCTTCTCCCTCTGCCCCTCCCCCTGCTTGTTGCTCTCTCTCTCTTGCTGTCAAATGAATAAAATCAAAAGAAAAGAAAAGAAAAGAAAAGAAAAGAAAGATAGGTGAAGATCCAGGCCACCTTCCCTTGGGACAACACCCAATAGCTCGGACTCCCGATACCCTTCTGTACTCTCACCTGTGAAAGGACTAGCGCTTCCTACTAGGATTAGCTGAGGATTCTCTGCATCTCAAACTGCATCCCATTTTGTATCTATGTAAAAAAGCCTAATTCTGATTTATATTTTTTGAGTAACAACTGGGAAATCTCTTGACCAGAAAAGTAGTTTTGAATAGAAAGCTCCTAATGTGTTTTTGTTGATGAATTTCTATGACTTAGAGCTTCCTGGCGCTGGAGCTAAGGACAGACCACCACTCAGCAGTGGGAGTTATAAGGGAGCCTAAGTGTCAAATGAATGATGAGACCAGGTGATTTTTGAGAGTTTTTCAATCCTGACTCTCGGTGATTCCACCTAAAACACAGAGCACTCGACCAGGCCTTTTTTCCCACCAGTGAACAAACAAAAAGACTTTTCCTAACATCGTTTAAACATTTTAGAATTATCCCTTCCAGTTTTCAGTACGAGCATCAGTATCAGCAATTCAGCAAATAGCCCATTATCCCATGTTCCCACATTTAATAGCTTGAACTGGAAAGTAGCTATAAATTGCAAATTGAATGAATGGGGCAATCAGCAGCCATATATTACCAACTTTTGGAATAGACTAGACTACACATACTAATGACCAGGAAGCAGGAATGTAGTACACTTTGAGAAAAAAAAAAGCAAGAAAAACTTTCTGACTCAAAGATCTAAATTAACAAACTAGCTGATGTTTAGATAAAAAGAACTAATTATTGTGGGGTTATTTTAATGGAGCTGATTGTTAAGGAAACACTAAAACTAAGACGTTTGGATGACGGTGTCGGAAAGAACTATTTGGGAGAAAAGCCACCAGGCTGTCTTGGGATATTAGTACACCATTGTCTCACTGTTCACGGCAACAGCATTAGCAACATTAGGACCTTTCAGATTATAAAGATACCCTTTTTATCCCAGAGTCACTACCTGAGTCATGTTTATTTTTGCGTTTAAAAAAGAAGCATGTTAACCAGAAATTTTATTTCATTTGCAAAAAGCATACAGAAACCAAAGTATAGCCACGTCTCCCACCCCTCACCTGCCCACCGACCTGCATCTGCCTTTCCTCCTTTGCCCTCACCCCTTCCATCCCAGCTCTGTTCCCTTTGCCAACTGAAGGGCATTGCTCTAACAATTCTCTCATTGTGTTCTGCATGATGGATTTCCCACTCTGCAGACAGATTGCTTCAATAAGTAAAAACATGTTGTAAGTACTCCCATCTTTTAAAAAACACTTTCTTGACCCTATTTCTGCCATGTCTTTCTTTTTACAGAACACTCCTTAAAGTAGTTATCTATATTTGCCGTGTCCAAGTCTGCTCCTCCTGTTCTCTCATTAACCCACTTTAATTGTTTGCCCCCACTGCCCCACCAAAACTGCTCTTACAGGAGCTCCCCACTGACTTCTATATGCTATATCCAAGGTCAGTTCTCAGTTCTCATTGACCTGACCTAAAGCAGCATTGGGCACTGCTGAGCACCTTCTCCTTGAAATACTTTCTTCACTTGACTTCCCCTGGTTTTGCTCCTACCCTTAGTTTCTTTCCTCTCAGTCTTTTTGCTGGTTTGTCCTCATTTCCATGGCCTCTAAATATGGCCTTCTTGGGACACCCGGGTGGCACAGTCGGTTAAGACTCCAACTCCTGATTTCAGCTCAGGTCATGATCTCAGGGTTGTGAGATCAAGCCTTCCATCAAGCTCTGTGCTCAACGGGGAACCTGCTTGAGATTCTCTCCCTCTCCCTCTGCCCTCTCTTTTTCCCCCCACTTACATGTGCTCCATCTTTCTCTTTCTCAAATGAATAAATAAATCTTTAAATAGGGCCTTCTCTTTTGTTATTTACTCTCACTCCCTTGGTGATTTCTTCCCATCACTTTGAAAGCTGTCATATGTTAGTGGCTCCCAAATTTCTATCTCTAGCTCCGACCTCTGCATTCAGTTGCAGACGCCTGTCCTCCTGCCCCCCTTCCCGACACATTTGCTCTGATGTCTAACAAGCATCCTGCTCCGAGGAGCTCCTCCTGACATCTTCCCCGTGTCAAGAAATGGCAGCTCCCCAGTGAGTGAGTCAGCCCCAAGTTCCTGATGTTTTATTATTCTTTCTTTCTTCCTCACCCCAGTCTGGTCCAATAGCAAATCCTGCTGCTCTTTCCTGGAAATACATCCAGAATCTGATCACTTCTCACCATTCCCACCACTGCCTCCCTAGTTCAAGCCACCATCATTTCTCATGTGGATTATTGCAACTAGTCCTCCTGCTTCTTTCCTTACCCACCTTTAATTTTTTTCTCAACCAAACACCATGGCACTCTTGTTAAAACATCCATCAGATCATGTCATTCCTCTGCCTATCACCCTTCAAAGGCTCCCCTCCTTGTTCCTCAAAAAATTCTTGAGCGTTTACAGCAACCTCCTGTGATCTGACCCTCATTATTCTCTAACCTCGTCTGTATTTACTTTCTCCTTGGGGAGTTCATCTTCAGCCGGATTTGTCTCTTTGCTGTTCTTCAAACATACTGAGCAAGCTTCCACCAACCTTTGTAGCTCCTGTTTTCTGCCTGGCATACCCTCCTTCAAACACCACAGACCTACATGGCCCGCTCTTCTGCCTCCGTCAGATACTCCCTTAGAGTTCAACTTCTCATGGAACCTTCCATGCCTACAATTATAATTCTCCCTGCCCTGGTACTTCCTCTCTTTTCTCTGCTCTATTTTCTCCTTAGCACTATTTTTAAATACTACCTATTTTACTTATCTTGTTTATTTCCTTTCTTTTCGACTAAAAAGTAAGATTCCTTGGCATACAGAATAGCACCTGACACATAGTAATCACTCAATAACTATTGTTGAACAGATGAGTTAACAGTGTAGACTTTATGCCAAGAGTTTCTAACCCATAATACATACACGTCCTACAATCCTCATTTACAAAAAACAGGCTTGTGAGCAGTGAGTATAATACAATTGCCCTGGCCAAGGATGAGAGTAGGGTTCCCGTTTAGAAGAGCTGAAACAACACCTGGGAACAAATAGTGAAAGTAACCCATGAATGACTTTTCTGGTGCTCCAGGTCATGGGAGAGTACGGAGGGAAAGTGCGGTCCAAGATAGGTATTCTCTTGCTGGTTCAGACTCAGGAGGTAAGATGCAGAGTCACGACGTAAGGATAATTAACCCAGTGTTGTAGACTTTGTTATTTAATACATGACGAATGATTCCCTACCGCACTTTCCCAGTTCTCTCCGAATGGGGACTCACATGCTGGGCACACAGATGGAGTCAGGCAGAAAAAGAGGAGTTGTAAAAGTCCAATTGATCCATGAAGCATGGTGCCATTTGCCAAAGTCACCGCGCCTGTCGATGGTTTTTAGGTAGTGCGGAGTTGATCTGGACACAAATGTTTCCAGTGTTAATCTTCCTTCCAGCCTTCAGCAAACACGAAAACATTTCCTGTAGGCATACTTACCTATTCCAGTGTTGTGTCATAGTGCAAAATTCATAGAAATCTCCCAGAACAGGTTTAAGCAAGGAGGAGTGTATTACAAGGACACAGGAGGGACGCGTGGACCACAAGAGCAGCGAGGTTGCAGGAATAAACTGGAAATGGGGACCCCAAATTGCTCAGGAATCTCAGTGTTGCTCATCTCTCTGCCCTTTCCTAGCTGTCACCTCCTCTTTTTCACCACATAGCAGCTTTCTCCTCTTCTTATTGCATAAACACAAACCATGGCAGAAACCCTTTCTCTGAGATTTACTTCTTATCCTCTCTAGAACAAGATTATAATCTCTTGGTCCCAAGTCCAAGTTTCCAGGAGCTGCCCAAGCCCAGTACCCACCTCCGAATAACCACATTTGTATAAACATGGATACGTTTATTTGAACGGGTTGGACGACAGGGGACAGCTGCCAGAACGTTTGGGAATGGGCTGGGAGCAGACTGATTGAGGCAACCCAGCAGACATCACTCTATTTAGGGTTCATGGACATTCATGATAAAAATGTTCTCTTTGTAATACTACCTTTTCTCCTACCTCTCGGTTCATTTCTCGAAGAAGGCAGTATTTTATAATAAATAATAACATTTAAACCCCAGCAAGCTTAAATAAGGGAGAGAGTGAGGTTGTCAAAAAGAAGAGACAACTTTAAGCTCAGTGAGCACCAGGATGGACCATGCTGACTTGTTTACCACTGAATCTGCACTCATAGTATCAGCCCAGGATAAGGACTCTGTCCATGTTAGCTGTTACTATTACAATAAGGACTCCCCAAAACTCATTGAACACCGTGGATGTGGAGGGGAAACCCATATTCATAGTGCATTTACGTCCATATTCACGTGGTTGTGGAGGGGAATCTTCCTGACAATAGCCAAGACGCTTTAACATTACTAGGGCTCACTGCAACAGAACAAGAGAAATTAGGGGAGCCTGGGTGGCTTAGTCGTTAAGTGTCTGCCTTGGGCTCAGGGTGTGATCCTGGAGTTCTGGGATCGAGCCCCACATCAGGCTCCTCCGCTGGGAGCCTGATTCTTCCTCTCCCGCTTCCCCAGCCTGTGTTCCCTCTCTCACTGGCTGTCTCTCTCTCTGTCAAATAAATAAAATCTTAAAAAAAAAAAAAAAGAACAAGAGAAATTAAACAAACCAATAGCTACATAAAGACGTTCCATATGACATAAGCCAACAATCCCAACTAGACCTGGCAACCACCAGTCCCTTACATCCATTAAATCAGTCCATCCAGAGACGGCCAGGGTGTCAGTGTCTCTGATTCTCACAACCTGTGTTTGTAGTCTGGGATGGGATTTTCATCCATGGTAATCTTGTATGCATCCTTGTCACAATAAACAGACATCTGAAAGGAAGATCAGATATCACTAGTGGTTACTCTTGGCTTAATTTCCCTGTCATGTGTGACCCATTCACAGACACGGTAACAAAAACAACACACCCTTGTTTTACTTGGAGGAGAACAGGAGCTCCAACCAGGAACGAGCTCTCTACAAGGATTGCTGCTCTGTTGCTAGGACTCCTTTCCTCCTCCAGGGGAAAGGGAAAGTAGCCTCTCTTACCCCAAGGATGGAGAACGCTCCTCTCCTCTGGTCTTTAAAAAAAAAAAAAAAAAAAAAGACAAAACAAAACAAGGTCATATACTGCAAGGAAGAGGAAGTGAAGTTATTCCAAACAATAGACTAGGAACCAAGGAAAATAAAGCTCTTAAAAGGGCTGGTGAGCTGAGAGCTGATTGTTGAGTAGAAAACAACGGAAATTGGTGCCTTCCCCTTGGGCAATTGTAGATAATATCACTATGATTAGTAGGCTGCAGGATGAGGTAGTTTCAGGCTACCCATTTAACCAAGATCATCATATCCAAGTAAAGTGATTTCACCTGCTTCTGGTAGATAAGCGACTCAAAAGCTCTCTTGAAGGAAAACAACTCCGATTTCGGCACTCCAGATTCCCACATGTTCACTTCAGTCAAATGGGAACTCACAATTTTGGGAAAAAATCACCAAACATATATGAATCATCGGCTATCGGTAAAAGTCAGCAGAAACAGGGGCGCCTGGGTGGCACAGCGGTTAAGCGTCTGCCTTCGGCTCAGGGCGTGATCCCGGCGTTATGGGATCGAGCCACACATCAGGTTCCTCCGCTATGAGCCTGCTTCTTCCTCTCCCACTCCCCCTGCTTGCGTTCCCTCTCTCGCTGGCTGTCTCTATCTCTGTCGGATAAATAAATAAAATCTTTAAAAAAAAAAAAGTCAGCAGAAACAAACAAATAACAGATTTATGCCTCAAGACTCCAAGTGTGGGAAAGATCAGATTCTGAATACAAAATAGCTATGTAAGACATGTTTCCTGTATAATCAAATTAAATGAAGACCAAATTTTAAACATAAATGAACAGCAAGGGACAATTGAAATTGATATAAAAACAGTAACAACAACAAAAAAAAACATGTAAAAATGCCAAATATAAGTGTTGCAGGATTTCTTTTCCTTTCGTGCCCCGGTTCTTGGTCACGCTGTGTCGAAGCATGAAGAGGTGGAGCAGACAAAGAGTGGTGGGCAGCAAAGCAAAGTTTGTTGAGTGCTAGTACAATTTCCCCAAGAAGGAGGGGACCCGAGAGGGTTCCTGCTTTGGCAGTTCCATCTGGGCATTTTTAGGGGCTTTGTGGTGTGGGTTGTTTTGATCTGATTAACCCTCTCTGCGCCTGTCACCCAAACAGGTTTTTGTCCACACGCTCAGACAGTTAGTTGTTCTCGTGGGAGAGGGTGGAGGGCTCCTTGCAGGGTGGTGGTTCGTAGCTTCCGGGATCAAGAGGGCAGTGGCCACCACTGCCCTAACGCTTGCCCCCCAGCCTCGGGTCACCGGATCAAGCTCTTTGTTTAGATATTCCACTGGCTGTTGAGCTGGCCCCAGACCTGGGTTAGGGCATCCAAGGCCATTCCCTTCCTTTCTGTCACATAAAAGTTGTTAAGTCCTTCTAATAGGAAGACTTAAAGCTGGGGCACTCAGTAAAGCCTCAAATAACAGGATGGATTTTTTTTTTTTACTTTTAAGGGTAATTTTCCATTAGGACAGTGGCCCCTTGTCCCTCCCTGCCTTTCTTCTGACTATCCTCCATCATAAGCAGGGGTACTTCAAAGTCACGATAGATTAACAATTAAACTAGACACAGGTGAGAGAATTAGTTAACTGGAAGATAATTCTGAAAAAGTACCCAGATTTCAGTGTAGAAGCTAGAAGATGAAGAATCTAAGAAACAGGGTAAGAGACATGAAATCTACCATGAGGAGTTCCACAAGCACTGAATCAAAAATGTCAAGAGAAGAGAAAAGAGAAAAGGAAAGAAAGGGAATATTCAAGTGGATAGTGACCAAGAATTTTCTAGAAATGAAAAAATATACCTATGCACGAATTTAAGAACTTCAGTGACTCTCAAGCAAGATGAACAAAAAGAAACCCACATGCAGATGCTTTGTAGTGAAATTGCAGAACAGGAAATGAGAAAAAATCTCAAAAGCCATCACAGAGACAAGGCAGATCACTTCTGAAGGAGTAACGGACAAATATGCTGCAGCAGCAATGAGAGAGGGGAGTACAATGAACAACTGTAAAGCCTGAGGGAAGTAAGCGGCAACCTCGAATTATGAAGCCAAGGAGCAGCACATGCCGCTCCTGCACAGACACCTAGCGGGAGAAAGACCAAAGAGAGACCCAAACGCTCGGTCAGGGAATGATGGATATGATGTCAGTGGAACAACTCACTGGTTTCACTTGCTAGTGCCCCTGTAGGGCTCACGGCATACACTCAGGCAGTTATCAAAGGCATTACCTTCTCGACTAACAAGTATCTCAAAAGGCGGTGGTTCTTGGGTCAGAATTCCTGAGAAGCAGGAATGGTGTCCCTGGGCCAGTGTAAGGAGGGAAAATGGGATTTAACTCAGTTTGTAAACTTTCTCAGTTAAAGTTACTGTTAAATGAAATAGCTTTTTTTAAAAAAACATTTTATTTATTTATTTGAGAGAGAGAGAGCACAAGTGGGAGGAGGGGCAGAGGCAGACGGAGAAGCAGGCTCCCCACTGATCAGGGAGCCCGACACAAGGCTCGATCCCAGGACCCTGAGATCATGACCCAAGCCGGACGCAGACACTGACCGAGCCGCTCGGGTGCCCCTACATGAAATAGCTTTATACAAAATTAATGTAAGCTAGAGGAATGCCAAGATAAAACTCCGGGAAAGGAATTGGATGCATGCAGCTCTTCAAACCCCATGCGCTGCGTAAGGATGGGCCTTGGCTCTGGAACATCTCTTACCAAGAGACCAAAAGTCACCACATCCTCTGTTGAACTTGTCACTTTGTGTGGGAATATCTTTCTTTGTTTCAGACTCAGTGTGTGATCCTTTGTCCTGCTTAAGCATCATATGGCCCCTGGCCAACCCCACTGCTCTATCTGTCCCTGTGGGGAGGGGATGGGGTCCTTCTGCTGCTGTTCCAGAGGCGTGCAGGACAGCCAACTGCCCCGCATGGGTTGGAGGAAGGGTCTGCTGGCCATGGGAGACCAACACCCACCACTGAAGCTGATCTGACTAGTCCCTTGTCCCCGTGAGTGAAGGGGTAGTCCATCCAGGCTGAACTGTGCTGTGTTCTCCCCGGTGACTCCGATAGCAAGACACAGTGGGCAGAGGTGTTCAGACTTTTACTCCTGCTAATAAGCAACCAATGCTACTTGCTCAACAAAAACTTAAAGCGAATCCTAAGGCAAATACATAAATTAGAGACAAATTTAGAGACAAATTTGGAATTATGAATAGTGATCCCCAGACAGCTGAACGAAAAATACTGTTGCCCTAATGAATTGTTGCAAAATGAATTACGAACGAATGATGTACTATATGTTGGCTAACTGAACATAATTTTTAAGAATAATAATAACATAAAACTAGAAATGCTCTTGCCTAGAAATTCTGAACTATGGCTATTACTAGATTAGGAGTCATTCTTTTGTTATTGTCATGTTAGATGGACATCAGCCCCCTTCTTGAATCTAATATAAACAAAGACCAATATAAGAATACACTAAGCCTCAAGAGAGGCTTCACTCATTTGTCTCCATTCAACAGGAAACATCAAAGAAGAATCCTTCCATGGAGCCCGGGAGATACTTCCATAAAGTTGCCAGAGAGCAGAAGTGGGCACCATAACTGACAAATCCTAAGACCCTGGGCTGGGCTTAGTTCAGTGCCTCTCATACTCTAAGGAGCCTATCAGTCACTTGAGAATCTCATTAAGATGCTGATTCAGACTCCAGAGGTCTGTTGTGAGCCTCAGACTCTGCATTTCTAGCAAGCTGTAAGGTGCAGGCCGACCAGCTGCCGGTCTACACTGGCACTCTGAGTAGCAAGGTCCTAGTTCTTGGTTTATGTTCTAGTTCTTGGTTTTACCAGTTGTGTTTCTGAATGAGCTGAAGAGCTACAAAGAATCTCGGCATGTCACATTCAGTCTTTCTGAGGAGCAAATCTAAAATCAAGTGAATCTGGGTTGCCTCGGTGGCTCAGCTGGTGAAGCGTCTGTCTTCGGCTCAGGTCATGATTGCAGGGTCCTGGGATCGAGCCCGGGTCGGGCTCCACGCTCAGCGGGGAACCTGCTTCTCCCTTTCTCTTTGCCCCTCCGCCTGCTTGTTCTCTCTCTCTCTCTCTCTCTCTCTCTCTCAAATAAATAAATAAGATCTTAAAAATAAATAAATAAAATCAAGCGAATTTAAGACTACAGTGAGGGGGGGCGCCTGGGTAGCGCAGTCGTTAAGGTGTCTGCCTTCGGCTCAGGGCGTGATCCCGGTGTGTGATCCGCTGTGAGCCTGCTTCTTCCTCTCCCACTCCCCCTCCTGTGTTCCCTCTCTCGCTGGCTGTCTCTCTGTCACATAAACAAAAAAAAAAAAAAAAAAAAAATCTTAAAAAAAAAAAAAGACTACAGTGAGGGGCTGAGTTATATATAATGAGTGAGCTTAGAAGCCCCATCTTAAGGAGCCCCCACTCCCTTTGTTTGCTCAGCATGCTAGTATTTTGCAGCGAAGCTTTTAGACTTTGAAGCTTCAGGACCTATGCTTTGCCAGTGCCAAGCCAGCTGTATTTGTTTCTTGCATTTACATCTTATCTAAGCTTCTGGAAGGAAAGAATGGCCAACTGAAAGTAGAGAGATACTTCAGGCGAAGAAGACAGATTGTGAAGATATTAGCGCTCTGTGTTCAGGTATCTTTTCATGGTAAACATGACTTTTCCTATTAAAATGGCTATTCTCCGTCATGGAGCTACACAGGTAATTCATTACAAGACCACAAGTCTTCAAAAGTACATGTTCAGAGGTAAATAATATTAAGCTTTACTATAGTTGCCATTTTTATAAGATTGTTTTGTAAGAGAGCATTTAAATCAACCTTTCCTCTTTTTTTAAACTTTAGACTAGTTTTTAACGGGTCATTTATTTCTTCTCTTCCCCAAAGATTTTTATTTCTTGTTCCACTTGTACACAGAATCTCACCTCAAAGTACATCCCGTGCCTAAATGTTATCCCTCTGCTCCCTCCGACCCACAAAGGAAAGAAATTCTTACAAAACTTCATTCTTCAGTTGACGGTTCAACGATAGAGCAATGGTCTTTGATTTTCCTTGTTTTAGATCCATCCTAAATCTTTTAAGTGAATAAGATGAGTGTTTAAGTCAGCTAGGGTATTATTTTTTTTTAATGAAATTGAACCATGATTAAATACTACATAAGCATTTGTACACACATGGATAAGATCTGGACAGAAAATATGGACAAATGAAAGCAGTTCGATATACTTGCAAGAATGTAGGTACCTCAGTTCCCCATCTCTCTGCCCAGGGTCAGCTCAGCATAGCCTATGCCAAGGTCAGATTTTGCTCAAATTATAAAATGTGATCTTCCTCTTTCCTCTTTCTCATTTCCCTTTTTGGTTTCCAGAGGAAGAAACGTTTCCTCCAAAGCTCCAAACTATGTTTGTCTGGCTCCTGAGAGACAGAGAAAGAGAAAGAGAACTTTTTACAAAATGACCCAGAAATGAAAAATTATAAACCATTATGAGGCAGTTCATTTGGCTCATCTTTTACCATAAAACTCCATAACGTAGTAAACAGAAAGGATAGTCACTAGGCCCTGTAACCAGAACTGAATGAACCATGAACAGCAATTCATCCAGCAGACACTCTGACTTGCACCAAACTGCTGTCTACTAATTACCTATAAGGTTTGAAGAGCCAGTGATTTCCGTAACACTAGATAATACCTGGGCAATATATGACTATTCTGTATAATCTCCATCCACACTGTTCATGTCCACAATTACACAATCTGTAGGGTTCAAAGTCAAACATAAAGTATTGCTTAAGCAAACAGACATTAGGATATATTTTCCAAATTTCTCCCTGTTGGGCTACCTTCCATTTCAGGTAGAATATTGAGCACTGCATTCAGACCCTCATATGGGCAACTTTCTCAGTTTCTCCATGTAGACAACCTTGAAGACCACTCTTCATGTCCACATGACAAAGAGCTGTTGACTGTTCCTGTATTGACCTCTCGGCTCGGGGCTGAGCCTTCAGTTGGGATCAGTACAGACCCTGTTCCTGCCTTCACGGAGGTGAAAGCTTGTTGTCATTTGGTGGAAAGCTGTCATGAAGCTTCCTTCTGTAATTCTGAGAATCCAAAATATGGTTCTAGTTTGGCCCTTGTCTTTTTTATGCAGTTGGATCTGCTGACAAAGCTTGGACAAACCACTGAAATTAAAGGAAAAGTACTTAGAAATAGCAAAGCGTCAGCACCACCAAATCCCATCTGTTACTTCCTTTTACTCTTGCAGAGGCCTTATCAGGCTTGAGGAAAGCAGCTGTATTTGTCCTCACGCTACAGATGAGGGTGCAAGGAGAGGTGCAGAGGTCACTAAAAGTTACTTGGTAGTAGAAAAAGGACTGAAATTTTGGTTTCATGCCAGGTGGGTTACCAGTAAGCGACATTGTTATTCTTTGCTCTTTTTGTGCAAAGTCTACTTTCTATTTCCCTCCAAAGTGCCCACGCTTGCCTGAAAAGAAAAATTCCCCAGTGGAAATCAAGCATGATCAGAATGAGCATTTCTTACAGCCCCTTCACTCAGCTGTCTTACCAAATTCCCACTTCAAGAAATCTTTTCCAGAGACTTCCCGAGTTCTGAAAGTCTGAACTTAGGGCTGTTTCCTAGAGTTCGTAGTGAAGCTTCGAGAACAGGAAAGGGCATGTAGATAGTTAAAAGTTCACGATCTTCGGGGGCGCCTGGGGGGCTCAGTTGGTTGAGCATCCGGCTCTTGATTTCGGCTCAGGTCATGATCTTAGGGTCCTGAGATCCAGCCCTGCCCCTCCCCCAGCTTTCTCTCTCTCTCTTTCTCTCTCTCTAAAAATAAATAAACACTCCTCATGGAGTCTGCTTGAGATTCTCTCTCCCTCTCCCTTTGCCCCCCCCCCACTTGCTCTCCCTCTCTCCCTCTCCAATAAATAAATAAATCTTAAAACAAATGTAATCTAAGGGCGTCTGCGTGGTGCAGTCAGTTGAGTGTCTGGCTCTTGGTTCCAGCTCTGGTCGTGATCTCAGGGCTGTGGGATCCTGCCCCTAATGGGCTCTGCGCTCAGCATGGAGTCTGCTTGAGATCCCCTCTCCCTCTGCCCCTCCCCACTGAGCGTTCTCTCTCTAATAAATACATCTTTAAAAAACCCCATAGTTTAAAAACTACAGTCCTTTTTTATATGCTATTACTTATATACCCCACAGGTAACAATACAGTTTCTTTCAGAGAATTAATTATTTGCCCTTGATATGGCCAGACAAGATTCTAACGGAAATACTGAAGGAAAGAGGGTAAAAATGTAAAGTTAATCTATTAGAAGCATTCTTCCTATTTTCTTACCCATTTTGCAGATGTGAAGATGGAGGTGGGGGAAACCATCCCAGGGGGAGGACCAGGCAAAACAGCCAAGCTGATTGGTTGGGAGACTGAAGCAAGGGTAGCCCAGTCACCTGGGTCCTCCTCTGTCCTCTTCTGGGGTGGGGGCACTAGGAGGGGAGGGGAATTGGCCTCTAGGCTGGAGTTGTGAGGGTGGGAAGCGTACCCTGCCTCTCCCTTATTCTAATTAGAAATTGGGCAGCATTTGTCTGTGGTGCTCCCCAAGACTTTCACTCCCCATCTGAAATGGATGTACAAACAGAGGCCACAGACATTCTATAGAAGCTCAACCAGGAAGATAAGCCCATGATCTAAAATGACCAAATACTGGGGCTAGCTAACACTGTGGAACCGAGAAAATAAAGGGACTTATTTGCTTGGCAGAGAACACAGATAACAGAGCAAATAGGTCAGAACTTCATTTAAAAGTTTAATTAATGTCTTCAAACACTGGAGAGATCACATACATCTAAGTTATTATATATTACAGAATTTTTAGAGATCTTGGAAATGAAATATCTAGTTGCTTAAAATCACTTTGGGTCATCAGCAGATAAATGAAATGTGATATATACATATAATAGAATATTTTTCAGCCTGGAAAAGGTAGGGAATTCTGACATATGATGTAACATACACAAACCTTGAAGACATGCTGAGTGAAATAAGCTAGACACAAAAGAACAAATATTGTATGACTCCTCCTATCTGACGTACCGAGCATAGGCAAATACATAAAGGCAGAAAGTAGAATAGAGGTTCCAGGAGCTGGGGGAGACCAAGGAATGGAGACTCAGTGTTTAATGGATACAAAGTTTCAGTTTGCGATGGTGAAAATGTTCTGGAAATGACAAGTGATGAAGGCTGCAACAGCATTATGAATGCATTAATGCACTGAATTATACACTTAAAATGGTTACAATGGCAGGGGCACCTGGGTGGCTCTGTTGGTTAAGCATCTGACTCTTGAGCTCAGCTTGGATCCTGATCTCAGTGTCGTGAGTTCAAGCCATGCGTTGGGCTCAGAGCCTCCTTTAAAAAAAAAAAACAAAAACAAAGGTTAACTTGGCAATTTTTATGTTCTGTACATTTTACCTCACACATGCAAAATCACACATGCAAAATTGAGTTATATAGGAGAACAAGTTTAGCAGGTGCTGAAGAACTTCATCCACAGGTAAGAGGCATGGCGGATACATTTGAAAGTTCTAGTACTGGGGCAACTGGGGGGCTCAGCTGGTTAAGCATCAGACTCTTGGTTTCAGCTCAGGTCATGATCTCCGGGTTGAGATTGAGCCCTGAGTCCGGGTCTTGCTCAGTGGGGAATCTGCCTGAGTTTCTCTCTCTCCTTCTCCCTCTGCCCCTCCCCCTGCTTTCTCTCTCTCTCTCTCTCTCTCTCTCTAAAAATAAGTAAACAAAATCTTCAAAAAAAAATTAAAGTTCTAGTAGTGATTTGTATACATTTCATTGACTTTATTGTCATCATTCCTCATCAACGTCTCCACCAGCGAAATCACCGTAAGGGCCAGCTCAGTTCCCCCATCGAATAAGCGCCGGCTCCGTAGTCCCTCGGCAACCAGGGATGGACACCTCCATGGCCCGGCCTCTTCTCTTCTAGAGCACAGGTCTCAGAAGATGGGAGACTGCAGAAACCGTGTTTCAATCACTCAAAAGTGCCAGAAAAATCTTCCTCCGGTTCCAGTAGCCCCAGGTGAAAGCTGGAAAGTCCAGTGTCCTCACTTCGCCCTCTGCAAGCCCTGCCTTGTCCCCCTTCTTCCTCAGCCAGATTCCTCCAGGGTCATCGTTGGAGTCCCGTCTCAGTGTCACTAGATCCCCCAGCAGAGCAGGGAGGAAGCAATCGTGTGGGTAGGAAGCAGGGGGAGCCCATGACCTGGGGCCCTCAGGGAAGAGAGCCAAGGGGCCTGCCCATGGGACACAGGGGAGGCTGAATGCTGCTCCTCTTGGCTGGGTTCTCCCCACTCAGCCTCCAGAAGGCGTGGCAGCACGTTCGCCCAGACGCGCTCGGGTTTCCATCCAGGCTGACCACCCCGCCGCCGAGACCCTATCTGGCTCCCGGAATTCACGGGCTTGGTGCCCCGGAGTGAACCTGTTCCGGGAGAAGCCTAGTCCCGGGCCTGGTGACACCAGCAGGTGCTGGCTGCCTGTGGCTTTACCGCTGTGAGCGGATGTGGGGGTGGGGATCAAAAGGTCTGGAAGTGCCTTCCTCTATGAGCCCAGTAAAACGGTCCGTTCTAATCATTTACTCATTAAATGACTGATACGCGCGGTGCGGGGGAGCGCGCCCTGCGTGGGCAGCCCGTAAAGTCCGCAGCAGGCGCGTCTGGGCGCTCCCCGCGCGATGGCTCCATGGCTGTGCTGTTTACGGAGCACGTCAGCCAGACAACCACGCGAGGCACGTGCGGCTCTTTCTCCTGTTTTTGAAATGAGGACATGGAAGCTCAGGAATAGTTCGTAATCCCCCAAAGTCGTAGAGGACACAAGAGGTGATGTCAGATTGGGCTCCGTGCGATCTGATTCCGGGGTCATGGTCCCAATGACTCCATCGTGTTCCTGGCGTCTGCTTTTCATTCTGCTTTGACTGGCTCTGTGACCCTGTGCAAGTCATTCATCTGTCCCGGCCTTGCTTTCCTTATCTGTGAGGGGTCATGAAGTTGCTTTTGCGCTGAGGTTTTATGACTGTGATTGGAGCACTTGCTAGGTAGAAGGCCTTTGCCGATAGGCGTGGAACTTATTTAATAAAAATGCTTTTAGTTTACATTAAGTTCCCAAGGCCATCGAGTTCAAGAGACCTCTTTTGACTTCTAGACTTTACAGCCTCGTTTGCTTCTCAACCCCAAATTGTTCTAGTACCTCCCCAAACAAGTACCAAGCGATAAGTTTTAGCCTTCTCCACATTTGGACAAAGCTTTTTATCTGGAGTCCACTGTTTCTGGAGAAGCTTTTTCTCCCCTGCACTTTGGGTTGTAAGACCTAGACCAGCTCTGCCTTGTGAATCTCCCCTTATTATTGCTTTGAAACTGTTTTCCTCTTGGAAGAGCTCAAACTATTATTCATAAGGCTGTTTGTTGCAATCAATTCCTATAATATACCGAATTCCAGTGCAGCCAGGATCCTCAGCAAAACCTGGTTATGTACAAATCACATATCTTAAGCAGTCAGACAAACCCAACATCACTATGAGAACATTTGGAAGTATTCTGGTAAATACACCAGAATACTGTATCTGGATTTACACTGGAGTTCAAATTTCGCACCTACTTTTTTTTTTAAGTAATGTGACTTTGGGCAAGTCAAATAGCTTCTCTGAGGTCCAGTTTTCCTCAAATTTCCAAAATATCATTTTTCCTATAATAGCAAACAAGTGTATGGTGTGCTGGGTATTAACTTATTTAATCCTCACAACAACTTCACAAATAGGTATTTTATTATCCCCATTTTACAGACAGGGAAAGCTCAGACACGTACTAAGGCTGTGGTGGGGTCAGAATTCGAACCAGGCAGCTGGTGCCAGAGCTCAGCCTCCTTAACACAGCAGAACCTTGATGGGCTTAGTAGTGGGTATGTTACTCCAACTAGCAACTCCTGGGCCTGCTTTTTTCCTTTTTATTAAAGTATAATTAACGTACAATGTTATGTGAGTTTTCAGTACAACATATTGATTTGACAATTTTTTAAAAATATTTATTTATTTAAGAGAGAGCATGCATGCATGCAAGCAGGGGGAGGGGCAGAGGGAGAGGGACAAGCAGACTCTGTGCCAAGCGCAGAGCCTGACGTGGGGCTCGATCCCAGGACCCTGAGATCATGACTTGAGCCGAAATCAAGAGTCCCATGCTTAACCGGCTAAGCCACCCAGGCGTCCCATTGATTCAACAATTCTATACATTATGACATGCTCACCATGGTAGGTGTAGTCCCCATCTGTCACCGTGCAACGTTATTGCAACATTATTCCCTGTGCTGTACTTTCCACCTCTGTGACTTATTTATTTATTTTTTATTTTTTATTTTTTAAAGATTTTATTTATTTATTCGACAGAGATAGAGACAGCCAGCGATAGAGGGAACACAGGCAGGGGGAGTGGGAGAGGAAGAAGCAGGCTCATAGCGGAGGAGCCTGATGTGGGGCTTGATCCCATAACGCCGGGATCACGCCCTGAGCCGAAGGCAGACGCTTAACCGCTGTGCCACCCAGGCGCCCCGACTTATTTATTTTTTAACTGGAAGTTTTACCTCTTCATTCCCTTTACTGATTTTGCCTGTCCCCTCACCCCCCTCCCCTCTGGCCACCACCATATTTAAGTCTTTTTGGCTTGACTTTTATAACTCTAAGCTCTCAGTGACTTGTTATTGAAGAACCTAAGTACTCATCAGTGTGTGGAAGGGAAGTGGAGGAAGGGCAATACCCGTAACTTTCGTGCTCTTAGATCCCTGTCCGAAGTAGCTGCAGCATTTCCCGTGATTTTATTCAACTCAGAAGCTTTCCTTGTGATTTCTGGGAAAGGATGGGGCCTCTGCTTGTTCCGAAAATGGTGAGAGATTGAACATTAACTTTGAACTCCCTCTTCAGGGAAGGAGCTGGCCTAGCCCATGGAGACAGTGTGCAAAGTTTAATCATGGGTAGTCCACAAAAAGCAGAAGGGAGAACTCCTGATGTCATGAGCCCTTCTTTCACTGAGAAGAGGCCAACATCTGTCCTCAGTATTCTTCAGCTTCCTTTGGGAGATGTTGTATTGTGAAGGTTTCAAATTGGTGGTGTGTGGGCCTCATATGGCCCACAGAACTAACCTGTTTGGCTTGCAAACTGTTGACCTACAGATCATTTTAAAAATGTAATTAGATGTCAACATTTAGCAATAAGAGTTCATATTTATATCCGAGTTGCTGGCCTATTGAAAAACCTGAAGGTCTAACAACAGTCCCACCAGTCAACCATCAGCTGGAGCCCAGCACATGCTGCTGCCATTAGAAGGGGTACATGCACCACTTCCCTGGAGCCCTCTCACCACCAGCAGCAGCTCAGCTCACTAATAGCCACACCGCCTGCACTCCTAATAGCCACTGACGTGGCCATCCTCATCCTAGCCTTTCAGGGTCTTCTGCTGACATTAGCCCTTTCACCAGATACTGTCCACTTCATTTACTCAATTAGGATGATTTCCAGGTTAAAAAAAAACTCTCAGCCTTGCTAAAATGCAAACATCTCCTTAGAAGACATTAAGGTAATAGTGTTAATAATAAAGATTCCAAGCATCCGGAAAATCCACTTTATCAAATGGCCTTTTGGCAGAGCCTGCTTAATAATAAATCATCCTCAGAGCATAAAATATATACATTTTAAGACTACAGTTTCTTTAAGTTTTTATTTCACAAATGAACCTTTTGAAAGATGAGTAAGTCAAAATGCCAGAATTATATAGATAATATAAGCATATAGATAATATGTTCCAAATGCAATGCCTGCAGAAAACTATAATGATGATCAACATATAGCTAACTTACAAATTGACTGTTTTTTTTCTTCAAAGATTTTATTTATTTATTTGAGAGAGAGCATGAGTGGGGGGAGGGGCAGAGGCAGAGGGAGAAGCAGACTCTCTGCTGGGGGCGGGGGGGAGGGTTCCATGTGGGGCTCCATCCCAGGACCTTAAAGATCATGACCTGAGCCGAAGGCAGATGCTTAACTGACTGAGCCACTCAGGTGCCCCAAATTGACTATTTCTTGAAAACCCCTGAAATAGTATGCACCTAAGTGAATAAGACAGAGTTCTTCACAGACAGAATTTTCTTCATGATAATTCTTCATGAGAAAATTTTCAAACCTCTAAATTGGTATATGTGGTCTTAGATTATATATATATAGATATATATATATCTATATATATATATATGATATTCCCTTAGAAAGTATCAAATTATACATATATATGAAATCCTAATCTGGATTACTTTTAGATATACTTCACCACTTATTTTTCTTGACAATAGTTCTACTAAATCAAGATCTCTGGAAAATCTAGACCTACAGTCCCACACATAATGAAAATCCATTCATTTGTGGATATGAACCAAGATAGCACTATCACCCAAACCACAGTTGAGAATGTTCCTTCTCCCATCAGCTGTCAGATTTATGTTATACTTGGCATCTCTTAGAGCAGGTACTGTACAGCATAAGGAGCATAATAATTCATTATTTCTCCACCAAGAATGAGAAAGCAGGGCTGACAGGCAGGTGTGCCATCCAGGAAGAATAGGAAGTGCTAGATAAAATCACAAATGAGAGGAGAAATATCCACGAACACCACAGAGATACAAACAGTTATAAGAGACTATTATGAAAAACTATAGTCAACAAATTGGACAACGCAGAGAAATGGGTAAATTCCTAGAAACATACAAACTACCAAAGCTGAAACAGAAAGAAATAGAAAGCTTGAATAGACCAATAACCAGCAAAAGAAATTGAATCAGTAATCAAAAAACTTCCAACAAATGAAAGTCCACGACCAGATCACTTCACACTTAAAGAAGAGTTAATACTTATTCTTCTCAAACTATTCCAAAATACAGAAGAGAAAAGAAAACTTCCAAATTCATTCTATGAGGCCAACATTACCCTGATACCAAAACCTGATAAAGACACCACTAAAAAACAGAACTATAGGTCAATACATCTGATGAACACAGATGCAAAAATTTTCAATAAAATACTAGCAAACTGACAATACATTAAAAAAAATCATTCACCACAATCAAGTGGGATTTATTCTTGGTTTGCAAGGGTGGTTCAATATTCCCAAATCAATCAGTGTGATATATCACATCAATAAGAGAATGGGAAAGAACCATATGATCATCTCAATAGATGCAGAAAAAGCATTTGACCAAGTACAATATCCATTTATGATAAATAACCTTCAACAAAATAGGTTTAAAGGGAACATACCTCAACATAATAAAGGCCATGTATGAAAAACCCATAGCTAACATCATCCTAAATGGGAAAAAAACTGAGAGCTTTTCTTCTACAGTCAGGAACAAGGCAGGGATGCCCACTCTCACCACTTTTATTCAACATGGTACTGGAAGTCCTAGACACACCAATCAGACAACAAAAAGGAATAAAAGGCATCCAAATTGGTAAGGAAGAAGTATAACTTTCACTATTTGCAGATGGCATGATACTCTATGTAAAACCTGAAAAACTCCATTAAAAAACTGCTAGAACTGGGGCGCCTGGGTGGCTCAGTTGGTGAAGCTTTGGCCTTCAGCTCAGGTCATGATCCTGGGGTCCTGGGATCAAACCCCACATTGGGCTCTATGCTCAGTGGGGAGCCTGCTTCTTCCTCTCCCTCTGTCATTCCCCCTGCTTATGCTCTCTCTCTCTCTCTTTCTCTCTCGCTCCTTCTCTGTCAAATAAATCAATAAAATCTTTTTTTAAAAAAACTGCTAGAACTGATAAACAAATTCAGTAAAGTCACAGGATACAAAATCAATGTACAGAAATCTGTTGCATTTCTATACACTAAAAGGAAGCAGGAGAATAAGAAATTAAGGAATCAGTCCTATTTACCATTGCACAAAAACCATAAGATACCTAGCAGTAAACCTAACCAAAGAAGTGAGAGACCTGTGTTCTGAAAACTATACAACATTGATGAAAGAAATTGAAGATGACGCAAGGAAATGGAAAAACATTCCATTTTTATGGATTAGAAGAACAAATATTGTTAATATGTCTATACTACCCAAAGCGGTCTACGTATTTAATGCCATTCCTATCAAAATACCAACATCATTTTTCACAGAGCTAGAACAAATCATCCTAAAATTTGTATGGAACCACAAATACCCTGAATAGGCAAAGCAACCTTGAAAAAGAAAAACAAAGCTTGGAACACCTGGGTAGCTCAGTCGGTTAAACACCTGACTCTTGATTTTGGCTCAGGTCATGATCTGGGGTCATGAGATCGAGCCCCACATCCAGCTCCACACTGGGCATGGAACCTGCTTACGATTCTCTCTCTCCCTCTCCTTCTGCCCACCACTCACAATCTCTCTCTCTCTTTAAAAAAAGAGAAAAGGAAAGGAAAGGAAAAGAAAAAAGAGAAACAAAGCTGGAGGCATCACAATTCCAGACTTCAAGTTATATTACAAAGCTGTAGTGATCAAGATAGTATAGTACTGGCACAAAAAATAGACACATAGATTGAAAAGAATTAAAAACCCAGAAATGAACCCCAACTATATAGTCAATCTTCAATAAAGCAGGAAAGAGCATCCAATGGGAAAAAGGACAGTCTCTTCAACAAATAGTGTTGGGAAAACTGGACAGCAACATGCAAAAGAATGAAACTGGACACTCTGTTGCAGCACACACAAAAATAAATTAAAAATGGATTAAAGACCTAAAGGTGAGACCTGAAACCATAAAAATCCTAGAAAAGAACACAGGTAGTAATTTCTTTGACATTGGCCATAGCGACTTCTTTCTAGTTATGTCTCTTGAAGCAAGGGAAATGAAATTAAAAATGAACTATTGGGACTACATAAAAAAAAAAAAGCTTCTGCACAGCAGAGGAAACAATCAACAAAACTAAAAGACAATCCACTGAATGGCAGAAGATATTTGCAAATGACATATCCAATAAAGGTTTACTATCCAAAATATATAAAGAACTTATAAAATTCAACACCTCAAAAATGAATAATCCAATTTAAAAATGGGCAGAAGACATGAATAGACATTTTTCCAAAGAAGACATGCAGATGGCCAACAGATACATGAAAAGTTCCTCAACATCACTGAGCATCAGGGAAATGCAAGTCAAAACCACAACGAGATATCACCTCACACCTACCAGAATGGCTAAAACCAAACGACACAAGAAACAACAGGTGTTGGTGAGGAGGTGCAGAAAGGGGAACCTCATGCACTGTTGGTGGGAATGCAAACTGGTGTAGCCATTCTGGAAAACAGTATGGAGGGTCCTCAAAAAGTTAAAAATAGAACCAGCCTATGATCCAGCAGTTTCATTACTAGGTATTTACCCAAAGAATACAAAAATACTAATTCAAAGGGATACATGCACCCTGATGTTTATAGCAGAATTATCTATAGTGCCAAAGTGTCCATTGATTGATGAACAGATAAAAAGTGATATATATATATATATATATAATGGAATATTACTCAACCATAAAAAGAATGAACTCTTGCCATTTGCAAAAACATGGATGGAGCTGGAGTGTATTATGCTAAGCCAGATAAGACAGCCAGAGAAAGACAAGTACCATATGATTTCATTCATATGTGGAATTTAAGAAAAAAAACAAACAGGCAAAGGGGGAAAAGAGAGAGAGAGAGGGAAACCAAGAAACAGACTCTCGACTGTAGAGAACAAACGGATGGTTACCAGAGGGAGTTGGAGGGTGGATGGGTGAAATAGGTGTTGGGGATGAAGGAGGGCACATGTCGTGATGAACACAGGGTGATGAATGGAAGTGTTGAATCACTACATCGAACACCTGAAACTCATATTGCACTGTATGTTAACTACCTGGAATTTAAATAAAAACTTAAAAAAAAGAATAAGAAATGCCCAACATAGTTTGAAGTCAATCCTAGTCCTTGATGTACTACATTTGACACAATTAAAATTACTTTCTGTCCTTTGAATATCCAAAAATAACTCATGGTTTTGGTTTACCTTTAATTTTCACAAAACACTTTAACTGCAGCACATCGGAAAGAAAGATGGCAGCCATCAAATTATTATATTGTATAGGACGCCCAAAGCTCTCTGCCACTCAGCATCACTAGGCTTTGACAGTCCCCGAAATCACAGCTGTTAGAGACACACGGTGCTGCCAACAACATCTGCACCCTCTCTCACATTGGTGTCATCTCAACTCATAAATCCACATTTCTGCCAGCCTATCTGCAATCCCTGTCATCTTTAATTTACCCCATCTCCAGTAAGCAATAAAAATCTTTTATTGGTGTCTTCTTTATTCATTTTCTCCATCAGTTACATTATTACTATTGCTAGTATTTCCTATTCTATTTAGACCAGTAGTTTTCAAACATTTCTTTCTTTCTTTCTTTCTTTCTTTCTTTCTTTCTTTCTTTCTTTCTTTCTTTCTTTCTTTCTTTCTTTCTTTCTTTCTTTCTTTCTTTCTTTCTTTCTTTCTTTCTTTCCAGTAACAACCTTATTGAGATGTAATTTACATATCATCACCCATTTAAAGTGTCCAGTTCAAGGTTGTTAGTATATTCACAAAATTGTGAAAACATCACCACAATCAATTTTGGACCATTTCCATCACCCCCAAAAGCAACTCCATACCCATTGGCATGCATCCCCCATTTCCCTCCAGCCCCTCAGCCCCTCACTGTGTGTCTCTATAGCATTGCCTATTCTGGATGTTCTATATAAATGGAATCATACAATATGTAGTCTTCTGGGACTCACTTCTTTCCCTTAGCATAGTATTTTCAAGGTTCACCTGTGTTCTAGAATGTATGAGTACTTCATTTCATTTTACCGTTAAATAATATTTCATTTTATAAATATGCCACATTACAAATCTAAAGATACTAAGTACTTCAATGATGTGGGACAATGAGAAATTTGTATCCCTAAAGTAAATTCTTCAAACATTGTGAAGAGAAACTGGCAATACCACTATAGTTTAAAAAATGGGTACCCAAGGACACAGCAATTACAGTCCTAGGTATGAATTCTATAGAAATGTTTGCACAGGAGCACAAGACATGTACGTGCACTCTCAGCTTTGTAACTGCAAAAATTATAATCCTTCTTACTGTTCATGAAGAAGAGAATGAGTATACCATTCTCATGAACAGTATATTCATTCAATGGACTATTTCATAATGAACTACAGAGATGGATGAAATCTGAAACATATGCCAACAGAATAGCTTTCCAGAACACATGTAATGTGATATCATGTATGTAATTTTTAAGATTTTAAATAATACTAAATACCTACTTTTGTATTTCTCTAAAAGCATTTATTTATTTTCAAAAACTATCCCCCTCTCCCCTTCTCAGTTAAGGTTCTTTAAAGTTTATAAACAATAGAAAATAACTCTAAAAGTTTTCAAATCAAAGTGATAAATTAAGATTATACTGAACAGTCCATATAGTCAAAGAATGTGCTGAACCATAAAAATCTTGAAATGGAAATTATGGCAGCACCAAAGTCCTCAGCAACAGGAAATTATCTATGGGTCCTGCCATTGTGACTTTGCTTCTGACCTTAAGTCTGTTGTGGGTTTTCTCCTTGGAAATGGAAATTCCTGAAAGGGTATATGTCGTTGACCCACTTAGTCTCGCTTCCCTTATGGTAGGAGTGTGTAGGCTGGCACGTTCCCCTCTCTGACTGATTGTGCAGGCAAGGGGAATGAGCCTCTCAGATCCCTGACTGCAGGGCCCTGATTTGTGAATCCGTGGCCAGGCTAGCTCAAAGCACACGCTTCCTCCAGGCTGCTCTCAGCCAATCTGTAGGCTCAGTGGGGGTATGTGGCAAGCCTGGGAGTATCCAGGTCTGACAGCTCTCCCACCCTCTCCCAGCTCCCTCCGCATTTTCTCTCATAGGCATTTCCCCCAAATAAATCTCTTTTAATCCCATCTTGCCATCGGATCTCAAAGGAACTGAGTTAACATATGAAGTACCATATGGAGTGGGTAAAGACAGCTCTCCAAAGGATGGGAGCTGAGAAGAAAAAACACACCTATATTCCAACAGCACCATATTCCAGTACTTAACTTCCCAGCACAAACACATATATACACTCTAAATCCTTCTTCTGAGCCTTTCCAAAAATGTTCCTGAGATCCTGCAAGTTTCCACATACAACTGTAAGCACTCTCATCCCCTTACCAGTGAAAGGCAGCCCAAGTCATGCCTACCTCTTGCATCTAGAAATAAAGACTTCGATGTTTTCTGAATTTACAAGCTCCCAATAATGTCCATTCCATTTCTGATTCCATCCCAATATTTTATTAATATTCTGAAGTCCATGGTGAATTTAACCATTGCCCAAACTCCTGCTAACAATGCAAGAGGTAAGCATAAAGAGAAGGAAAAATTTTTAAATAAATAGAAGACCAAAAAAAAAAAATAAGGAAATAGAGACTGAAGTAAAGCATAGTCAAAGGATACAGCCAGTGCTCATCTCATCACTATCACATCTGTAGCTCTACTGGTCAGGGGTCTGTGCTCAGCAGGGTACCTGAATGCTTTATTCCCGAGGGTCTGAGACCATGATCCTTCTGCCCATGTAGGGTACTGGTAGTCCTCATGCACCTTTGCTATTAGGACTAGTGGTTAAGGAAGATCCCAGAGTGGACGTCAAGGTCTCACCATTCTCTTCAGGACCTCACTGTATTACAGTATATCTCTATATCAATTTTGAAAATCTCCATTTAAAACTGAATCAGAAACAATGAACTCTATTTTCTCAAGAACAGGAAGTCAGAAAGACATTAAGTTTCAGGAGCATTTTGGTCAGAGCTCCTGCTCAATTTCTGGAATCTTCTCTTTGGTCTTCCCTCCTTTGTGGGTCAGCTTTATCTATGCTACCAAGGGTGACAGGATGGGGGATTGGCTGCTGCCTTCCAGATACCTGGAATTAGTGACACATACAGTATTACTCTTCCCATAGGAGAATGCATGGATGCAGGAACCCAAGAGGAGAGCTGGGTGAGGGAGAGAAGAGGATTCTTCCCACAGTCGTAGGTCATGAACCACCTGTTTCCTTTCCCCCCAGACTCTTGGTTCTATGGGTCTAAAGGTTTTACTGATGTCTTCTCCCTCTCTCTACACCCTCCCCCCCGCCTAGGGCATAGTAAGATTTTTGCTGAAACAGAAGTTGCATTTGCCACTTGGCTATGTTTGGTTTTTTGCTCAACCAAGAAAACAGACAACAAGGAGGGAGTTAGAGTTACAATGTCGGCAAGTATGTGGCCCTGAGTCTCTCCACAAGGGAAAGAGAATTTGCTCCTTGTGGACACTCTTCCCTCAGCATCTGTCCCGCCCTTCCTCCTCTGCATCAGATCTCCAATTTTCATCCACCATTTATTTATACCCCTTATGATTCACGTGATTCCAGAGATGATAATCTCATTCCTACACACAGGGGTAGGTCCTGAATTGTCTAAGCCAAATAGGCTGATTCCATTGGCCTTCTAATATTAGAACCAGAAACCAAAATTAGAACCAATTAACACATGACACTCCCAGACAATTATCATTGGTTCAAGGTGGGGGAAGTGACCAATGTCGGTCCAGTCAGACTTCTGGGAAGAGCTTTTAGTCTATGACCAGGATAGAGGTAAGTGAAGTGTTTTGTCTCACAAGCTCCTTGTCTGCAGCGTTGCTTCAATACTTAATAAAGTTAATTGGATTCACGTTTGCACAATTCATTTCTAATTAATTGTAAAAGCACATTGCTCAAAACAGATTGTTTTTCCAAATTAATCAAAAGAAAGTCAAAACTTCCTTCATTCCTTAATGTTTCAACTACTAAGCGAATGCCTGTTAAGTAATGCAACTGATCTCTTGCAATTTAATAATATTTCTTTTCCTTAAGTGACCAAGTTTTAGCCACAATAAAACAATTTTTAATCAGATTTAAAATCTTAAAAAAATCTTCTGATTTTTCTTTCTAATGTGTTCCACTGTGTTTTATAGTCCAAAATGGCTTGTCCCATTCCTTGATTCTCAATCACTTCCTGTTGCAAAAGAGAGTCCACACGTAATGATGCTGGGGAAGGCAGGGCAGACAGAAAGGGCAAAGCCAGATGCAGAATGTGTCTGTACAGGTGAAGGAAAAATTCCTGCCTTTTCCAAGAAGAATGAAGTCCAAGGTCACTGGCATACCACTAGGTAGCTGGCTGGTCATCTCAGGCCAGGGTGCCAGATGGGGGGTTCAGGGTGAATGATGGTGGCCAGCAAATTAGGCAAATTAGGCATCGCATAGTGACAGGTTTGGCGATTGAAAGTCCCCATTACTGAACTTCCACATAACTTGAATCCCTGCCATCGCGCGTGATGGATTCACGAGCATGCTGGGGTGGCCGGGGAACCAGGACACTACCATCCAAAACCCAGGTTGTCTCATGTCCTTAATTCAAAAGCTCCTCTGCAAGGGATAAAAAAAATTTTCTTGTCCTTTTGGGAACATAGCAAGGGCATGAATGAGAATGTTCATGTGGCTCAAAGCCGGTATTCTCAACATGCCGTCTTGGCATTCCTTCCTCTACATCAGGTTTCTCAACCTTGGCACTATAGTCGTTTGGGGCCAGTGAGTTCTTTGCTGTGTGTGGGGGGGTGCTGTCCTGCTCATGGTAGGATGTTTATTAGCACCTCTGACCTCTCTCCTGGAGCGCTCTCAGTGTGACAATCAAAAATATCTGTAGACAGCTAATTGTCTGAGAGCCACTGTACTATCTGCCAGTGGGTTTCTTATCTGTTTATATAATTTAACATGGGCACCATGAGGTCCAAGCTTGCAACAGGCAACCTAGAAAACCATCGAAATGTAACCATCTATTACGGTTAGCATACTGAATTCACACCGTGCTGATCACGCTGATGGTAATACTTTTATCTGGATTCAAAATTTGTCATGCTCTCGGTCTGGAGGCCCCAGGAGGCTCAGTCGGTTAAGGGTTTGCCTTCAGCTCAGGTCATGATCTCAGGGTCCTGCTGGGGGCGGCGGGGGCGGGGGAAGCCTGCTTCTCCCTTCCCTGCTGCTCGCCCTGCTTGTGCTCTCTCTCTCTGTCAAATGAATAAATAAAATCTTTTTTACAAAATTATAATCCTCTCAGTCAAACACCTTTAAAATTCAAGTCCCACAAATATTCCCCCAATTTCTAAGGAATAAAGTGGTGAATTCTTAGAGTTTTTTGTTGTTTTTTTTTAATCCCTGTTCTGCAGTCCTGCAGACCCACCACACCAGGGCTACACTGAGCTTGGAACTGGCTTACTCGGTAAGCAAGTATTACTCTTACTACAGTAGCTGCCCCTCGGACGGTTACAGGGCAGGCATTGTGCTTTTCCCTTTACAGGTCTGCACTTATTTCACTCTCCCAACAACCCCAGGGGGTTGCTACTGAAATACCGAGAAGTTGTCCCACCACAAATCAGCAGCAATGCCGTGGGCGGGGAATCACTTGCTTTTCCTGGCCAGGAAGGCAACTCTGGCTAACAAAGGGGGACGGGATGAGAGGGGCTGCGCTCTCTTTCTCCTGAGTTTTCACCAAGGGAGGGACCGTGAAGAGCATCTGTGTATAGGCGGACACTTGTGTAATGTGTTCCTAAATTCTTTAATTGGGATATTTTATTTCTGGAACTCTGGATATTCTTTGTTCTGATCCTGACTAATAAAATCATGGCTCAGGTCTGAGACTGCGGATCTCTAGCCAGCAAATCTCTAGTTTATGAAATTTTCTGAGGTAAAATGATCAGTGACCCAAGTAGTGCCGGAAGGCAACATCTGAGCCGAGCTGCCACTTAAAAGATCGTTAAATATATGAAGGCTGAGAACTTTCTTTAAGGCTTGGCGATGGTAAGATCATAAATCCTCATGCACAGTGAAGCCAGGTATTGGATATGGGACAGGGGGTTGGCTTGAAAGTCTAGGATACAAGAGATTAAAGGTGAGGGAAGTCCTGGTATAGAGTCATTTCATTATTTTTTTTTTAAGATTTTACTTATTTATAGTGCATGCATGCGAGCCGGGCCTGGGGCAGGGGGAGAGGAAAGGATAGAACCTTAAGCAGACTCCTGGCTGAGCACAGAGCGGGACTCTGGGCTCGATTCCAGGACCCTGAGATCATGACCTGAGCCGAAACTGAGAGTTGGACACAACCAATTGAGCCACCCAGGGCCCCTAAATTTAATTTTTTTAAAAAACTAGTATACTTCCTTGAGAGGATAAAATCAATGATGCTAGCCCTTTTGAGGACTCAACACTGACCTTGTCATTACTCTTGGGCAGAGAAAAAGGAGGAAAAATATTTACTTTATCGGTCAACATAATGACACAAAGAGAAAAGAACACTAGCCAAGTGGGGTTAAGGAAGGGCTGAATATAGTGTGATTTTTAGCATGACGAAGTTGTTTCTGGATAATTTTTTTCTCTGAAGGGTGAAATCTCCTCTAAAATCTATTTTTAAGTACAACAATTTTTCTCTCTCCTATGGAATTTAATCCTTAATCCTGAGTTTAGGGTTATAAGTTTGTTGTAAGATACTGTATTTATTATGTGTTTACTATAGGGAAATATAATTTTTAATTTCATGTGTTGTAGAAATTGAATTTACTCACTCACACCTTAATGTCTATGCCATCACGATGATGATTAGCTTATCATTGTTCTATAACTTCACCAGTATACATGTGACATGGATTCCCCTTCTAGGCAGACATTGTCTTGACATTCCTTTTCAAGACTTGTTTCAGAAAAACACATTTTATGATCTTAATAGACTTGCCTAAGTAAAATGTGAATCTTGTATCTCCAGTATCCTAAATATTTCTTAGATGCCTTGCGTATGGCATTTCTTGAAAAGGCAGTAAGATGAAAAGTGATCTTTCGGGGCACCTGGGTGGCTCAGTCGTTAAGCGTCTGCCTCCGGCTCAGGGTGTGATCCCAGCGTTCTGAGATCGAGCCTCACATCAGGCTCCTTGTTCTGCTGGGAGCCTGCTTCTTCCTCTCCCACACCCCCTGCTTGTGTTCCCTCTCTCTCTGGCTGTCTCTCTCTCTGTGTCAAATAAATAAATAAAATCTTAAAAAAAAAAAAAGAAAAAAGAAAAGTGATCTTTCATTAGCAAAGGATAGACCTTCTTCCAAAACGTTCATCGGAGAATCAAAATGTCTAAAGGATTATCGTATGCGTTGGCACTGTAACCAGACCCAAGTGTGCCAGCCTGATGGGCAGCAAAGACCATCCCTGAGACATCAAGCATGCAGCAGGGAAAGGGTCTACCCGAGCGGCAGCCAAAGGAGGGACGGAGGGAGAGCCTCAAATCGGCCTCACCTAAGGAACAGTCAGGGAAACCTAAAGGCGGACGAACAAGGCCTGAGTAAAAAGTCGTAGCTCTGCTTACTAGTCCCGTTAACCTTACCTGTTTTAGTACCAATACAAGAAATCCCACCAGCTCAAGCGCTCTGTTAAACGGCTAAGAATTAAATAATAATAATAATAATAATAATAACAAAGGCTTCAGGGCACGTGGGTGGCTCAGTCGGTGAGGTGTCTGCCTTCAGCTCAGGTCATGAACCTGGGGTCCTGGGATCTAGTCCTGCATGGATGGGCTCCCTGCTCAGCGGGGAGTCTGCCTCTCCCTCTCCCTCTGCCCCGCCCCCAGGCTCGTGTGCACCCTCGCACTCTCTCTCAAATAAGTAAATAAAATGTTTTTTAAAAATACCAAAGGCTTCAGGGCTCCTTGTTAGATTAACAGGGTGTTAAGAGGTTGTGTGGATTAAATCGCACTATTTGCATTTCCGTGACACTAGCAAATGTATTGCCACTGTACCGTGACCGTGTTCCGGTTAACTTGTCTTTTTAATGAAGGAGGAAACAGCTGACTGAACAGTTCTACTTCAACCTGAAGGTGTTGGGATGAAGATGTAATAACACGGTTTGTATTTTTAATGGCTAGATGAATTTGTAAGCGCGGACAAGCTGGATACTGGTGCCCACCAATACCGTGCTGCAAAGGGGATGCTGGCGACTTGTTTCTTGGATTTATATCTGCAACTTACATGAGCGACTTTTGGCGTGACATTAGGTTTTCTGGCCTTTTCTCAAGACACTCCTCTTTCTTTTAAAAAATAATAGGAATGAAAAGTAACCCAAGTGAAAGACCATGTTTCACCCCACAGTATTTCTTGAGTATTAAACTGTCTTCTATCAGACAACAGAGGAAAACATGAAATAATTCAGAATCATTAATAACTCTGAGTTTAAAGAGAAATGTCACATGAAGAAAGATCTTTTAATTTTATTTAAAGATTTTGTTTATTTATTTGATGGAGAGAGACAGAGTGAGCACAAGCAGGGGGAGGAGCAGAGGGAGAAGCAGACTCTCTGCTGAGCAGGGAACGGATGAAGGACTCCATCCCAGGACCCTGGGATCATGACCCGAGCCAAAGGCAGATGCTCAACTGACTGAGCCCCGCAGGCGCCCTGAACGTTTTCTTAACTCCTCCCACTTTCCTGCTCTGGCCCACTCCACCCGGGACCCTGCGGAAATCACAGTGAGGACAAGCACCACCACTGTTTGGACAGTGGGAAGTAAACATCGCCTGGTGGAGCCGGGACAAGGTCATGCAAACACTGACAGCAGACAGGGAGGGCTGATGGCACAGCCGTGCCGGTCTTAGGTGGCTGGTGGAGGTGAGTTTGTGTTGGCACTGAGTTTTTCCCTCCCCAAGGCATTGAGAACCTCACAACACTGGGCTTTAACACTGGCCCCGGAACTCCTCAAGGTCAATGCCTTCCCCTGGTTCATTCAAAACCACATTGATCGTTTCCATGCGGTTGCTCCCTTTTGCTCTGTGCGGCTTCTTTCCGTCACGCCCTGAAGAGCCTGGTGCTTCCTGTGCAGGCTCAGTGGAGCAGGTCTCTGCTCCCAGCCATCTCAGCCTCCATCTCCACTCAGGGTTAGAGTCCCTCTGCCTGGTCGCTGTTCTCTGTCACTGGTTTCCACTCTCTGAATCCCTTCAAGGACTTCACCTTCTTAAGAAGACTGTAGCTTATGTTTCCAATGCTGTGCTCTTGTTTGGAAGAAAGACAACAGAGTACATGTTCTGCAAGTCTTTAAAACAGTCCTTTGAATTTGGTCCTTATGTGAGTACTTAAGAGGATTTTCATTTCGGGGTATCCCTAATGGGAGCGACTGCCAGGCTGAACCACATTCCTGGAATGCACATGTCCCCCAGTGTGAAAGAAGTCATTTGTGCCACCCCTTTCCTCCCAGACCCTCCGCAGACATCAGCTCTCCAGCACAATCAATGGATTTCTAATCTTACTATCTGGCTTTTTAGCATAGCCAAAGTATGGATATTTGAAATAAAAAATTTGAGTTCTTTTATAAAAGTTGCACAGAAAACCAAATATCATAAAATACAGGTTATGCCCATTATAATTTCTGTATATATAGTTAAATATTATAATTATATTATGTATGGTTATATGGATCATAGTTATATAGTTATATGAATTTTATATATATATATATAAATTAAAGTGAATGCTCTGTAATGCTTGTGACAAACAGCCTCTTGGAAAGTAAGTGCAGGATGAAGGACCTATGAGAAGTTGTTTTCGAGTTATTGCTAACATTGTGATTCAAAGAGCTCTCCCTTGGCGTTCCCATCCAACCCTGACCGGTTCTAGCGTGTGGAGCATCTCGTGCGGGGCGGGGAGGTGGTGTAAACGGCCCCTCGTACTCTGCTCTGGCACCGTGAGAACACAGCATCCCCTGGGCAATGGTAGCTCCCATGTATTCAGCATTCGCTCTGTCCCAGGCAGGCACTGTTCTTGTGGCTTACATGCACTGAACATCTTCAATACTCCCGGCCACCCTTTCCTTGGAAAAGTGTAGTAACTCACCCAAGGTTGCATTCCTATGAAGTTGTAGACCCAGGGTTTACACCAGTGAGTCCCTCTGCAGTGTCTCTGCTTTCACTTTTAGGCTGTCCTATCTCGATCATTATACCTTGTACCGGCTTTCACCTTTCTTCCAAAGTTCCAAGGGTTGAGCGTAGAAGGAGGAGAAGGCACCTCATTCCAAAATACTAATGACTCCTGGAATATAGTAGCACTGGCTTTGAAACAAGTCCTTCTAATTTTTGTTTTCTCTTCAGCTTTCATCAAACAGAAAAGTATTTTCTTTGAAATACGTGAGTCTAGTCTTAGCTCTTTCGTGTTCTGGTTGCTGAAGTGGGCTTATGCCAGTGGGTGTATCATCGCAGAAGCAAACTGGAGGTGGGCAACCAAACACTGCCAGGATCCCTCCCTCATAGCCCTGTTCCTCTCTGAACATCTCTCTTTTCTTCACCTTGCCCTGCAGACCTGCCCTTTCATACAGAAGGACATGGACAGCCCCAGCGACCAGGCTTCCCCTGCCTCCCTTCTCCAACCCAGCCAGTCTGTGCAGGAGTATCTCGGTAATCGGTCCGAATTCTTGGCTCAGGGTGGTCAGGTGTGAACTCTTGTGCGAGATCCTGGGCCTGCGGCAAGGCCGTGTTATCCTAATGTGTCTGCTCCCTTAGCCAACCTGTTAGGATCTGTTGGTATGAATGAGCACTTTTCTGAAAAGGGATGAAGGCTAGGGGTGGCAGTGAGAAGGATAAACAGACCATCTAGTAGGTACCTACTACATTTCGATTTCACTGAAACTCAACTGGGAAGTCGTTGTTAGACCCCCAATCTCTTCCTGAACCCATCGGGTCCGGCTTAGTTTTGTGAGTTTTCAGAATAAACAGCTGGTTATTTGAAAGGAGGATCTGAAGCCGTTTCCCCCTGTGGCATTTTAAGGAATGCCTTTGAAAAGCAAAATAGGACAGTCAGCAAGAAGAGCAAGCTTTCTTAGGTCTCCTTAAACTGAAGACCCGCAGCTCCTACAGCCAGCCCTGGCACAGAGCAGACATTGGGTAAATGATAGCTGTTGTTTTAATTCTTGGAGAAGGCGCGGAACAAGTAGTATCGGATGTTGTCAAAGTGGGGTTACTGAGATGGGTGCTGGCACCCGAACTCGCTTACTCTTCTCTAGACCAAGGCCCATCACAGAGCATCAGCTGACAGTCCTCAGGAAGACTTAACATGATAGGAGCGCCTGGGTGGCTCAGTCAGGTAAGCTTCCGAGTCTTGGTTTGGGCTCAGGTCATGACCTCAGGATTGTGAGACAGCCTGGCATTGGGCTCGCGCTCAGCGGGGAGTCTGCTGGAGATTCTCTCTCTGCCCTCCCCCCACGCGCATGCGTGTGTACTCAGGCACGCTCTCCCTTCCTCTAATGGTGGTCCCTTCTGCCCCGGACCGCTCAGGGATACTGGTCTGATCCTTCTTAGAACCCAGCATTGCACCACTCTTCCTCAGCAATGAACTCTGCTAAGGGGAAAAGACTTCTGGATGGGACGCCGGGGTGGCTCAGTCGTTCAGCGTCTACCTTCGGCTCAGGTCATGATCCTGAGGTCCTGGGATGCAGTCCCGCATTGGGCTGCCTGCTCAGCGGGAAGCCTGCTTCTCCTTCTCCCTCTGCCACTCCACCTGCTTGTGCTCTCTCTCTCTCTGTCAAATAAATAAATAAAATCTTAAAAAAACAATTCTGGGATCCTATCTTTTCTAAGTGAAGAAAGTCATGCCAACCGAGAGATGAGGAATCAGGGCATGTGGGCACTGGACGTGGCTGCCATGAACTAATATCTCAAATCCTACAGGGGTTACGGAAATCAGGAATTATGGACAAACCAAGATCACACAAACAGAGGGTAAGACGGTACTCCTTAATTTATAGCACAGAACTTCTCAGGGTGCCAACTGGCTCCAAATGTCCTCTTTTTGGAGGGGGGCAAGATCAAACCATTTTATTGAGGGGCTTCAGGGAAAGGTCAAAGGGCTTGGAGGACAATGAGATCCATATCCTCAGTCTGGCCAGGATCTCCCCAGCTTCACAGTCACCAAAAAAAGTCCAAATGTGGTCTTAAGGCCCACATTCCATATTTTTTGGCGCTTGGCCTTCTGGTAACTTAACTATTCACTTAAGAATCACCGTGTGGTGCCCGCAATGATCTGGCTTCCCATAGCATAGGGCTCCCAAACTCCTCTACCCTGGTCACAGCCTTCATAGTTTTCCTTGCCTAAAATTCATATTTTCCAAACCAAATAACAGCAAGGTAGGCATTCTAGGTTTCAGATGGGGAAAAGTAGCATAGCTCAGATCTCAGGCCAGAGAAGGCTGTGCCCAACGGTTCCTGGCCTGCTGGATTCAGCCACCTCAGTCACCCCCCACGCCAGCGTCTTCTCCATCACAGTGGGGCCACTGTGCTATATTTCAGGTGCCTGCCCTGAAGTCAGGAAATTGCCACTAGACAGAGCACTGGGGCAATCGTAGGAGCCACTTCCTGGGTGTCCCTTCTCTTAGGGGCTGTAGTCGGTGTCACTTCGGCACGGTACCTGGAAACTCTGCCTCGTGCATGTCTGGTTTTATAGAAGTTCCTCTTTGTTGGAAGAGAAAAGGGTATTTCTAAAAAGGAAAATACTATGTTTTTAAAATCTTGGTGAAACTAGGGCACCTGGGGGGCTCAGTTGCTGAAGTGTCTACCTTCGGCTCAGGTCATGATCCCAGGGTCCTGGGATGGAGCCCGCATCAGGCTCCCTGCTCATCAGGAAGCCTGCTTCTCCCTCTGCCTGCCGCTCCCCCTGCTTGTGCTCCCTCTCTCCCTCTGCCTGCCGCTCCCCCTGCTTGTGCTCCCTCTCTGTCTCTCAGTCAAATAAATAAATAAATAAAATCTTAAGAAAAAATTTAAAATCTTGATGAGTCTGATCCTACCCTTGGCATAATCCCATCGCAATTCTGGGGATACTAGAAAAGAAACCATGCATGCATTTGAAGGATAGTAAAAGAAAATAGAAATATTACATTCTAATCTTGTAAGTTCAAGCTTTTCCATAATACTAAACTTGAGCTATGGAGAGCAGTAGTTGCCCTTGGCTATCTACCTGAAGAATGCTGAGAAGCCCTCCCCAAGGAGCATGGATAGACTGAAGCATTCTGAGCTCAACTTGAAACATTTCAAAATTTTTTTAATTATTTTTTTTTTTAGAAAGAGAGTGAGCACTCGTGGGAACGGGGGGTGGGGATGATCGGGATTGGGGGGTGTAGGGTGGGGGCAGAGGGAGAGACAGAATCTTTTTTTTTTTAATGTTTTTTTATTACATTATGTTAGTCACCATACAGTACATCCCTGGTTTCTGATGCAAGGTTTGATGATTCATTAGTTGCGTATAACACCCAGTGCACCATGCAATACGTGCCCTCCCTACTACCCATCACCAGCCTATCCCATCCCCCCCCTCTGAAGCCCTCAGTTTGTTTCTCAGAGTCCATAGTCTCCCATGCTTCACTCCCCCTTCTGATTGCCCCCCTTTCTTTATCCCTTTCTTTCCCTACCGATCTTCCTAGTTCTTATGTTCCATAGATGAGAGAAATCATATGATAATTGTCTTTCTCTGCTTGACTTATTTCACTTAGCATTATCTCCTCCAGTGCCGTCCATGTTGCAGCAAATGTTGAGAAATCGTTCTTTTTGTTGGCTGAGTAATATTCCATTGTATATATGGACCACAGCTTCTTAATCCAGTCATCTGTTGAAGGGCATCTCGGTACCTTCCACAATTTAGCTATTGTGGATAATGCTGCTATGAACATTGGGGTGCATATGGCCCTTCTCTTCACTACGTCTGTATCTTTGGGGTAAATACCCAGTAGTGCAATGGCTGGGTCATAGGGTAGCTCAATTTTTAACTTTTTAAGGGCCCTCCACACTGTTTTCCAGAGTGGCTGCACTAACCTGCATTCCCACCAACAATGTAGGAGGGATCCCCTTTGTCCACATCCTCTCCAGCAATTGCTGTTTCCTGTCTTGTTGATTTTTGCCCGAATCTTAAATACCTAAGGGATCAATCTTGTGACCCTGAGATCATGACCCTAGCTGAAATCAAGAGTCAGACGCTTCGGGCGCCTGGGTGGCCCAGTCAGTCAAGCGGCTCTCAGCTCAGGTCATGATCTCAGGGTCCTAGGATTGAGCCCTGTGTCAGGCTCCCTGCTCAGCAAAGAGTCTGATTCTCCTTCTGTCTCTCCCTCCTGCTCTCTCTCTCTCTCAAATAAATAAATAAAATCTTAAAAAAAAAGAAAAAACTCAGACGTTTAACTGACTGAGTCACTCAGGCACCTCAAAACATATTTCAATTTTATTTGGAGATTCATGGTTAATACCACGGTAGGATCTAAACGAACAATTCATTTAATCAGCATTCAGAGATTTTTGTTTGAAGGGTTGTTGTTCAAAAGCTTTAAGGAAAGATAGACAATCCTTTTGTTGCTAGTTTAAGTATCATTTGGGAACTAGAAAAGAATATTCTCTATGATTATCTGAAGCCTAATTTCATATCTACAAGCTGACTTAAAATAAATCAATTCTTTATATATTTGACAACATGAAGTATCTTTTTTGCATAGCAGTTTCTGTAAAAAAAAAAAGTAACATTTAATATGTTGTGTTTTTATTTGGCATTCTCATAATATATGCCCATCTATTTCTCAGTTATGAAGAGGCAATAAAAATACAAAATTTTTTGACACATCAGATAACCCTATCATCACCATGACATAAAGATGGGGAAAGTGACCCACAAAGGCTTCATGCCTCACTTTGAGCCAGGCAGCAGCACAGGGAGGGTCTGCCCTCAGGCTCGAGTTCCTCCCAGACCACCCTCTGCAGTGTGGCGAGTTAGACCCCAAGTTATCAGGGATGCTCAAGTCAGATTTGTTAATAACCAACGTTCACACACCTTTGAGGAAAAACCAGCATCATGGAAGAGAGATCACGATCTCTATAAACGGAGACTCTCTTGTAAAATAAGTACAGTTAATATTTTTAGTGGCTGAGAGACAACGGCACATGCAGAAAAGAGACAAGGTGTGGAGACAAGATCTTGCAAGGGGAAGATAGTTTTTACAGTTAAAGAATTCACCAGATGGGCTGAACAGCAGGAAAGACACAGCTCAAGAGTAAATCAATGAACAGGAATATCAAGCCAAGAACTTCTTTGAGAACACAGTACAGAACAAGGGAAGACGGACAGAAAGTTGAGATATTAAGGACGAACCCTCAAGTTCCAACATCATCCCCTAGTTGTTCTATTTACGTTGCTGTCAGCTCCTTCCTAGCCAAAAAATAGATCCCCTGAGCCAGCCTTTTCTCTTCCCAAGTTCCAGGCACTGTGAAGTCCACCATAGGGGCCAAGGGCACCACGGCGCCCGGTGAGCTGAGTCTCCATCTGGTGAATGCACAGCCCCAGCATTTTGCCCACGGATTTGCAAAACCCAGGGAGGCAGATTTCTTTTCTCTCTTTCTCTCTCTGTAGCCTCATACCAACCGGGAATTCTTAGAACTCTCTTCAGTGACTTCTGGGTGTAGCTTGGCCACCGTTTTCACTGAAAGCCCAGTTGAGCATGACCACCACCATTCAAGCACACGTATGAGCAATTACGTTTTCTAAAAAACAACCAGCCAATGTGCACAAACCTTTGAGTAGCACAGGGCACACAAGTTGCTGGAGTCCCTACCTCGGGAAATAGCAACAGAAGCCGGGTTCAGTGACCCAGGACCCTGGACCTTTGGCAGTTTCTGTGGTTGCAAATCCAAACGTGCCAAATCCTGAGGGACAACCTACTAACTGTAAAAGAGCAAAAATGCATCAGGATTCAAAGAGTGGAAATCAATTTGTACTGAAAAACAAAGAAGCGGGCTTACTGTGAATCAGGCTGGGAGGACAGGCATAGATAAAGGCTGCTGTATGGGTCACAGGAACCATTGTGACCTAAGGTCATGCTATATCTTGTAAAATGCTATGAGGACCCCTTCTTGGGGAGCTTCTGCTTTCCTACCAATGATGCCCCCCAATCTGCTTTGCTAGTCCCATGGATTCCTGGAGATACCCAAGTTCGAAACTACCCTGTCCTCATGACAACACCTGTCAATGGACTGCATGTTTGTGTCTTCCCCAAACTCGGATATCGAAATCCTAACCCTCAATGTGATGCCATTGGGAGGTGTGGCCTTTGGGCGATGATTAGGTCATGAGATTGGAGCCCTCATGAATGAGGTTAATGCCCTTCTAAGAAAACACCCGAGAGCTCGTCCTCCCTACTGTCGGCCGTGCAAGGACACAACAGGAAGATGGATGTCTGTAGACAATGAAGCAAGCTCTTGGCGGATGTCAGATCTGCCAGGACCTTGATCTTGGACTTCCCAGCCTCTAGGACTGCAAGGAATAGTAAATGTTTGCTGTTTAAGCCACCCAGTCTATGGTCACTTGTTATAGCAGCCTGAACTGACTAAGGCAGCGCCCAAGTCCTGATTAAGCCCTGCTTCTACTAATTTCCCCAGAAAGAGCACACGATCCAGAACTGACCTCTGCTTTCCATACACCTGCTTCAGATTCCTTCAGTGGGAGCCCAAACTTTGCAAAAGATGCTTTCCTCCTCCCTCGTGGCAACCAGCACCCTATGTCTCCTGAGGAAGGTCCTCCCGCACTGTATTAAGTCAGTAAATCTGATTTTAACAGATCATAGGCTTGTTCTTGGTGGTCTTTGAAAGATTAGGCATTAACTCTTCCGAGAATGTTCCGAAATGGCTGCTTCGTGAAGAGGTGAACTGTGTCCCCAAAGCCTGTTTTGCCACCTTGCAATCACAGACACACAGCCGAGACAAACCCTCCCAGGTGCTGGTGTCTCAGAGCACTCAATGCTTTGGCTCAGATGTCCCTCATATGACGGGTCTGCTGTAATCAGTTCTTGACAAGACGGCCGATTGGCGGTGGGTACAAAGTGCACTGATAAGCAATGTTAATATTAGGGAACAATTTTTTGAGTGCCAAGTGTGTGTGTGTGTGTGTGTGCACACCCACGCATTCACGTGCTAAGCATTATGGTAAATGTCTGACAAGGACTAAAACATTGAAAAGTCAGAATAACCCATTAGCTGATATTGTCATTATCCTTACTTCCTGAATTATGAAACAGGGTCAAAGAACAAGAAATGGCAAAAAGAACCGAGATTTGAGGCAGCTCACTTCACAGCCAGGCTTGAGCCATAAGCACGTACACCTGGGTCAAGTTTCGGCTCTGTGTAACCTTGCCGTAACCTTGGATAAGCCGTTCGCCTCTAAGGTTCAGGCTCTTCATCTGCAAATGACGGACGTTTCAGGACCCATAACTCCCAGACCATTCCTGTGAACTCCACACTTGTAAATTCAGCTACCTACTTTACTTTTTATCAGGAACTGGGAAGGGTCTGAAACTTTTCTTGTGGCTAGCCTGCTACAGTGTCATGGACGCTGGCAAAAAAATGCAAGATTTAAGTCAGAAACAAAGGACTTGACTACTAATAGCACAGGAAGTAGCGTGAACGTCATGCTCACATTGGTTTGCTCATTCCCTGGGTACCATGCAGGAAATATGGGGCAGTCCAGGGGGATACTTTGCATGCTGACAAATCCTGAACATAGGGACCCCAGATCTTTCATAATGGGCAGTACGCCTGGCTGAACTTTCCTTTTTTTTTTTTTTAAGATTTTATGTACTTATTTTTGCACGCACACATGCCAAGGGAAAGAGAAAGAGAGAGAGCGTGTGTGCAGGAGCAGGGGGGAGAGGCAGAGGGAGACGCAGACTCCCCGCCGAGCAGGAAGCCCGATGTGAGACTCGATTCCAGGACCCCGGGATCATGACCCAAGCCAAAGGCAGACGCTTCACCAACTGAGCCACCCAGGTGCCCCCTGACTGAAATTCCCTTAGAGGGAGACATTATCATTATTACACGAGACAGGAAGAAAGCCTGCCATCTGCTCTGGAAAGAGATGCTCTTTCCATATTTCAAAGTTATTCACTATGTAAACATCCTTACAGAGCTAGTCTGGAACAAAGGCTCTCAGTGCCTCTGCGCACAAGATGTGCGGACATAAATCCGTGCAGAACTGTCTCCCACAATATCCACTCTGTATTTCTATACTGTCTTGGCCTCTTATGAATTTTCTCACAAGTGAGACAGTCTAATGACTCTGACCAATAGAGACTGGGACCAAATCTGTTAATTTGGTCTCATGCAGCATTTAAAGTTACTATCAATAGGACCTAAGCAGCAGGATGAAGCCAACCTGTGATGTTGACCTCAGTCATGCCCTCCAGGGTCCTGGACCCAACCAGCCGAACAAATCTAAGTCATCATTGTCATTAAGGTTCTGTACTGACCTTTCCACATGGTGCCAGGCATTAACCCAGGTGTAGCAAGATGCATTAGTGATTGCAGTCTCTGCCTTGGCCCTTCAGGAAGAATTCCAGGGCAATTCTGACACCCATAATAACCTCAGGCAGTGAGTTGAGGCTGGCCTGACNCTTTCCCATGGCCAAACTGGTGGTCACTTCATTAAAGTCAGGAACAATTTTGTACCACCTCTTCTAACTGGATGACTCTCATTGTAGGAAAAACTGTCTGCGATATGTGCATAAGTACTAAGTCGGTTATCCCTCTGGAAGATTCCCCTGAGTAACCAAGAGCAGCCTCATTTTAGGTAGAGCTCTGCCATCATATTAGGGCTATATGACATTCTGGTGGTGTTTCCTTAGGCTCACCCTTTAAGTACAAGTCCATGTCTTTTGAGAAGGAGGTAAATTAATGCCTCAATTCCACACTAGAGGTGCAGTGCCAGAGGTCCATGTGGGGCCTCTAGAAAGAAAGTGTTGTTGACAACTGTCGGAAACTCCCAAGGGAAGCCCACATTTGTGGAGGGACACAGGTTGAGTACCTCCAACGTGACTTCCTGGTAAGGCCTAGCGTTCCCAGTTTCAGTTTGAGTAATTACATCTTGACTCTTAATCATAGGAAACAAACTGAGGGTTCCTGGAGGGGAGGCGAGTGGATGGATGGGATAACTGGGTGTTGGGCATTAAGGAGGGCATGTGATGTAATGAGCACTGGGTGTTATATATAACTGATGAATCACTGACCTCTATGTCTGAAACTAATATTATATGTTAATTAATTGGATTTAAATTCTATTTTTTTAAAAATTAAAAAAATAAAATAAGTAGCAATCAAATCATGATCAGAGCTGTCTAGCAGGGAGTATCAGAGCCAGCAGTCAGTTACATTTAAGGAGCTTGCCAAAGTTTAGGACAGTCACACTAGGGCATTTTCCTGTGTGAGGAAGTCTTCAGGGGCATTTCCGAAGACAAAGATTATGAACATCTCTCCTTCCCCTATACCTCCTAGAGCCAAGGATGCTCCCTCTACCCACTCACCCCACTGGCCCTGTACGTGGGTGTTGTTTTCTCTCCATCGACCACAAAATCAGTAAGTAGCTATAACTTCACTTTTTCCAATATTCCTGCTCCCACCCGGACCTTTCATCTTTAATGGCCATGGGCAACAGGGACAAAGGCATCAGTTAAAAACTTACAGACTTCTATTATGCTCCACTACCTTGGTCCACATGGGCCACTGCAAAGGGACTCTGTGAACTGTGTACTCAGATGAGTGGTCATTTTCTTCAGAAAGGCAGGGACTATGACAGATACAGGAACCAAAGAAGCAAGAATTAATGGGCCATCAGAATAATGGAGCACCGACCCTTTTTCATCCTTGGTTTGATCCTCAAGGTCCAATTTCTCAACAGAATTTTCATTTTGGCCTCATCTGACTCACTTGGCTACCCCTGGGCCAGTTGGCAGTTCTACTAAGAACTGGAACTGAGGAGGGTGCTACCTTAGAGGAGGAAGAGAAGAATATTTGTCAGGTAAACCCAGGAAATGTCCCGTATAGGAAGTTATGCTTTTTGTCATGGTTCTCCATTAACACCTCCCCGACTGTTAAGGAAAAAAATTATTCGTGACACATGATAAAGACGGTAGGGAAGATTTTATTCAAGGGATGCTACTACAATGGGATTTTGTGGTATGGGAGAGAGATCTGCCTCAACTCTGAATACAGCAAGGACAAATGGAGATTTATAGCCAGAGAGGATGGCGGGGGTCATTAGACAGAAAATTAAGAGGAAACATCAGGGTTAAGGGTGGAGGGATTCTGCCTGAATCACCTGGACAGGAATATTGCTGAAGGAAGGCCAGGGTCATAAAATATTGAGAATGGGGGATAAGGAATTTTTTAAAAGATTTATTTATTTATTTATTTGGGGGGTTAGAGATAGAGGAAGAGGGAAATAGAATTCTCAGCAGACTTGCATTGAGCGTCGAGCCCAATGTGGGGCTTCCTCTCACGACCCTAAGATCACGACCTGAGCAGAAACCAAGAGTCGAACGTTCAACCAACTGCACCACCCAGGCACCCGGGAATAAGGAATTTGATCAGATATTAAGAGTGGTAAGATACCGGGGCACCTGGGTGGCTCGGTCGGTTAAGCGTCTGCCTTCGGCTCAGGTCATGATCCCAGGCTCCCAGCTCAGCGGGGAGTCTGCTTCTCCCTTTCCTAGTGCCCCTCCCCCTTGCTCATGCTCTCTCTCTCTCTCAAAATAAATAAATAAAATCTCAAAAAAAAAAGAGTGGTAAGATATTAAGGGTGAGAGATAAGGAATTTGATCAGATATCAAGGGTAGAGTAGGAGATTTCTGAAAAATTGACTCAGCAGGATTCTTGCTAAAACTGGACTAAATGAGCAGAGCCTGAGGTCAGGGCCTGGGCAGAAAGAGGACTCAGAGGAACCTGACTCAACTTTGGTCAAGGAGAAAGTCTTCCTCATGCATGACTCATTGTATTTTCTGCAGTCAAAAGAATTTGATAATTCTTTTATCAAACAGTCAGTGAACAAGAGATATTAAAACAACAGCAATAATAATAACAAATGTAAGCACTCTAGCAGAGACAAGGGCAGTGCAGGAATCTGCCTCATCAGGTTTAGAATATACATGACTCTATGATTGAGTTACTACCAGCACTTGACTTAATTGTTGAGATTAAGAAGTAGCACAGAGGATCACAGGGGAAGGGAGGGAAAAAACTGAATGGGGAGTCATCAGAGAGGGAGGCAAATCAGGAGACACTCTTAACCAGGAAACAAACTGAGGGTTGTTGGAGGGGAGGTGGGCGGGGGGAAGGGGAACAGGGTGGTGGGCATTAAGGAGGACATGTGATGTGATGAGCACTGGGTGTTACACGCAACCGATGAGTTACTGAACTCTACACCTGAAACTAACGATGTACTGTATGTTGGCTAACTGGATTTAAATATTTAAAAAAAGACACTAAAAAAAAAAAAAGATGTAGCTAACTCACAATATCTTTGAGTGGAAGAATGTGTGGACTTTCTACACCCATGCGGTCCAAATACCATGGCTAGCAGCCACATGTGGCTATTGACCACTTGAAAGGTGGCCAGTGCAAACGAAGAAATGCCGTAAATGTAAAATACACACTGGCTTTCAAAGACATGTTATGACCAAAAGTCAGAGAGTATTGCAACCCTAACACTGCAAACATTGCATGGCATCTACAACTAATGGGAGTGGGAGCCAACCTGAAAGGTCAACCTGAAAGACCATGATGTCAGAAAGAACATGGGGGAGAAATACTTACAAACCTGGAGTGAACGGGCTGAGGCCAGTCAGGTTGCCTTTTTTTGTGCGCAATTCTGTATATGGACAAAGAGAATTCACTGGAGATGACATGTGTGTGCCTCACATTTTCAAAGGGATATTATCAAAATGTGTACAGACCGACAGCCATACGTTAATTATGTTTGAAATGTATTCAGACCTACCCGAGTCCATTAAAGTGTATCCTTTCATGTTTAGCTTCTCAATTTTGCTCTTCAGCTCCTCCCATTCTTGAAATCCCAACACAAATCCCATCTCTTGCCTAAGGACCATGAACGACCTCACTATCAATGGCCATAGTGATTTGTTCAAAACAACTTAATCTGGAGTGATGTGTCAGGTGCTGTTCTAGGGACTGGTGACACGGTGAACAAAACAGGTAAAGATCGTGCTTTCATGGAGCCTATCTGGCCTTAAGGGGGAGAGCCCTTCTTTATCAACACGAATAGACTTGCTATGGATGTTGTTTAGAATTTCAGTTTTTTCTTGGAGATATTCAAGTGATCATCTTGGAGGTGGTTCTCCTGAAAATCCCCTTGGAGGACTGATTCGACCTTCTGAGTCAGGAACTTTCCTAAAGACAGCAGTAACAGGAAAGGTGACAACTGGCACTCTTGCATTAAGAAAAAGAACCACAGTGCTTGAAACACAGATATGCTGCTCAGCTGTCAAAGAGTCCACAAGGCTGCCGAACGTGTGTGGCCAACAGACACAGAGGTTATCATCCTAAAGAGCAATGGGAAATCCCTCTGGTTGATGACTCTCCTTGACAGAGGCTTGACAATGGCCTTGATTCACTTACTATGATGTTTAAGTAATTGTACACATTATGAAAAGTACACTGGGCACTTCCGTTTCCATGACACCATCAAGGATAGTGTCGTTCTATTAAAATTTTGCATGGAGAGCTGTAACGTATAGAGTAGTTAAATCGTTATGTGGTACAGGTGAAACTAATGCAATGTTGTGTGTCAGCTATAATTCCATAAAAAAGAAATTTTTTGTGGTTTCTGATCTAGGAATCAGCCAGTGAATAATTCTATATCAGTGTCCAGTTACCAGGATAAACATGTGATTTATTTGTACTCCTGAGAGTAAGCTGAATTGTGATCAACAAGCTAGCTGGGCAACTACTCATTTATCCTGCTTAATAGAGACATACGAAGGTAAAAGGCATCTGAGGAGACTGATGATTTATATATTGAATAACATCTTGACAGGTATAAATTGCAATTTGTGCTTGGTGATAAGATTTTTGATATTTACTTTCTCCTTCCCTTGGCAAGTCAAGAGGGTTAAAAAGTAACTAGTGTTGAGTCCATTGTTTTTCTTAAATGTTTACAGAGCTATAGAACTCTCAAGTTTTCTTTATTAGACAGGATTAGATATAAATTAGTGATAAGATTTAAAACGATTTATACTGCTAAAATGAGAACTGTCAGTTTGAAGAAAGCTCGTTTTTATAACCAAAGCATTGCTCGGGCTAGAGATTAATGAGTGCTGTGCTCGGGGTGACTGAAATGATCGCTTCAATGACCGGTCGAACTTGTTCTGGATTCTCCCGCCCCTCTGTTCCACAGACCATCTTCTTCAGTACACGGCACTTCCCATAATTGCCTTCAGAAAGTCAGTTAACAGAACTGGGCTATTAGTTTTGCTTGTAAACCCCAAGTCCCTCCGCACACCTTGCCTGCGTCCTCTGGTAACTGACCACATTCTTGGGATCTGCTTGTCACCCTAGAGTGGGAAGGAAGGGCGGACTGCTCTTTTCCTCCAGGATCTCAGGCTCGCTTTCTCCACTCTCATCTCACACCTAACAACGTGGCCATGCCGGATAATAGCACCAACTTTCAGCAACCAGAAACCATCCCCAGATGATAAAATCACCAGCAAATGGACAGAAGAAATGCCCTACCTCTTCTTCCACCATTCAGGGCAGAGTCAGCTTGATGAGCCCACTGAGGACAACGAAGTCCTTCTAAGGAACAGACATGTCCAACCCCGTTGGTGCTTGATGGTGTTACACAGTGGCTGGAGAAGACAGAATGGGAATGGCACAGGGAGAACAGTGGGTTTCAGCTTCTTGGAAACAGAGCCCACATCTATTTCTATGTTTACCTCGCCGCTATAAACCCAGGTCATAGCACAGTGCCTGGAGCAGAGCAGTGGAAGCTCTCCAGAACTGATAACTATTGCTATTTATACACTAAAATTCCTCCCACAAAGGGCCAAGTGTCACAGCTTCCCCCAGTTCCCCACACCAGGCTGCAGCCAGGCCCGCTGGGCTTAAAGCAATGAAGAATCAAACTATTGGATTAAAGATGGCGAGAGGCATTTAACAGGACCCAGGTTACAGGAGCCATATTGTCCTTCAGGACCTTGGGTCTTACCAGTGACTAGTTTTTCACTTCTCTGAAGAGACTGCTCCCCAGATCTCCCTTGAACCTATGTCTGGAGTCCAGCACCAGCACCTCATTTATAATCATATTGAATTTCTTACTATCACAGGAGAAATCTCATCAGAAACAAAAGTAAGCACTTATTGCCCATGGTTTTTTATTTTTTATTTGTTAGAGAGAGAATGAGAGAGCACAAGCAGGGGGAGCAGCAGAGGGGAAGCAGGGAGCCTGATGCAGGACTCCATCCCAGGAGCCTGGGATCATGACCTGAGGGCAGATCCTTAAAGGACTCAGCCATCCAGGAGCCCCTTATTGCCCTTGTTTAAAACTTAATGCATTCTCTCCCCCCACCTTCACTCATACACGCCCATTCACAGAGTCAAATACAAAAGCAGGTATTCCCCACTCTAATTCGCTAAGGCACTATGAGCTTAAGCTCAACCAAGTCACTTCGCCTGGGGCTGCTCTATTGCCCCCTACCTGCTTCTCTGTCCCCAAGCATGATCTGTGACTGAAGTGAAAGGGCGGTGGCACCTTCTGCCCTCCCTCCACAAGGCTGTCATCAGCACACTCTTCCCTGTGCCTCCACTCCCAGGCCCTGGCTGCATTGGCCCTCATGGTCTGCCCTCTCTTAGAGCCTTTCCACTCTCTCCAAGGGGAAGGGAGACCTTACTTCTCACCCGTGGCTGTCACGTGCCCTATGTATATTGTGATGTCAGCCCAATTAAGATCTTGGGAACCAAAGGACCTGCCTCTGGTTATGGATGAAACCAACTCTGGGGCTTGGGACACACGACACCAGCACAAGCTGGTAGATGGTAGATGGTTAAGGAATTACCTGAGTTTTCACATCTGGTTAACGGCAGAACAAAGAGGAGAGCCCGGATTTCCTATCTCCCAGGACGGTACTCTTTAAGTAACTTACAGCGCCATCCCTCTCGGGCTTTGGGAGTGGCACTGTTCCAACCGCAAAGTCTTGGTTCTGTGCAGCACTCTGGGCTCTGAGGATAGTCAGTCCAGAGTCACCCCCGGCTGGGAGCTGTGGTTGGCAGACGACTCCCAAATACCTTCCCGTCACAGTTACCCTGCGTCAGATGCGAATCTGTGGAATGCATGGGGCTTTCCTGTTGGCCTCTAGCACTGACGCCCGAATGGGCTTCAGAGTGATTTTTTACACCCACTTATCTTAACACATCACAGTGTGACTGCTCCAGAACTCACTCCAGGGTTTTCCTCCTGCGCTGACTGTTCCCCAAAAGTCATATGCAGAATTTCTAATCCCCAGTGTGACTGCATGTGGAGACAGGGCCTATAAGGAGGTAATAAAGGTTAAATGAGGTCATGAGGGTCCTGATCTGCTAGGACTGGTGTCCTCATAAGGGGGGTGAGATATGACAGCTCTCTCCCTGCCTCCCCACTGAGTGCCCACAGAGAAGAGGTCATCTGAGGGCACAGTTGAAAAGATAGCTATCTACAGGCCCGGAGGAAAAGGCTCACTGGAAACCAGCCTTGCTGGTGCCTGGATCTGGAGCTTCCGGCCTCCAGATCTGTGAGGAAACAAATTTCTGTCGCTTAAGCCACCCGGTCTGTGGTGTGTTGCTGTGGCAGCCTGAGCGGACAAAAATACACTGATAACGTTTCTTTCAAGCTCTGGGGAAACTTCTATACACTGTGCTCCATGCTTTGGGGTCGACCCTTCTCTCTATAGCTGTTGCTAATACTTGAGCCAGAGAAGTGCTAGGCACTAGGGATGTTGGAATTGGAGAGGATATCTATAACCATCCAGCTCAGCATCCCCAGCTATGAAGAATTCACACACAGTGCAAACGTGGTTATCCTGCTTAATTACCCTGGTGATTTCTTGATACCCAAACCCAAATGCCAGTTCCCCTGTGGAGTACTAACCTCACTACCTCCCTCCCTCACCCGCCTCCATGCAGACCTGGGGCCCTATCCTTCAACTCTTGCCAAGCCAACAACAACAGTTCATGATTCAGTTCCTGCCTCTCATGCTTTATTCGTTGCCTCCTAAAGTCTGGTAACCCCACACTCCTCTTCTTTCAAAAAAAAATGCACCGCTCCCTTGGAACCTACCAGATGTTTTTTACCCCTACAATTTAGTGGACAACAAGGTACCAGAGCCTCTGAGTGACTATTAATGCCTATTTGTCACACTGTGTATGCTACAGAGTACCCTGTTCTGTGTTCTTAACAATCAGGGCTTTGACTTCTTGCAAGGCCTCTGAAGGCCCATCACCCACAGTAGTTTGTACGTAGCTGACGGTGGACTTTAACCAGAGTCTATTGCGCAAAGGCCAGAAGTGGTAAGTCCCTTGACCAGTGAATGAGGCATGCACACCTCCACACGTCTTGAGGTCCTCTCTTCAAATATACACATTCACTCTGAACAGTCATGCCCTCCCCGAGGGAAAGGATGACCACCCAAAATCAGTGCGTGACCTCAGAAAGTTGACGCTAGACTGTGCAGGCAGTGGTAACGTCCCCCAGTTCATTGGCCTCTCTCAGTGCTAAAAACCCCCTTTCTGTACACAAGCTTCCTCTCAAAATTCTAACCAATCAATAGAGGCAACTGGGTAATTTTCTATCTGCGTTACAAAAGTTCAGTGCTATGTATTTTGAAACAAATAATTTTGTACTCTATTGGGTTTGTTATTTTAGTAGAATTATCTGTAAGAGAGGCAGTTAGAAAGAGCTTTTGATGTACCAATTTAAATTTGAACTTATTCTGAATTAGTCATTTATTCTCTCCCCTCTCTCCAGTGAATTTCTTTCATGTCCTTAACAGAACTGAGAGTTCTTATATAGAATATGGATGATCACACTGACTCTATGATGCCTTGCTTGACCAAGATATTAAAGTATACAAACGTCAACTTTCAAAGGATTACCTCCAGCAAATTCTTATGTTTACCATAATGTTAATTTAAAAAATTTACTTGTTTAGATGCAGTACAAAGAATAGACGTTTGCCATTTCTGTAGCAAATTATTACTGGTTTTTCATTCATCTTTGAGAGTCCTAGTGAAGATGTTTGGTTCCCTTTCAAGTACTGAAAAGAAGATACTAAAAAATACTTGGAAGGACTCCTCTACCACTCTTTCCTACCATCCCCATTTGTACATGAGGAAACGGGGTGAAAACCTAGAGGGAGGAGGCCAGCAGAAAATGAAAGGGAAACAGGCTGAGAGACTAGAACTGAAGCTTCGCAAAAATATAGCCTTTCAGGAAGTAGAAAATGGGCTGTCTGCTTCCAGCTTGGAGATGAGAGTATGGAAGCTTGGGTAAAAGGAAGAAGCAAAATCCTGAAGATTATCAGGCTCAGGAGGAATGGGGTGGGGGTGGGGGGCACCCAGGTTACCAGTAAGTTACAAACCTTGACTCTTCCCATTTTCGTTAAAAAAAAAAAATTAAACCCTGCAGTTCCCTCCTCTTCATCCCCCTCCCTCCTGCAAAGAGAGTAAAAAACAGTGACTCTCAGGGTACCTAAAAATGAGTGAGACATAAACCAACAACCACAAACGTTTCAGAAAAACCAAACAATGAAAAAAACCCTTTAATATGTTTTATCGTTTTTTTTCAAAAGAGAATTTGCACCTAAGGGGTAAAAAGTGATCAAGACATTAACATCAGTATAATTAAATTAATCATAGGGATATGCCAGAATATCATATCATGAAATGAGAGCAGGCAGTTATGAAAATTAACAGAGATCTTGGAAATACAAACAGCTATCGAAATAAAAAGAAACGTTTCAAGAGATGGGCTGAATAGCAGAATGGGCACTGCTCAAAACCGAACCAGGGAGCTGGAACATCAAGCTAAGGAATTCTCCCAGGAGGCAACACAAGAAATAAAAAGATAAAAGCTATGAATGACAGGTAGGGAATTATAGAATATAGATCTAAAAGTTTCAGCAAAGGTCCACAGACATCCATGGGTTTGACTGTCATCTTTCCTGCTTATCTTCTCAGCCAAAAGTGAAGCACCTGAGCCGTAGGGCTTTTTCCCAGAGTTACTGTTGGCTTCCGGCTCGGAGTCTCAAAGTGCCGGTTTGGGCCCTGGTTCTCCCTCGGGATTCGTCTACCAGCACCTGTAACTTCTTCAGACAGGCTCCCCAGGAAGCCCAGGCCCACCAGCGGCTTCAACGCCACCCAGTCGCCAGCACTGCGCCTCCCCAGCTAACACTGTGGCACACGCTGCCCAGCGAGAGCGGGTCCGAGGCGACGCTCCGGGACTTGAATGACTCCAGCGGACAGATGCCAGTCCAGCGGTGAGAAAGCTCCTGAGCTCCTGGAAGCCGCGTGGGGAGGCGGGGATGCTGAGACACCTGCTTCACGGCCCCGCCCCTCCACGCAGACCACGCCTCTTCGTCGGCCACGCCCCCTCCGAGCGCGGGGCCTTGTGGGAGTTGTGGTCCCGCGCGGCCGCGAGCTGGCCTCCTCCCGGAAGGCGGGGCCGGCGGCCGGGAGAACCCAGGAACTACAGCAGCGGAGGCCGCTCCGCCTCCCCGGGGCCTCGGGCTAGACGGCGGCCAATGAGGCAGGACCACGCGGGCCTCCAAAACAAGAGGCGGTGCGGGCCGTGCGGGCGGTGCGGGCGTGCGGACGGGGCTCCCTGCTCCTGCGCCCGCAGCCGCCCGCAGCCCTCCCGAGAGCCTCCCCGCAGGCTCCGGATTCAGCCCTTCTCCTGCCCTGCACCTGCACAGCCCCGGGGCCAGGATTCGGCCGGACGTCCCAGAAGTCGGGCTCTCCTCCTCCCGGTCGCCTTTCTGTGACCGCCTGCCCAGGCGGTTACCAGCTATGCCTCCACTGGCCTGAGAACTTTGTCCAGGTAGTGCGGTGAGCAGTCCAGGACTCACCAGCTTGCGTTTCTGTCTCAGAGGTCACCGCTCTTTGATGTAGAGATGCTTGAAAACCATCGTTTTCATCTCTCCTGTCTGTTTGGGGCTTGTTTCAGGCTGGACGAGGAATCGAATCCCTATGACTGTTTCTTTGCTGGAAGCAGAAACTAAGGGTGGCTTTTGTTTGTTCGTTTTTTAAGTACTGTCTTAAACATTTTATGAAATCAACAGATCTGGATTCCAGAAAAACAGAGCGCCCCGGAATTCATGCCTAGTGCCTGCTGATGAAATAATCCGTTTAACTGTTCGCTATATTCTCGCGACTGGGGCTGATAACATCTCACTTTATGCATAATACCGAACTCTACATACACACGGTAGCAGTATTTTTCAAAGCCTACTCTGGGACGTTTGGACTGCGATTTTTAGGCTTAATATTTAATAATAAATAGGAAGAGGCCTGCTCAGACACCACTCTACACATTTACTGATTCTGGTAGAAAAATGGAGAAAACAAAGGAGTTAAGACTCCTTCCGTAAAAATTGACGGTCCATTTGGTTTTAAAATTAAATACACTAAGATATTATTTTCTTTTTAGAGTCCTGTCCTTCACATCAAAGATCTTTCACTACAGAATCAGGGTTACTTTTGTATTACTGAAGCACATACTCTTAAGAAATAAAAAAAGAAGAAAAAAAAAGCTGTCTCCCACTGGGTGTGAGCTGATGACTCTTCCGGCTGCTCAAGTGATACCAAAAATCGGTCCGGCTGGGCTCCTACTTCCCCAGGAAGATTCACTGCCTTTGATGGGGAACGACAAGGTGGTTCTGGAGGTGGAATGCCTGGCGATGGTTCCTCACTGCTCTGTCAAGCTTCAAACAGGGAAAGAACTCGTTACTGTAAGACGCCAGCTTTCACCACTGTTCCAGCTGCTTTCCTTGTAGCTTCTACGCAAGTTTTGGATCTTCCTCCTTCACCGACTTCTCCCTCCTTCACCGACTTCTCCCTCCAACCCAATTCTCAAGAGTTATAGGTTGCTCAGCTCCCTTGCAACTCCCCGGTGCCAGCATCAGGCTGGGGTCCCTCAAGCAAAGGCCTGAGTGCCTCTCAGCACGCACTGCTCTCCTCTCCCAGTGGTCTCTCCAGGAGGTGGGCACTCCCACCTGCACCTCTTGCCAGACCAACACTTACCTGTCCTGCAGGGTCACACCAGCCCGGCTTTTTATGTGTTCTCTTCCCAGTGGATAGCTTGTCGTCAGCGCTGTGCCTTGCTTCTGTCAGGATTTACCCTGGACATCAAAACCCTTTTTCTTGTGCCAGTGAAGCCTAAGAAACATTCCTGACGAGTGAACCAGGAACTCGAATAGATCATATTTATCCTGAATGTTCTGTCCAAAATGAAAAATATTTACATTTCTGAGGAGCCTCAAGATCTCTGACAAGGGAAAGTTCATCGACTCTATCACGTAGTGGCGTATATAAATGTCAACCCCGATTCTGTGTCAGTTTTCCTGCTTTCCCAGCTAGTAATTCTCTACCTCAGAAAGCCCACTCTCAGCCCTTTCTTCCCTGAAAGGCTATTGCTCTTAGAGTCTGCACATGGTACGTGGGGCCTGATGGTCCTGGCCGCCCTCTGTACCTTGAGTCTAACTGCTGGGTATGCAGCACGTCTCTTGTTCTAAGATTTGAGATAGTTTGGGGCACTTAGTCAACAATAATCACTTTTTTGTTGATCCAAATGTTCACCCTTTCTTAATTATTCTATTACCATAATTGACTGGTTCTGATATTTGTTTCCCCCCCCCCAATTTAATATCTCTTAAGGTGGAATGCACCTTGCACGGGACAATACGTCATAGTGTAACTGACAGCATTTCTCTTTCTTAGCAGAACAGAAAACATAGTGCATCTTACCCTTGATAAAAGCTAAGATGCAATTAAATACTCTATTTCGATCATGATTCCGCTACTTTAAATCCTCTGCTGGCTCCCTGTGCCCCCACAGTGTAATATCTCAGCTCCTCAGCACAGTATACAAACCATCTCACCCCCAGTGTCGAGCTCTGGGCTCAGCTTCCATCCCCACCCTTCCCCCTCCCGCCCGATGCTGCCAGATCGGTTGTCTGTCCGTGAAGTTGCTCTGGTTTCCCAAATGCACCCTGCTGCCTCCTGCCACTTGGAAACCTGGCATCTTCATACTCATTCTCCCACGTTGCATTCACACCCCCTCCCCTGAGAATCTGTTGCTGAGTGGCTCCTGCCCAGCTCTAGGTGACCCTTGGCAGCCTTGTATCTCCCTCTAGTAAAGAGCCTGTCACGCTGCACTGTGGACATGCCCACCACCCCCCGAGAGGAGGAAGAAGCCTTGAGGGTGCCGAGCGTTTTCAGCTCCAGTGTGGAGCCCCATGCCTGGCTCGCAGGAAATGCCGGATCCTGAAGACAGATGGAGGTCATCTTCTGGCTGCAGCAGGCTCTGCTTTGCCCACCACAGGGTCTGGATCAATAAAATAGTAGCTGGTTATTACTGCTGTTGTCCTAGGGATTTTTCCCCATATATTTCCCAGGTCTTGACTCTTTTTACATCACTTTAATTCAGGCCTCAACCACTTCCTGATCAGATCAGGTGAAAGCATTTTCCTTCCTGTACCTTCTATGGATTCCATACCCAGTAATTTATAATCTACATGGATTTACTGCATCAAATAATTCCATCTTCTTCAAATATGATTTTGATCAAGTCACTTGCCCTTCTTAGAACCATGTCATAACTCCAGTAGCAAACTTGAAATCTTGGCCATTGGTTTTGATTTTTGTTTTGTTTTTGTTTAGGGGTTTTGGTTTGGTTTGGTTTGGTTTGGTTTTTGTAACTTTAAAAATCCCTTCAGCTCTCGGCTCTGTCTGACCTGATTGCTTTCATTGGTTTCTTCCACAAAATTGTACCGCTTCAAAAACTCTCCTTGTTGTCAGTGGTGCCCCCACCCCCCCGAATGCTTCATTAGGAGAAAGCTTTTTTTTTTTTTTTTTGCTCTGGTAAATTTGTAACAACAATGAGACATTTCAAAGAGGTGATTCACAGAAAAATTTCTCTAAGGGTGGGGTGAGGGTTACTCAAAAAGGAATTTTACAAGGTTTTTTTTTTAAGACATGGATAGTTATTACAACTTAACGTAACTCATGGGGACTGTGCTCTTAACTGGTCAAACGCTTCTTGGCATGCAAGAAAGAGTAACAGGGTTCTAGATGGTTCTCGAGGCATTCCAGCACGAGTCTCTTGAGGTGCGGATTCTAGTCCTGCGCTGTGCAAAGCATGAGGCCTGTCAGTGAATCTATTTCTTCCTGTCCTTTCCACCTGAATAAATAATGTGGTGATCCTCTCAATGAGTTATACTTTTGGTTAAACAGCCAACTGTCTTTTAAGAGGGCTGCAGTCATTTTTTTCAAAATCCCATATATTTACTCCGATCCTAGAACTTTGTCATTCTGACCCTCTCTGCTGATTAACATATTCTCTCCAAAACTTCAGTTATTTGCAGGTACTTGTGGTAGAAACAAAGATTCTTTACATATTAAAAAAAAATCCATTCACAAGCTTCATTTACAGTGATAATACCAAGACTTCATAGTGAAAATCTCAGGAATCTAAAAGAGTACCATATGCTATTCATCAAATAGTTATGGAATCTCCACTAAGTTCCAGGGCTGCAGAGAATGTGAGCAGAGAGGGAGGTAGCATTTGTTCCACCTTATGCTACCATATTTATTTCTTTGTTACTCAGAGGGGCCTTCTTTGTAGAACACATTATCTGATGTTTTAAAAATCATAAAGGTGGACATGGGTTTGAAAGAATGGAGCCTAGAACAAGCAAAACTAATTGAAGCTATTACAAGCATCCAAGACCCAGCAAGCAAGAACCTGAGTAAGAATCCAAAAATTCAGGGAAAGGAGTTAAGATGGCAGAGGAGTAGGGGTCCTCTTTTTCAGCCGGTCCCCTGAGTCAAGCTGGATAGGTACCAGACCATCCTGAACACCCACAGAATCAGCCTGAGACACAGGAAGATACATCTGGATCTCTACAAATGAACATCTCCAGCGCTGAGTATTGAGGTACAAAGCGGGGAGCCATGGAACCGCGCACAGATATCGGAAGATAAACGGAAGGGGGGGGAGGGAGCCGCCACGTTCGGGCACCGGGAAGTGGTAGCCACCTGCACAGGGGAGCGGGCTGACTTGCGGACTGGCACCCGCGAGAGAGCAGACTGAGACCGTGAGCCGGGGAACGCATGCCACCAGACTTCTCACGGAACTCCGGTGTGCTCACTGGATCCAGACTGAGACTGGGAGCTCTGGGAGCACACAGGGGCGGCTGGCAGCTGGTGGTGTTAGAAACACAAAGGACAGAGAAGCGCCGGGCCGGGAAGTGAGGGCTGGGATGCCGGGTGTAGGGCGCACATCCCAGGATGCTGCAGGGTTGAGCAGCACCAACAGAATCAGAGTTAAAGTGGCCAGAACATCAGTGGAGAACAGGCCTCGATCCCTCTGATCTGAGACAGAGGCCGAGATTCGGCCACTGCTGCTCTGTCTCTCAGAAAAGGCACAGCAAACCGCCAGGGAAAGCCGCCAGAGAACAAAAGCCTGGAAACACCAGCTCACAGGGTGCCCATGCCCATCCCCCCTCACAGGAGAAACAGAGACCCTACCCAAACAGGGTTGCCTGAGTATTGGCGTGGCAGGCCCCTCCCCCAGAAGGCAGGCTGAAAAATCAAGAAGTCCACATCCCTAAGATCCCTATAAAACAAGGGCGCACAGCCTGGGTCTTGGTCAATAATTTGGGCTCTGGACAACCCCGCAACCTCTCCTCATCAGAATGACGAGAAGGAGAAATCCCCCCCAGCAAAGAAAAGACAGTGAGTCTGTGGGCTCTGCCACAGAACTAATGGATATGGATGTAACCAAATTATCAGAAATGGAATTCAGAGTAACAATGGTCAAGATGATGTGTAGACTTGAAAAAAACATTAACAAAAATGTTAATGAGAATATAGAATCTCTAAGGGCAGAAATGAGAGTGAATCTGGCAGAAATTAAAAATTCTATAAGCCAAATGCAGTCAAAACTAGAGGCTCTGACGGACAGAGTAAATGAGGCAGAGGAACGTATCTAGCGAATTGAAGGATGGGTTAGTAGAAGAAAAAACGAAAATAGAAACTGGACTTAAAAAAATCCACACCCACGAATGTAGGTTACGGGAGATCACGGACTCAATGAAATGATCCAATGTCAGAATCATCGGCATCCCCGAGGGGGTGGAGAAAAACAGAGGTCTAGAAGAGATATTTGAACAAGTTGTAGCTGAAAACTTCCCTAATCTAGCGAGGGAAACAAACATTCGTGTCCAAGAGGCAGAGAGGACCCCTCCCAAGCTCAACCACGGCAAACCTATGCCACGTCATGTCATAGTGCCATTCGCAAATATTAGATCCAAGAATACAGTATTGAAAGCGGCCAGGGCAAAGAAATTTCTCACGTACCAAGGCAAAGGCATCAGAATTACGTCAGACCTGTCTACACAGACCTGGAATGAGAGAAAGGGTTGGGGGGTCATTTTTAAAACTCTTTCAGAGAAAAACATGCAGCCAAGGATCCTTTATCCAGCAAGGCTGTCATTCAGAATTGATGGAGAAATAAACACCTTCCAGAATCGCCAGTCACTGACCAATTTCGTAACCATGAAACCAGCCAGCCCTACAGGAGATGTTAACAGGGGTTCTATAAAGGTAAAAAGGCCCCAAAAGTGATACAGAACAGAAAGTCACAACCGATACAAACAAACACTTTACAGGCAACATGGCATCATTAAAATCATATCTCTCAATAATCAGTCTCAATGTGAATAGCTTAAATGCTCCCATAAATGCCACCGGGTTGCAGATTGGATAAAAAGACATGACCCATCCATTTGCTGTCTATAAGAGACTCATTTTGAACCCAAAGATACATTCAGACTGAAAGTAAAGGGATGGAGTACCATCTTTCATGCCAATGGACCTCAAAAGAAAGCTGGGGTAGCAATTCTCATATCAGATAGATTGGATTTTAAACTAAAGGCTATACTTAGAGACACAGAAGGGCAATATATTATTCTTAAAGGATGTATCCAACAAGTGGATATGACAATTATAAATATCTATGCCCCCAACAGGGGAGCAGCAAGATACACAAGCCAACTCTTAACCAGAATAAAGAGACATATAGATAAAAATACATTAATAGTAGGGGACCTCAACACTCCACTATCAGCAATAGACAGAGCACCGGAGCAGAAAACCAACATAGAAACAAGAGCTTTGAATGCCATACTCGACGAGTTGGACCTCATAGATATATATAGAACACTACACCCCAGAACCAAAGAATACTCATTCTATTCTAATGCCCATGGAACATTCTCAAGAATAGACCATGTTCTGGGACACAAAACAGGTCTCAACCGATACCAAAAGATTGAAATTATCCCCTGCATATTCTCAGACCACAACGCTCTGAAATTGGAACTCAACCACAAGGAAAAATTTGGAAGAAACTCAAACACTTGGAGACTAAGAACCATCCTGCTCAGGAATGACTCGATAAACCAGGAAATCAAAAATCAAATTAAACAATTTATGGAGACCAATGAGAATGAAAATACAACAGTCCAAAACCTATGGGATACTGCAAAGGCAGTCCTAAGGGGGAAATACATAGCCATCCAAGCCTCACTCAAAAGAATAGAAAAATCTAAAATGCAGTTTTTATATTCTCACCTCAAGAAGCTGGAACAGCAACAGAGGGACAGGCCTAATCCACGCACGAGGAAGCAGTTGACCAAAATTAGAGCTGAAATCAATCAAGCAGAAACCAGAAGTACAGTAGAGCAGATCAACAGGACTAGAAGCTGGTTCTTGGAGAGAATCAATAAAATTGACAGACCACTGGCAAGACTTATCCAAAAGAAAAGAGAAAGGACCCAGATTATTAAAATTATGAATGAAAAAGGAGAGGTCACGACGAACACCATTGAAATTGGAAGGATTATTAGAAATTTTTATCAACAGCTATATGCCAATAAACTAAGCAATCTGGAAGAGATGGAATCCTTCCTGGAAACCTATAAACTACCAAGATTGAAACCGGAAGAAATTGATTCCTTAAACAGGCCAATTAATTATGAAGAAATTGAGTCAGTGATAAACAACCTTCCAAATAACAAAACTCCAGGCCCGGACGGTTTTCCTGGGGAATTCTACCAAACATTCAAAGAAGAAATAATACCTATTCTCCTAAAGCTATTTCAAAAAATAGAAACAGAAGGAAAGCTACCAAACTCATTCTATGAGGCCAATATTACCTTGATCCCCAAACCAGGCAAAGACCCCATCAAAAAGGAGAATTACAGACCGATTTCCCTAATGAATATGGACGCCAAAATCCTCAACAAGATACTTGCTAATAGAATCCAACAGTACATTAAAAGGATTATCCATCACGATCAAGTGGGATTCATACCTGGGATGCAAGCGTGGTTCAATATTCGCAAATCAATCAGCGTGATACATCATATCAACAAGAAAAGACTCAGGAACCATATGATCCTCTCAATCGATGCCGAAAAAGCATTTGACAAAATACAGCATCCTTTCCTGATTAAAACCCTTCAGAGTGTAGGAATAGAAGGTACATTTCTCAATCTCATAAAAGCCATCTATGAAAAGCCTACTGCAAATATTATTCTCAATGGGGAAAAGCTGGAAGCCTTTCCCTTAAGATCAGGAACTCGACAAGGATGCCCACTCTCGCCACTATTATTCAACATAGTACTAGAAGTCCTTGCAACAGCAATCAGACGACAAAAAGGGATCAAAGGTATTCAAATTGGCAAAGAAGAAGTCAAAATGTCTCTCTTTGCAGATGACATGATACTCTATATGGAAAACCCAAAAGAAGCCACTCCCAAACTATTAGAAGTTATAGAGCAATTCAGTAACGTGGCGGGATACAAAATCAATGCTCAGAAATCAGTTGCATTTCTATACACGAATAACGAGACCGAAGAAAGAGAAATTAGGGAATCCATCCCATTTACAATAGCACCAAAAACCATACGTTACCTTGGAATTAACTTAACCAGAGACGTAAAGGACCTATATTCTAGAAACTATAAATCACTCTTGAAAGACATTGAGGAAGACATAAAAAGATGGAAAGATATTCCATGCTCATGGATCGGAAGAATTAACATAGTTAAAATGTCCATGCTACCCAGAGCAATCTACACTTTCAATGCTATCCCGATCAAAATACCAAGGACATTTTTCAAAGAACTGGAACAAATAGTCCTTAAATTTGTATGGAAACAGAAAAGGCCCCGAATCTCCAAGGAACTGTTGAAAAGGAAAAACAAAGCTGGGGGCATCACAATGCCGGATTTCGAGCTGTACTACAAAGCTGTGATCACAAAGACAGCATAGTACCGGCACAAAAACAGACACATAGACCAATGGAACAGAATAGAGAACCCAGAAATGGACCCTCGGCTCTTTGGGCAACTAATCTTTGATAAAGCAGGAAAAAACATCCAGTGGAAAAAAGACAGTCTCTTCAATAAATGGTGCTGGGAAAATTGGACAGCTACATGCAAAAGAATGAAACTTGACCACTCTCTCACACCATACACAAAAATAAACTCCAAATGGATGAAAGACCTCGATGTGAGACAGGAATCCATCAAAATCCTAGAGGAGAACATAGGCAGCAACCTCTACGACATCAGCCACAGCAACCTTTTTCATGACACATCTCCAAAGGCAAGAGAAACAAAAGATAAAATGAACTTGTGGGATTTCATCAAGATAAAAAGCTTCTGCACATCCAAGGAAACAGTCAAAAAAACTAAGAGGCAGCCCACGGAATGGGAGAAGATATTTGCAAATGACACTACAGATAAAAGACTGGTATCCAAGATCTACAAAGAACTTCTCAAACTCAATACACGAGAAACAAATAAACAAATCAAAAAATGGGCAGAAGATATGAACTGACACTTTTCCAATGAAGACATACAAATGGCTAACAGACACATGAAAAAATGTTCAACATCATTAGCCATCAGGGAAATTCAAATCAAAACCACACTGAGATACCACCTTACGCCAGTTAGAATGGCAAAAATAGGCAAGGCAAGAAACCACAATTGTTGGAGAGGATGTGGAGAAAGGGGATCCCTCCTACATTGTTGGTGGGAATGCAAGTTGGTACAGCTACTCTGGAAAACAGGGTGGAGGTCCCTTAAAAAGTTAAAAATTGAGCTACCCTATGATCCAGCCATTGCACTACTGGGTATTTACCCCAAAGATACAGACGTAGTGAAGAGAAGGGCCATATGCACCCCATTGTTCATAGCAGCATTGTCCACAATAGCCAAAGCATGGAAGGAACCGAGATGCCCTTCAACAGATGACTGGATTAAGAAGCTGTGGCCCCTATATACAATGGAATATTACTCAGCTATCAGAAAGAACGAGTTCTCAACATTTGCTGCAACATGGACGGCACTGGAGGAGATAATGCTAAGTGAAATAAGTCAAGCAGAGAAAGACAATTATCATATGGTTTCTCTCATCTATGGAACATATGAACTAGGAAGATCGGTAGGGGAAGAAAGGGATAGAGAAGAGGGGGGTAATCAGAAGGGGGAATGAAGCATGAGAGACTATGGACTCTGAGAAACAAACTGAGGGCTTCAGAGGGGAGGGAGGTGGGGGAATGGGATAGGCTGGTGATGGGTAGTAAGGAGGGCACGTATTGCATGGTGCACTGGGTGTTATACGCAACTAACGAATCATCGAACTTTACATCGGAAACCGGGGATGTACTGTATGGTGACTAACATAATATAATAAAAAAACATTAAAAAAAAAGAATCCAAAAATTCAAAGATCTTTGAGAAATATCCAGGCCATCTACTTATGTATCACAAGATAGTGAAAGAATCAAACACTGAGTCATCAGGGATCCAATCATAGTTTAAATGACACAAATAAAAACCAGGTCATGTTTGGTTGGAAAGTTATCCATAAAGGATTTAATAGTAAAAAAAAAAAATCATAAAGCTGAATTTAAATTCTGTCCTTCATTTCCCACAACCTTTATAAAGCCAAGAAGTATTGGATGGAAAATAATTTTGCTCCATTTTTTAAGAGCCCATAGATGGCATTTTTTAATGTTATGTTTTTGAGTTTTCATCACTGTTTATTCACATTACTTCTGCTTTGGACAGATAAACAATTGCTAATGACAATGTGAACTTCCTCCAAATGTACAACCCAAAATCCCTAGGTACACCTTACTTAAGCTCTTTGTCCCCTCTAAACATTATTTCTCTCTTATTATGCATTCTTGTTTTGTATTGTCTTGCATTATAAAGTTTTTTTTAATAGACTTTATTTTTTAGAGCAGTTTGGGGATCACAGCAAAATTCCCTTTCCCCACATACACAGAGTTTTCCCCATTATCAACATCCTCTTCCACAGTGATAATTTGGCACATGCACTGACCCTACACTGACATATCATTATCACCCAAAGCCCATAGTTTACATTGGAGTCCACTCTTGGTATCGTACCTTCTATGCGCTTTGACAAGTGTGTGCTGATATGTATGTACTATTAAAGGATCACGCAGAATGATTTCACTGCCCTGAAAATCCTCCGTGCTCTGACTATTCATCCTTCTCCTCCCTAACTACTATAACACTGACTTTTTACCATCTGCATCGTTCTGCCTTTTCCAGAATGTCATAGAGGTGGAGTCCTACAGCATGTAGTTTTTTCAGGTTGACTTCTTTCACTTATTAATAGGAATTTTAAGTTTCTTCCATGTCTTTTCATTGTTTGATAGCCATTTCTTTTTATTGCCGACTCATATCCCATTGTCTAGATGTACCACAATTAATTTATCTGTTCTCCTACTGAAGGACATCTTGGTTGCTTCCAACATTTGGCAATTATGAGAAGAGCTGTGATAAACATCTGTATGAAGGTTTTTGTGTGCACACAGTTTTCAACTCTTTTGGATAAGTACCAAGGAGCACAGTTGCTGGATCATATGGTAAGAGTATGTTTAGTTTTGTAAGAAACTGCCCAGCTTGTCTTCCAAAGTAGCTGCACCATTTTCGTGTTCTCACCATAAATGAATGAGAGTGCTCTTGTTCCACATCATCAAGAACATTTTATGTTGTCAGTGTTTTGGATTTCAGCCATTCTAATACATGTGTAGTGATACATCATTGTTGTTTTAATTTACAGTTCCCTAATGATACATGGTGTGGGGCATCAGAGCATCTTTTCATACGCTTATTGCCATCGTCTTATCTTCTTCAGTGAGGTATCTCTTCAAGTCCTTTGCCAATTTTTAAATCACGTTGTTCATTTTCTTATGTTTGAGTTTTAATAGCTCTTTGTGTATTTTTAATAACAGTCCTCTCTCAGATATGTCTTTTGCAAATATTTTTCTCCCTGTTTGTGGCTTACCTTCTCTCTCTTGACAATGTCTTTTGTGAAGCAGAAGCTTTCAGTTTTAATGAAATCCAGCTTATCGATTATTTCTTTCATGGCTCATGCCTTTGGTGTGTATTTGAAAAGTCATTGCCATATCCAAGGTCATTTAGGTTTTCTCCAGTGTTGTCATCTGTTTTATAACTTTGCTTTATATTTTATATATATTTTATATAATATATAAAAATTTTATAATATATATTATATTATATATCATATATTTTTATATATTTGTATTTATATATTTATAAATTATATATTATAATTTTAAAGGGTGTAAGGTCTCTGTCTGGATTTTCTTTTTTTTGTATGTGGATGTCCAGTTGTTCCAGCACCATTTGTTGAAAAGAATATTTTTGCTCCTTTGTCAAAGATCAGTTAACTATATGACTATATTTATGCGGGTCTATTTATGGGCTCTTTATTCTGTTTCATTGATCTGTTTGTCTGTTTTTTGCCAATTGTACTGTCTTCATTGATGTAGTTTTATAGTAAGTCTTGAAGTTGATTTTTATCAGTCTGACTTTGCTGTTCTCCTTCAATATTGTGTTGGCTATTCTGAATCTTTGACATCTCCATATAAAATATAGAATCAGTTTGTTGATATCCACAAAATAACTTTTTGGAACTTTTATTAATAGGATTCTGTTGAATCTATAGATCAAGGCGAGAATAACTGACATCTTGACAATATTGAGTCTTCCTATCCATGAATATGGAATATCTCTTCATTTATTTAGTTGTTCTGATTTCTTTCCTTTGGGTTTTATAATTTTCCTCATATAGATGTTACAGATATTTTGTTAGATTTATAACTAAGTATTTCATTTTGGGGGGTGCTAATGTAAATGGTATTGTGTTTTTAATTTCAAATTCCATTTGTTCATTGCTAGTATACAGGAACATGATTGACTTTTGTATATTAACCTTGTATCTTGCAACCTTGCAATAATAGCTTATTAGTTCCAGGAATTTTTTGACAATTTTTTTTCTACATAAATGATCACGTCACCTGCAAAGATAGTTTTATTTCATCCTTCCCAATCAGTATATTTTTAATTCCTTTTCTTGTCTTATTGCATTACGTAAGACTTCCAATGTGATGTTGAAAAGGAGTGCTGAGAAGCGACATCCTTATCTTGTTCCTAATCTAACAGGAAAACTTACAGTTTCTCACCATTAAGTGTAATGTTAATTGTGGGGGGTTTTGTACATGTTCTTTATCAAGAATGTGTATTCTGCTGTGGTTGAATGAAATAGTTAACAGATGTTGATTATGTCCACTTGATTAATGGTGCTGTTGTGTTCAACTATGTCCTTACCGGTTTTCTACTGGATCTGCCCACTTCTGACAGGGGGTGTTGAATTCTCCAACTGTAATAATGAATTCATCTATTTCTCCCTGAAGTTCTAGCAATTTTTGCCTCGTGCATTTTGATGTCTGTTGTTAGACACATACATATTAAGAGTTGTGAAGTCTTCTTGGAAAATTGACTGCTTTATTATTATGTAATGCCCCTCTTTATCTCTGATAACTTTCTTTGCTCTGGAGTCTGCTCTGTCAGAAATTAATATAGCTACTCCTGTGTTCTTTTTATCAGTATTAACATGGTCTATATCTCTCTGTCCCTTTACTTTTAATCTATATATGTGCTTTTATATTTAAAATAAGTTTCTTTTTTTAAAGATTTTATTTATTTATTTGAGAGCAAGAGAGAGCATGAATGGGCGGAGGAGGCAGAGGGAAAGAGAGAAGCAGACTCCCCCTGAGCCGGGAGCCCAATGTGGGACTTGATCCCAGGACCCTGAGATCATGACCTGAGCTGAAGGCAGATGCTTCACCGACTGAGCCACCCAGTCGCCCCTAAAATAAGTTTCTTATAGGCAACATATAGTTGGATCTTGTTTTTTGGTCCACTCCAATAATCTCTGTCTTTTAGTTGGTGTATTTAGACAATTAACATTTAAAGCGATTATTGATATTGTTGAATTAATACCTACCATAATTGTGACGATTTTCTACTCCATGCCTTTGTTCTTTCTTCCTGTTTTTATCTTGCTCTGTCTTTTGTAGTTTTTTTTTTTTTAAGATTTTATTTATTTGAGAGAGAGAGAGAGAACAAGGAGGGGGAGCTGCAGGCAGATGAAGAGGGAGAGACAGACTCCCTGCTGAGCAGGGAGCCCGATGTGGGACTTGATCCCAGGACCTGGGATCATGACCTGAGCTGAAGGCCGACGCTTAACGACTGAGCCACCCAGGCACTTGAGCATTTTATGTGATTCCATTTTGTCTTCTTTTGTGGGATATCAGTTATATTACTTTTTTAAAAAACTTTTTTAGTGGCTGTTCTAGACTTTGCAATATAATAACTAATACAAGCCACTTTCAAATAGTGAAAAAAATATATTATTATATATATAATAACAAAGTAATCCTAATTCCTCCCACATATCCCTTGTATCATTGCTGTCACTCATTTCACTTATATAATAAGCGTACATAAGCATATATGTACGTAAGCATAAATAATTGAATATATTATTGCTATTATTATTTTGAACAAATTATTATTTGTTAGATCAGTTAAAAATTTTAAAAGTAAAGTTTTTTTATTTTACCTTGACTTACTGCTTCCCTGATGGTCTTCCTTTCTTTATGTAGGTCTGAGTTTTTGACCTATATTTTTTCCTTCTAAGGAACTTCTCTTAACATTTCTTATAAGGTAGGCCCACTGGCAATTAATTCCCTCAATTTTTGTTAATTTGAAAAAATCTTTACTTCTCTTTCACTTTTGGAGGGTAAGTTTTCAGGGTGCAGAATTTTAGGTTAGCATTTTTTTTTTCAATCAACACTAAATATTTCACTCCACTGCCTTCTTGTTTGCACAGTTTCTGAGCAGAAGTTGGATATAATTCTTACCTTTATTCCTCTATAGGTAAGGTGTTTTTATTCTCTGGCTTATTTTTCCTTTGTCATTGCTTTTCTGAAGTTTGAATATAATATGCTTAGGTATAGTTTTTGTTTGTTTTGGTTTAGTTTTCATTTTTGTCATTTATCCTGCTTGGTGTTCTCTGAGATTCTTGGATCTGTGGGTTGGTCTCTGATATTAATTTAGGAAAATTCTCCATCATTATCACTTCAAATATTTCTTTTGTTCCTTTCCCTCTTTCTTCTCTTTCTGATATTCCCATTACATGTGTGTTAAAACTTCTGTGGCTACCTCTCAGTTGCTGAATATTCCAGTTTCTTTTTCTGTCTTCTTTCCCTTTTCTTTTCCATTTTGGAATTTTCTACTGTCTTATCCTGAAGCTCTGAGTTTTTCTCCTCAGCCATATCCCATCTGCTAATGGGCCCATCAAAGGCATTCTTTATTTCTGTTATTTCTGTGGGTTTTTTTTTTTTTATTTCTAGCATTTAAAAAATTTTCTTCTGAGAATTTACATCTCCCTGCTTAAGTTGTCAATCTGTTCTTACACGCTGTCTACTTTATCTGTTAGAGCCCGTAACATATTGATCATAATTTTCAGTCCTCTGGCTGATAATTCCAACACCCTTGCCTTATCTGAGCCTGATTCTAGTGCTGTTTCTTCAGATTGTGTTGTTTGCCTTTTTAGCTTGCCTTGTAATTTTTTCTCGATAGGCAGACTTGAAGTACCAGGTAAAAGGAACTGCAGTATGTAGGCTTTCAGTACATAGGCCTTTAGTAATGTGGTGGTGAGTGTGGGGCAGAGGAAGCATTCTGTAGTCCTATTATCTGGTTTCAATCTTCTAGTGAGTCTGTGCCTCTGGACTACAAACTTCACAAATGATTCTCAGTCCAGTCTTGCCCCTAGATGAGACAAACTGCTAGAGTGGGTTGGAGTTGGCTCTTTCCTTTCCCGCATGGGGAAGGTTAGAGCCAGCTGAAGTTGGACATTTCCTTCCTCCAGGATGGTTAGGCTGTGATAAAACCCCAATAGTTTAGGTTTTGGTAGAATAGTTCCTCTGAAGGGGAGGCCTTTTTAAGAACAGAATGCTCTGAGTGTTTCAAGATGATTTTGTTTCTCCTCTTGTTGCCAATATTCACTGTGAGAACCTGGTCAAACTCCTGGAGGTAAAATTCATAAAAAGGTGTGGTCCCCTCTGGAGGGTTTTTTTTTTTTAATTGATATTTTTATTTTTTTTATTTTAATGGTTTTTTATTATATTGTGTTAGTCACCATACAGTACATCCCTGGTTTCTGATGTAAAGTTCGATGATTCATTAGTTGTGTATAACACCCAGTGCACCACGCAATATGTGCCCTCCTTACTACCCATCACCAGTCTATCCCATTCCCCCGCCCCCTCCCCTCTGAAGCCCTCAGTTTGTTTCTCAGAGTCCATAATCTCTCATGGTTCATTCCCCCTTCTGATTACCCCCCCTTTCTTTATCCCTTCCTTCTCCTACCGATCTTCCTAGTTCTTATGTTCCATAGCTGAGAGCCCTCTGGAGGTTTTATTTCTCAGAAATCCACGCTGAGCCTTCAGCCATTGACCAATCACAGTTCAGGGTTTCCTGCCTTAATACTAATTCCAGTGAAGGTGTCTGTTTATGGGTTTCTGTTCTGGTAGATTGTAATCCTCTATACTGGCCTGTTGGTTTCTCCAGTCTTGAAAGCAGTGGTTTGCTCTGTGACCCCACTTCTCTGATGGACCTGAGGAGGGCTGTTGACTTTCTGGTTTGTTGAGCTTTTCACTTGTTGTCAGGGAGGAGTGATGATGACTTTAGGCTCCATGCTGGCCATTATATAGTTTTAAGTATTTGAAAGCAGAATACTGATTTTATTGTTGTATCAATATACTTTTGTGATTATCGTTAATGTATCATAATTCGACCACTCTATTATTATTGAACATTTAGGTGCTTCTACTGCTCCTTTATTTCTTAGTTATACTTCAGCTGAAATGATTATGTTTGTGCGCTTAAAATTATTCTTCTTTGGATTATTTTTTTCTTACATCCAAGTTCACACCCATAACCCTCAATCCCAAACTCTATTAAGAAAATGACTGTAATATTCATAATTGATCGGATGTTTTGGTTGGGAGAGGAGGATGGGGGAGGAGAGAGATGAAGATTAGTCCTCTTTCCACACTTTCAAATCTTTGCACTGACTGAAATGAAAAATGTCTGAGTATCATAAGGAGTTGCCCGTTGAAACAAGTTTAGTGACAATCCGTCCTCTCCACTAAAGGAATAAGTAGTCCTGAAACTGAGAAAGCTTTTATTGAAATGCTGCTGATGGGCGTTTCTAAAATGCAAGTTCTCAATGATCACAAAACAAAGGTCAATTTAATTCTGTTAGCCTACGAGAAATTATATCCTACAATGTGCAACTTAAACTTCCCCTTCTGTTTCAACTGAATTAAACTTCTCTCCGTGCTAATTGCGTCAACTGTAACTTACTGATAAAGAAGTACAAGTTACTGCCCCTGAGGCTGCTGTTGCCGATGCTGGTTTGAGCTAGTTCACCGCAGGTCCTCTTACTTGTATTTGCCTTTGGTGCCCTCTACCTTTCCTCTTGGTGCACTTCCTTGCTCCTCTTCATCATTTCCTCCCTTCCTAATGTTCCCCCATTACCCCGAGAAAACCTGATTGGATTAAAATAGTTGATAATAGCATGAAACTATTTGCATTTTAAAAGAGATCAAAACAGTGTGACACAAAGGAATGAAATGCTAATTGGTATATAATCTCAGATAGGAAAAGTTGCAAATCATCTCAAATATGCTAACCACCACTTATTGTGTAAAATGGATAAAAAATCAATTTTACTTTCATATTTATGTCATAGCCTGCAATATTGAAATTTCATAATCTGGAAAATGAGAAGAATGAAGGAAAATTTTTCAAGTGACTAATTCTTTGCAAACAGATCAGCCTGAAACAGTGTTTATTGGGGGGGGGCACAAGGTAGGTCGAGACTGATTTTTGTTAAGTAGGCACCTTTATGAAAACTATTTCCAAATTATCTATTTAAATTTTTAACTAAATAATATATACATAAATAAATATTTATGTCTAAAATTAGGACATTACAGAAAAAGCTAAAGTCTCTTGAAGCATTCATCTCTTCCTATCCTGGTTATCTTCCCTTGTTGCCCAGAGATAACCATTATTAGCCATTGTTATAAATTTGGCATGTATCCATCCTTACGAAAACAAGAAAAGCTTTATCGAGGTATAATTATCATACACCCAGCTACACATACTTAGACTGTACCCTTTGGTAAGCTCTGACATGCATGTACACCTATGAAAGCATTACCCCGAGCTCTATGTGCTGGACCTATCCATCCCCCAGGTTTACTCATTTCCCTTTGTCATCACACTTCCTTCCCAACCTCCATCCTAGACACCCACTGATCAGCTTTCTATCACTATAGATGAGTTTGCATTTCAGTAGGTTTATATAAATGGAGGCACACATTATGTACTCTTCCCTTTTTCTGGCCTCTCTCACTCAGAATAACTATTTGAAGATTCATCTGAGCTGTTATGTGTGCAAGAGTTAATTCCCTTTTTTTTTTAAAGATTTTATTTATTTATTCAACAGAGACAGAGACAGCCAGCGAGATAGGGAACACAAGCAGGGGGAGTGGGAGAGGAAGAAGCAGGCTCATAGTGGAGGAGCCTGATGTGGGGCTCGATCCCAGAACGCCAGGATCACGCCCTGAGCCGAAGGCAGACGTTCAACCGCTGTGCCACCCAGGCGCCCCAAGAGTTAATTCCCTTTATTACTGAGTAGTGTTCCACGCTAAAGGTATACCTCAATATTTTTACCCATTTACCTTTTGATGGACATCTGGGTTGTTTCCAGTTTGGAGTTATTACAAATAAAACTGCAGTGAACTGTGCACAAGTCTTTGTCTAGATGTGTGACTTTTTAAAACTTGGATAAATATGTAGAGTAGCAAGATCATGTTGTAGGTGCGTATTTAAATTTTCAAGAAAATGCCAAATGGTTTTCCAAGCAGGTTGTACTCAACATTGCAACCACTGGGTGGAGGATTCCAGTTCCTCCATATCCTTGTCAACATTCGGCATGATCAGTCTTAAATTTTAGCCTTCCTAACAGGTGTTAAAGTATCTCATTATGGTTTTAATTAGAATTTCCTAAAATGCTAGTGATGTAAGTGTTTATTTGCCATCTTCCTTGGTGAAGTGTTTCTTTGAATGTTTTGTCCATTTTCATTGGGTTGTTTGTTTCTTTATGTGTTGAGGGTTCTTTTCATATTTTGGGGAAAAGTCCTTTGTCAAACACATCATTTGCCAATATTGTCTCCCAGCAGTGGCTGGACTTTCCATTATTCTAAGTTTCTTTAGAAAAGGAAAATTTTAAAAATTTGATGAAGGCCAATATTTCAATATTTAAATAGGTATGTATTTTTGGTGTTGTACCTAAGAAATCCTAGCTGAACCCGAAGCCACAAGAATTTCTCCTCTGTTTTCTTCTTATAGTTTTAGGTTTTTATATTCATGCACATTGCTTTCAGACATGGTTTAATTGCTCTTGAGTGAATAAGGGTGGTAGGTACACATTTAATTTTTTTAAGAAACTGCCAAGTTGTATTATTTCTGGCTTCATTTTTTCCTTTATTGGCTTATTAACCATAACTCTTATTTTTTATTTTGGTGGTTGTTTTAGATTTTATTTATACATCTTTAACATATCACAGTACAGCTTTAAATGATATTTTAACAATTCCTGCATTAGAACCTTAGAAACATATACTTCCTTTTCTCTCCTCCAGGCTTTTGAGTCATTGTTGACATTAATTTCACTTCCACATATATTATAAACCCCACATATATTGTTACCATTTTGCTTTAAAAATCTATTAGCTTTTGGGACACCTGGGTGGCTCAGTTGGTTAAGCATCTGCTTTTGGCTCAGGTCATGATCCTGGACTCCTGGGATTGAGTCCCTGCGTCAGGCTCCTTTCTCAGCAGGGGAGTCTGCTTCTCCCTCTCCCTCTGCTCCTTCTCTCTTGCCCTCTCTCTCTCCCTCATTCACTCTCTCAAATAAATAAATAAAATTTTTTTTAAAAAACAAGTAGCTTTTAAATACACTGACCAAGAAAAAAATCCTTTTCTATGTAACAACATATTCATCATTTGTTCTTCATGCCTTTGTGAAGATCCAAATTTCCATCTGGTGTCATGTTCTTGTCTGCCTGAAGGTCTTCCCTTAACAATTCATTTAGTGCCAGTCTGACAAAGACAAACTCTTTCAACTTCTGTATGTCTAAAAAATACGTCATCTTTATTTTTGCAATACATTTCTACTGAGTGTACAATTCTCAGTTGACAGGTTTTTTTTTTTCTTTCAGTTCTTTAAAAACATTGCTCCACCATCTCCTGCATGGTTTCTGATGAGAAATATGCTGTAATTCTTCATTTTGTCCCTCTGTAATGTATCCTTTTTCCCTGTGGCTGCCTTACGACTGTCTTTGTCTATGGCTTTGAGCAAATTGATTATGTGAGGCTTGGTGAAGTTGTTTTCATGTTTCTAGTGCTTGGGGTTCACTGAGCTTTTTGGATCTGTGGGTTTAAGGTTTCCATCCAATTTGGAAACCTTTCAGCCATTACCTCTTCGAACAATTTTTGGTTCCCCTCCATCTTTCCATTTCAGGGTTTTCAGTTACATGTATGTTAGGTGGCTTGAAGTTGTCCCACAGTTCATTTTTGTTAAATTATTTTTTCTCTCTGAGGCTCATTTTCAATGCTTTCAATTGCTGTGTCGTAAAGTCACTAATCTTTTCTTCTGCAACATCTTATCTGTTGTTAATCCCATCCAATGTATTTTCCCCTCCTTAGGTGTTATAGTTTTAATCTCCAAAAGTTTTATTTTGGGTTTTTTATTTTATTTATTTTTTTAAAGATTTACTTATTTGTCAGAGAGAGAAAGAGAGAGCACAAGCAGGGGGAGTGGCAGGCAGAAGGTGAAGGGGACTCCCTGATGATCAAGGAGCCCAATGTGGGGCTTGATCTCAGGACCCTGGGATCAGGACCTGAGCTGAAGGCAGATGCTTAACTGACTGAGCCACCCAGACGTCCCCATTCTGGGTTTTTTAATAGTTTCTGTGTCTCTACTTAGCTCACCAAACCTATGGAATACAGTTACAATAAAAGCTGTAATGTCCTTCTCTGTTAAGTCTAACATTTGTGTTAGTTCTGGATTAGTCTCAATTACCTAGTTTTTCTCGTCATTATGAGCCTATGTTTTCCTACTTCTTGCAAGCCTAGTAATCTCTGTATCCCAGACCTGTGCATGTATCTTGTTGGGTACTGGATATTTTTGCATTTCTATATTTTGTATTTGTATTTATTGAGGTTTTCAGGATGCAGCTAAGTTACTTGAAAAGAGTTTGATACTTTTGGGTCTTGCTTTTAAGATTTGTTGGGTGGAACTGGGGAGGGCTTGATCAGTCCAGGCATAATTATTCTAATTATTCTGCACTACTGGGCAAGACTCTTCTGTGTACTCTACCAAATTCCCATGAAATAGAGGTTTTTCCAGTCTGGTTGGTAGGGCTAAGCACTATTCATGGCTCTGAGTGAGCACCAGGTATTGTCCCTTCTAATCCTCTAACATAGTCCCTCTAATCATCCTTTCTCCAACTGTGGGTGATTTCTAACATGAACGCTTCCATCAGGAAATGTCATGCTGAGTAGTCAAGAGGGGCAATCCATGGGTCTCTGAGGAACTTTCTGTGAAGTCTCTACAGCCTTCTGTCCCGTGACTTCTACCTACATCTCTTCCCATCAGGGAATCATAGGCCTTAGAAAGGTCTGTGTTCCCTTTCTCTGCACTGTAGCCTGGAAATTCCCTTAAGGCAACAAGCTGGGGCAATCATAGGAATCACCTTGCTTATATCCTGGCTCTTAGGAATCACTGACCTTTTTTGTCTGATGTGTAGTGCCTTAAAAACTGTTGTTTCATATATTTTACTTGGGTTTTTGTTCTTGTTTCAGGCAGGAGGGTAAATCTGGTTCCTGTTACTCTACCGTGGTCAGAAGGCAAAGTTGATATGTATCCGTTTCTTAAAATTTTTACATGTAGTTATAGAAAACATAGATTGGCTTATGTCTACCCCTCATATCATTTTGCGACTTGTTTTTTCATTTAAAATGTTTTTTAGCTGGTTTTTGGCAGCTTCTGTAAAATACTGCATTGCATGACTATATTATGTATTTATTTATTCTCCTGTTGATTGGCATTTAGGTTGTTTCTAATATTGGCTGTTACGAACAAGGCTGCAACCAACATTCATATGCATGCCTCCTTGTATCACATGTAGGTGTTCCTTTAGGGAAATTTCAGGTCAATTTTAGCAAACTTAGCAGTTTTAGGTCAAACTGCTCTTCAATGTGACCATATCACTTTACATTCCTACACTGTATGAAGACCTCTTTCTTTGCAATCTTGCCCGTATTTGATATTGGCGAGCTTTTAAGTTTTTGCCAGTCTGCTAGCTCACTGTTGCTTTAATTTGTGTTTCTCTTATTTTTATAAGGTTGAGCGTCTTATCATATTTTTATTGATCATTTTGGTTTCTTCTAGGAATTTTCTAGTTAGTCTTTATCTAATCTTATATTATTTTTTAACATACTTTATTTAAATGAATGCTGACAGCTTCGGATGCTGATCGTTTATTTTATATATATATATAAATTATATATTATATACTGTTCTATTTTATAATTAGAAATACAAATATTTTATAATTAAATTTTATTTTATATTTTGTTATAGCTATAAAATAGAATATTATATATAATTTCTCTAAGTTTATCCCCATTTTATAATTTTCTATTGCCTTTATGGTGCAAAATTTGAATTTTTATCCAGTTAGGTTTATCAGGTTTTTCTTTTATGTCTGTTTCTTTTTTGGCCTTAAGAAAGCCTTTCCTGGGGTGCCTGGGTGGTGCAGTCAGTTAAGTGACTCGTCTTGCTTTCTGCTCAGGTCGTGATCTTAGGGTCAAGAGATCCAGCCCCAAGTTGGGCTCAGTGCTCAGCACAGAGTCTGCTTAAGACTCTCTCTCCCTGTCCCTCTGCCCCCCCACCCCCCCAAATAAATAAATATTTTTTTAAAAAGAAAGCCCTTCCTGCTACTGAAGTTATTAAGACATTCTCTCTTATAGTCTCTCTTAGTAATTTTAAAGTTAAATGCTTTAATATTAGATATTTCATCTATTTGAAGCTTACTTTTGTGTATAAGGTGAGGTAGGGATATAAATTACATTGTTTGCTATCTAAATAGCAAAATATCCCAATACTATTTTTGAACTGTCCATCTTCTCACCACTTACTTACTTTAAAAAAAAAAAGATTTATTTATTTATTTATTTATTTATTTGAGAGAGAGAGGGCACCTGCGTGTGTGTCAGTGGGAGAAGGTGCAGAGGAAGACAAACCCAAGCAGACTCCTCGCTGAGTGTGGAGGCTGAGGCAGGGCTCGCCACACAGACCCCTGCGATCATGACCTGAGCAGAAACCAAGAGCTGGATGCTTAACGGACTGAGCCACCCAGGCGCCCCTCACCATTTAAATGTCTCTTGTCATATAGCAAATTCCCAAAAGATACAAAAATCTGTGCTTGAATTTTTTCTGCCCCCATTAATCTTTTTTTTTTTTTTACACCAACTCCTTTAATTACTGTTGCTTTATAATATCTTGCTATCTTGTAGGGCAAATCCCCCCACTTTGTTATTCCTTCTCAAAATTATCTTATTTATCCTTTCATATACATTTGCAACTAGTTTCATGTTCTAAGAAAATCTTATTAGCTTCATTGGGATTTATTAACTCCATAGATTAATTAGGGAATCATGAATATCTTTACAATATTGAAGCTTCTTCTTTTTTTTTAATTTTTATTTATTTATTTGAGAGAGAGAGAACGTGAGCTGGGGGCCCACCTTCCTGTCTTAGCTCAGAATGAATTCTAAATGACGAGTTGTTAAAATAATTTATCTAACAATGGATGATTTTGTAGATTTCTGAGTCACCAACTTGAGCCTGTGTTCCACATTCGGGGGGTGCACAACCCAGGAAACTAAGTTCTGGGGTGCTTACTATACAGGTTTTCGCTGGTCACTGATAACACCAGGTTTTCTTCTCATCTGTCCTCTTCTAACAGCAGAAACAACAAAATCTCCTCCAATTACTTAGGTTTCAGGGTTTAATGTGTAAAGCTCGTCCCTCTGAACAGATTTTTCTCTCAAAATCTGGAGCAAGAAATAAACTGTATTCACTAAGAAAGCAGCTGGAAGATGCTGAGCATGATGGCCCGTAAGATCAAGGCACTGGCACACACCTGTGAGTGGTCAGATCCCAAGGCTGGAGGAAGATTCTAGAATAAAGTGCTCATTAGCGAGCCATACCTTCTCTCCTGTCTCCTTACCCCTCTGCACCTCCCCCTTCCTATCCATGGCCTTTGAAATGTTTTAGCAACACACCATACTGAGAATCACCCACACTGTGCGACTCCGTGGAAAACCAAACACAGCACAAAAACTGGTTTTCTAGCTCATGCTTCTGGATGGTAAATAATTCAAAGCAAGCTGGAGGAGGAGGCAAGAGGGCATCTCCTAGACTCACGGCCTCACTCACCGATGTTCTGAAAGGCCAGTATGGGGTCACGTGCCAACTGCCAGAGTCAGGGTGAAGTTGCCACCGCCTAACCACGTGGACTGAAAGTGGAAATGGTGATTCTCTGGAAGAAACCTGGGGCATTACTATGAGAAGTCAGATGGCAAAACCGTACAGAGATGTAATCTTCTGTACGAAAAAGGGCTTTTCTATAAGTGAGTAGAGGAAGTTTAAGAATTATTCATGTTTAGGGGCGCCTGGGTAGTGCAGTCGTTAAGGCGTCTGCCTTCGGCTCAGGGCGTGATCCTGGCGATCCGGGATCGAGTCCCATATCAGGCTCTTCCGCTATGAGCCTGCTTCTTCCTCTCCCACTCCCCCCTGCTGTGTTCCCTCTCTCGCTGGCTGTCTCTCTGTCACATAAATAAATAAAATCTTTAAAAGAATTATTCATGTTTAAATATAGGCACCAGAATGCCATGTTCCTTGTCAGATAGGCTTCAAATCAGCAAAAATGATAATATTTTACTTACATAAGTTTTTTAGTCCCTCTGTTAACATTTTGGAATACATCATTTTAACGCACACCTGCAAATTTGTTAAGCAATCACTTCGTATGAGACAAGGAATGCTTAAAAAGGCAACAAAAGAACATTTACAATTTTCAGACATGAGCTTCCCTCACATTTGGATAAGGATGCAAATTCAACTCTGTAATAAATTACAGTGCATTGTAAAGATTAAATACACTCAAGGATTGCGTTCTCTCCTTCCTCCACCCTATCCTACACACAGCTGCCAGACTAATCCTCCAAAAACACCAATTTTCGTGTGCTGCTTTTCAAAACTAGCTTCCTGGCTTCCTGTTGCCTGGAAAATAGTCTCAAATGCTTTCGTCTGGCAGTCAAGGCTCTCTGTGATGTGCACCCTGGCAAACGTGTCCCTCTGCTTCTTTCTTCCACTGTGCACAAGTATGGTGATCTCAGGCTAGTTATTTAGAGACCCATCTCCCCACTGACCCAGCAACGGTACGTGCATCTCCGAGACTCACGGCCTCACTCACCGATGTTCTGAAAGGCCAGTATGGGGTCACATACCAACTGCCAGAGTCAGGGTGAAGTTGCCACCACCCAACCACGTGGACTGACAGTGGGAATGGTGATTCTCTGGAAGAAACCTGGGGCATTAGTATGAGAAGTCAAATGGCAAAACCGTCAAGGTCCCCTACGACTGCCTTAACACACTCTGGACAAAATTTAAGGAGACAAGCAAACGTATTAACTCCCACTTAGGCCTCGTCCATCACACACAATTCCACAAGGCTGAATCAAGCAAATGCAACTGAGGGAGGCATTGTCTCATTCTGGAACAAAAGGAGCCTCCCGTAGCCCCCAATCCATGCACTACCATTATAGCTCTAGCCACTTTTGTATACATCAGTCCCTGTCCGGGAGCCCAGTTCGCTGGGGTCATTTGTGTACAATGGACATATCCTCAAGAATATAACTTTTTATCTCAGATTGCATAATTTTAAATAACACTGAACAAAAATGGGGTAAAGTGAACAAAACAGCATATTCTGTGATGAATCAAATGAAATATATTTTGAGTTGCGGTTTTCCCCCATTTAAAGATAACATTTCTGATAACTGTCATTATCCGTGAAAAGACACAAGACCAACAGTTTTTTTTGGGGGGGGGTTTGGTTTTTTACATGTGTGTTTGTGTGTATTTTTCCACTTAAAGCTGTAGCCATATTGTCACGAATAAAGATCTCAAATTTGCCTGGAAGCTTTCATGGCAAATTGCCGGTTTGGGGATAGTCACCACCCAGCCAAATGACTTCATCCATCATTAGTGCCTTTCTTCCACACATACTCTCTTCCTGGCATAAACATTTGGTACCCTGGCTCTACAGGGAAACAGTGTCTGCAAATCTCTCTTGATCATAAACTCCTAAAAGTTGGGGACTCTCACTTTGGTTTCCCCAGGGCTTCACACTTTGTTCGGTGCTTGGGGGGCAATGGGCAGTTCAAAAGGTATGTTAATGCTCTCACTCAACTCATTGCTCGATGCTGGGCACCAACACTGTAATACGTATCAGTTTATTTCTTGTAACAAAGGCAGTAGGAACTTCTCCCAATCGACAAAATTCCAAGGACAGAATGAAGGCAGGAAGGGAGCTGGTGTATTTGTACCTACTATGTGAGAGACACTGGTTTAGGGATATAATATATATATATATATATATATATATATATATATTCCACTGAACTGTCACAATCCTGCAAAATCTTACACGCTCAGACTTTATAACCCAGGCTCAGTGTCAGGCCCATGAGTCAAATCCAGCATGGTTGAGTCTGTGATGACCAAGTCCACTACCCATTTATCATGATTCTGAGATTCATGAGTGTGTATGTACTATTAGGAAATGTCAAAAATGCCCATTTTAAAGAGCGTTTTAAAACACTGGGTAGCAATAGAAGCAAAAGCAGAATGACATACTGTGATGACAGCAAATAGTTTGGGTGGGAACCCTTTGGGAACTCTGATGGATGAGAATTGTTTTTAAATTAGTTTTTTGTAAATTGCAAAAAAAGCGCTCCCATTTGTAGTGCACACTTTATAGTTCACAAAGCACGTGGCAACGATCAAGATAATGATGGGTTACAGTCGCAACTCATAGAAAAGGAGGTACAGGGAAATTGAATGCAAGGAAATAATAACCTACATCCACGGTCCATCTGCCTTGTAAAGAAAATCAGCCCGAAAGTGCATCCCTGCCGCCTCTCTCCTATCTGACATACTACAGAATGGCCGTGATACCAAGATGCAGCAGAGTTCAGGGTTTTGAAAAGCAGACCAGCTGCAGAGCAATGACCGAGCTTGCGCAGCTAACAGGATAGCTCAACTTGGTACGTGGTTCCCGACACCGACTTTCAGAAGTGATTCCATCTTCATGAGACGTCAGAAAGAACGACAAACCAAACCTCAAAATAGATTCGGAGAGAAAACACTCTTAAAAAAAACTTCCCTTCATGGGGTGCCTGGGTGGCACAGCGGTTAGGCAGACGCCTTCAGCTCAGGGTGTTATCCCGGCATTGTGGGATCGAGCCCCGCATCAGGCTCTTCTGCTATGAGCCTGCTTCTTCCTCTCCCACTCCCCCTGCTTGTGTTCCCTCTCTCGCTGGCTGTCTCTATCTCTGTCGAATAAATAAATAAAATCTTAAAAAAAAAATTTTTTTCCCTTCTTATCAGAAGCAGATCAAAGGGAAGTTTATCCTCCCATTTGCTAAATTCCCCAGAAAGCTTCCTCTAGAAGGTTGTACGCTCTTCAGACGCCCAGCAGGACCCTCCTGAGGCTGGCACAGCTTCCACGGCATAGTCCGGAGAGTAAGACACTAACTTAGAGAGCGCCATGGGCCTCAGGGCTACAAAACAGATGATGATGAGAGGCATAAAGCAAGCCCCTGGTCACCGAGAGGGTATGTAGACGTTGCTGCTTTTCCGCGTTTTTCAAAGCTGAGTTTTTAGCTGGAGGCACCTGCTTTATGATAAATTGCTAAGACCGTACACTAAAAGCTATTATGTTATCTCTTACAAACCATTTCCTATCTTTCCATTCTCGTGTGCCAAGGCAGACATGGATTATTTAAAATCCTGAAGAGAGGCTATTAAATTTAAATTGCCTGTAACCTTTGTGTAATAGACTCATGACTGATGATAGGTTTAGTTAAAATGTAAGTATTTTAAATGTATTCTTGGTAAACGATTCCAATCTGTACTCCCTTAAGTAACTGGTGCCTAATCCCTTTTCGATTAAACCGTAGCGCTCTTCTATTAAGGTCCCATTCTGCATTTCCGAGAGAACCCCGAGCTGTTTTTCTCAGCGGCTGTACGGGTGCGTATCAGGCGCCCTCTTTTCACTCCCTTTGTGCAGCATCTACCCTGGAGGTCATGTAATAACTGATCCCAAAGAAAAACTCAGATCGAAGTCAGTCGTGTGTGCCATCAGGCAGCGGCATACTCTGCCTGAAGACGAGCAGGCAGGCATCTCAGCGCTGGCCTGCGTCGGGAAAGCTGTGTCCTGGCCACGGGCGCGATTAGGGAGCCAGCAGAGCGACCGGAGACTGCAGCCCAGCGCTGGGCTAATCATTTCTTCGCAGCCAGGCGTGGGCCGCGCACAAACATCAGCTCGCTGAGCCGGGGCGCGAGGCTGCAAGGACGCCCGCTGCCGACGCTGGCGACGCTCCGGGCCCCCGAGGGCCCCTCCCCGCGCCCCGGCCGGGCCCGCGCCTCGGGAGGGAGGGAGGGAGGGAGGCGGCGGCGCGGAGCACGGGCTTTGCTAATTGCCGAAGCAGGAAGTGAGCGCGAGGAGGACGCCGCGGAGAGTCTGGGAGGCGGTGGAGGTGCTGCAGGAGGAGGGGCGCGCGGCGCCGCGGGGGTGTGCTGCGGCCGCGTCGGAACTGCAGGGCCGGCCGGACCCGCCATCCCTGCGCTCCCGCTCTCCTGCCCGGTCCCCGAGGCCGCGCAGCCCCGCTCGGGCGCCCGTCCGCCCCACCGCGCCCCATGGCTTCTCCGGACGACCCTCTGCGCGCAGGTAAAGTGACGCCGAGCCGCTCCTTCCCCGGGAGCGGGAACCGCGGGCCCGGAGCTCGCGGGGCGGCCGCAGCTGCCGCGGGACTGTCGGGGCCCAGCCTCCCGAGACCCCCGGATTCCCCCCTGCCCCGGGGCGAGCCGGGTCCGCGCGGGGTCGGGCCGGGGACGGCGGCAGCGCCCGGGCCCCGAGGGCGCGGCGAGCTTCCCCCTCGCGGGCGGGCGCACTGGCCCCCAACGCTCGGCACCCCCACGCGTGCCCGGGGCGCGTCTGCCCGCTTCCCACGCTGCGGCCGCGCAGCTTTTGTTCTGGACTCGGGATCCCAGGTTGAAACAAGCCTCTCAAACTTCTCCGGCGGCCAAGAGCGCAAGGAGTGATTTTCATCCCCCCCCCTTCCTTTCTCCCCGCTCACATGCCTTCTCAAGTCTCCTCTTCTCTCCTCATTTTCACTTTTATTTAATGGTTTTGTTCTGTATATTGGCCCTCAGAGCCTTTTCATAAATGTGTACGCACGAAAGGGAGAGCCGGATCCCACCTGTGGGATCCCACCTGCAGAGGCCTTTAATCAGAATGGCCTCCAGTTCTAGCCTTAATTTAAAATGCTGTGTGTACCTGAGGACTGAGTCTAGGTTTTTCTTTAATCTCTTATTTGGATTTGAAATCCTCCTCAGACTTCACCTTCCAGGATTCCTCCGTCCTTGCTCTCCCACGGTCTTGGCCGGATGGATCCCCCGTGACTGTTGAACACAGGAATGAATGAACGATATGTTCGCCAGGGCACACTGGGGCTTTTTCTTGTTTTGCTGAGGTTGGAAAGGCTAGGGAGAGAACCATACACACAGATACAGAACTGCATGTAATTGCTTAGGTAAACCTGCTTCCTAGTTTATTGCTTGGGCTTGGACAGGGCTGGAACATTCCGCCATGAGTCTGTGACTTGAGCAGTTAGGAAGAGACAATATCTGTAGGTGAGTCAGAAGACAGCGACATTGGCATCCTGGTGTGCTGGGTTTGGGAGAGTTTCCTGGAGATTCTAAAGAAAGAGCTAAATTCTTCAAGTGGGGAATGGTAAACATTGTATCGATGGGAGATGGAAAATAAATAAATAGTCTGGATATCCTTTCCCTCCCTCCATACCCATTATTTGGGAAAACAGAAAGGGAGGGGAGAAATCCTCCCACTCCCATCCCCACTCACCTCCACATCCTCCTCCTCTTCCAGGAACCTAATGGATGAAGCACCAAGAGGTGTTAGGCCTGTTGTTACCAACAGTGGTCTCCATCTCATTCAGTGGTCATGGTGAAGGGGATTCAAAAAGATCTTGGGGATGCAGGGATCCATTGAATGGGGATAAGTGTAAAATCCGCTTGGGCCCCTAAAAATTAAGGGTACCAGAGAAGACAAGGCTCAGGAACTCAGGCTTACTAGTGAAACAATGTGTAAAAAGCTTCAGTGAGTCACTGCGTGAAGAGGCCACCAGGGCAGCGAATACGGTCGTAGGTGACCCTACGTAACAGCACTACAGGATCTGGATTTCCCATGGTGGTCTTGGTCGGCCCGGCCCTGCCAAAATGGATGCTCACAACCTGGAACAATAGGTTTGGGAAGTCCCAGCACATGAGGCATGATGAGAGGGTAGGATGATAGGAGGGTGTCCTTCGGAAGGACTCTGTCTCCTTGACTTTAAGAGGGAGAACCCAAATCTGTAGGTGAAATCTTTTGGGCTACAAAGAGGGGAGAAGCCTCCTAAGGTAGGGGTCTCCTTGTCACTTGCGAAGATGTCGGAGAACCTATTCAGACAGCTCAAAGAGGTCCTCATGTCCAGCCATTCTCACTCTGGAATTCTATCAATAAGGTGAGGGTTCCTCCAGTTAAAAAAAGACTAAAATGACTTCCCTTTCTCCTGTTTCTGTAACCTCCAGGACACACCCAGCTACCCCTTCCAGTGCTGTAATGAAGCCCCAGATGGTGCCCATTTGTGGAACTCGTTAAAGGCAACGTTCACGTGTACCCCCATCAAGTACCATGCTCCCTCACCTGATTTCCTACACTCATCTCCCACCTGGTGTGTGCACACCTGCCTTTTACCAACCCCTTCGCCAAACAGCAGCCAGAGTGGCCTTTCAAAGACATATCAGTTCCCGTCATTTGTCTACTAAGAAACCTGCAGTGATTTTCTAACAAACTCTCAGTCCTTACAAGGTGTCAGTAGTCGGCACATCCATCTCTAGCCCTCCAACTGACTGATGTCTGTTCTGTCCCTGCCTCTCTGCCCTTCAGCCACTCTGCCTCCTTTTCCCCTGGAGAGCCCTCATCCCTCCTGTCTCCGAGCCTTTGTACAGGTGATTCCCATTGCTGGGAAGACCCTCTTCGTCTCCCCCCACCACTCCTCACTGCAGTTACCTCCTTCTTATTCTTCAGACTTCAGCTCAAAAGCCCCAGGGTATACGCTGTCCATGCGCCCTGTTCTTTCCTTTCTAGCGCAGGCCTCCGTGTCCAGCTGTGGTTGTGTCACTGCGGTCTCTCCCCAGCTCACCTCCAAGCTCTGGGATGGAGCGCATGTCCCCTTAGCTAGAACGCCCGACACAGTGCTCAGCACATAGGAAGCCCTGGTTAACTCCTTATTGCCTCATCGAGTGAGCGAAAGGATTTAAAAATTTCACCTCAGACGCTTCAAACTGGGCACAAAAAGCTTTTCTTGGATTGACATTTTAGAAACTTCATCAAGTTAGGTGTGTTCACTGACTTCACTTTTTAAAGTTAAAAAGAAAAAGACATTTGTATCTGCACCTGCGTCTAACAGAGGTGTGTGTTTACTATTAGACCACGTTATGAGATGAAGGGAAGGAGACGACTTTTTACATGGAGAAAACGTATGAGACTGTTGGGATCACATGGAAGGAAAATAGTCATTCTAGTTGCAGTTGCTATCTTACTCTATCTCTGCCACTAATAAAAATCTAACATGGGATGAGTCAGAATCGTCTGTCGGAGGTGAGGAAAATCTGGCTCGCGTTCATACAGACGTGAAAGCCAGGAAGGAAGAAAGAGGCTTTGAAAGCCTGGGTGAGGAGGTGGTGCGATTCACTGCAGTGAGCTAAGTGCCCAGGGCCAGCGGCTGCGGGCATGTGTCCTTCTTTTGTTCTGGGGTTCCTTCTGCACCGCGTGGCCAGGCTGGTGGCTGGGAGCAGCTCAGGACGGCGCCTAGTCACGTCTTACCTCTCCCCGCCCCTCCCAGCCCTCCTGTGGGCTCAGGTGGGTCCCAGGTGGCTGCCTGCCCTCCTGGCAAAGCCCAGTAGCCCTGGAAGCAGAAACCAGGACCAGCCAGTGAGCGCCGTGTTTGACAAGCCCTACTGGCCAGCTCTTGTTCAGATGCACGAGGGAGCCATGGCCTGCGGCAGTTTTGCCTTCTCCCTCTCCCCTTCCCTCCCCGCTTCCTTCACTCCTTCCCTGCTGGTGAGCTTTCCCAATGCCAACTTCCTCTCTTTTCCTTTCTTGCATGCCTGTCTTCTAGATTTTCTTCTCTCTCTCCCAATTACTTCCCCTTGTCTGAATCTCCTCTTTGGTCCCTTTGTCCCCTCTCTTCCCTCCTCCTTCCCTGCCCTCTCTCAAGCTCCATCCCGTCTGTAGGCATGAGCCTGACTGTCACACTGCATGCTCGGCCACCCTCCACAGAAGTCACTCTTAGGTGGGCACCTTCCCGAGCCCCTGGTCCTGCCCCTGCTCTGAGGTCTGAGGATGACAGAGCGGGGCTGCTGCAGAATCAGGCGGGAGGAGAGGCTGAATCCTGCATCCACACCGCCACCCAGCATTGCTGTTCTGAGAGCTTTCGGGGTCCTGATAGGGTTAGGACTCTGGGGCTTCTTCAGAACCAGGTACGTGAAGAGCCGTAGGTCAAAAGAAAAGCCATCGCGCACACACACAAAATAATCATGAAGGAAAAATAAGTTAACTCTGAAATCCCGGGTTCGAAGAGTTGCCTTGAATTCGTCACTAGGAAGCACACAAGGCCTTACTGTCTTGGCTCCTGGTGCCCGGGAAAGGCAGGAAGCTCTCTGACACGCTTCCCTCCTTGTCGCTCCCAAAGAACATCCTTAGAGGCGGTGGGTTTTGTTTTGTTTTGTGTTTTTTTTTAATTCTTTTTAAAATTTTATTTTTTAAATTTTAATTCTGGTGTAGTTAACATACGGTGTTACATTAGTTTCAGATGTATGATATAGTGATTCAGCACTTCCATTCATCACCCGGTGCTCATCACAAGTGCCCTCCTTAATCCCCATCACCTGTTTAACCCATCCTCCAAACCCTTCCTCTGGCAACCATCTGTTTATCCTCTATAATTAAGAATCTCTGTTAATTCGTTTCTCTCTTTGTCCCTTTGTTCATTTGTTTTGTTTCTTAAATTCCACGCATGAGTGAACTCACATGGTGTTTGTCTTTCTCTGACTTATTTCCCTTATATTGTCTAGCTCTGTGTCATTGCAAATGGCAAGATTTCATTTTTATGGCTAAATAATATTCCACTGTGTGTGTGTGTGTATAAGCATATATATGCACTACACTTTATCCATTCATCAATCGATGGACACTTGGGCTGCTTCCATAATTTGCTACTATAAATAATGCTGCTGTAAACATTGGGGTGCACGTATCCCTTTGAATTAGTGTTTTTGTATCTTTGGGTAAATACCCAGGAGTGTGATTGCCAGATCAGAGGGTAGTTCTATTTTTAACTTTTTGAAGAACCGCCATATTTTCCACAGTGACCACCGGTTTGCATTCCCACCAGTAGTGGGAGAGGGTCCCTTTTCCTCCACCTCCTTGCCAAGAGGCGGTGTTTGAACCTCCTCGGAGGAACTGTGTCTAGGCGCTGTTGGCCGTCGTCTGCTGTGACTCGTGAAGGGAGATGTCAGGACAGGGCGTGTGTTGCAGAATACGAGACTGTGGCTTCTGGAGAGGCTGTGGGGTGCAGTCCGCGGTCCTAAGTCTCCCGCGGAGATTCGGGTCTCCGAGTGGATGAGGACGGATGAGGTTGTGGACTTAGAGTTGATGCTGCGATGACTAGTGCTGTGGGGGACGTTGGGTGAAGGTATTTTGCACATGGGAAGGACGTGAATTTGGGGGGCCAGACTGCATTTCCCCCAGGAAACCTTGTTGCCGTCCTAATCTCCCGTAGGTCAGGGTGAGACCTGATTCGGAGCTAGAGTCTGTGCAGCTGTAATCCAGTTACAATGAGGTCATGGGAGTGGGCCCTAATCTCCTGTAACTGACATCCTTATGAGAAGGGACAATCTGGACGGAGATTCCCCCACTGTCAGTGGTGGTCAGTGCGTGAACTTCTAGAAACTCTGAAAGTAGTGGAGAACAGGCACAGATGGGCACTAGGTAAGTGGGAGCTCTAGTGGAATTTTGGGTGAAGGTGCGATGGACGGTGGCATCCTGTGTCATAGTGACGTCAGCCCGAAGATGCTCTTTTGCCTCTGGGGCCCCTGCTTCTCACCACGCACCGACCTTTAGAGCTGGAGGGACATGTGGAGGCTCTCTGTTCCCCCGTGAGTATTGCCAACTAGGGACAGGAGGCCCCGAGAAGCAGCCTGCCTAGTTGGCTCTCACCAGAGGTCTCCAAGAGCGAGGCCCGGTGCCCTCGCCAAGGGCCATGCTGTGTGAGTTCACCCTGGGCCTCTCTCAGGCCTTTTGAGAACATTCCGGATGTTCTTACAAATTAAACATTGTCCTCACTGCCAGCACTGGGATCCTTTTGGGTCAGTTGCCAGCTGATTTAGTGTGGTCTGTGCCCTGCCTAGACTCACCCATCCAGGAGAGGCCAGGTGGCTGTGGGAGGAAAGGACTGCCCGAGACAGCAGAGGGACAGCCGAGAGCTAGAGAAGGTACCTGTGCAGCCCTGGCCTGAGCTCCCATGGCCCCCCTTGTTTGTTTTGGCCCCTCCTGTGCCTCCTGTCTCCTCTGATATCAGAGCCTTGCCTGGGGGCCCTGCCTGCTGTTCCCTGGGGCCTGTAAAAATAAACATTTTAATGCTCCCAAATCAATGATTTGATCTTAGAGTTAGTGATATTGTAAATGTGCAGCCCCAGGAGCTCTCAGAAATCCTTTAGGACAACTTCCTACTTCCAGACCAGTGTCAGATAACCAGGGTCAGCCCTCCTCCACATAATCTTCTTGGTGCACAGCCATCCGGGCCTTACAAACAGAGGTAGTTGAGCGGGAACCACAGGACTTTCCGGCAGAGGAAGGCGCAGAGTCAGGCAGAGCACGCTGGGCGCCACGTGGGCCTGGCTGGTGAGCGAACGTGGCACGATGTGTGTGGAAGAACTCCCTCCACGGTCTGACCTACGTCAGGGGTTCCAGCGAACTCCATCAAAGGCCCTGAAGGTCCGAACCCATGGCCTTTTCTGATGGCCCTTTCGCGTTGAGGCCGTGCCTCAGACAACGAGAAACCTAAATTCATTGTGCCCTTCCCGTCGCAAGTTCCATCTATTCTCAGAGATTACGGACCAAAGCAAGAGACTTGGGGCCTCCAGACAGGTGCTGTTGCTGGGCTGGCTCTTCATGTTCACCTTACAGCCTCCGGAGACATGCTCCCGTGGGTCCGAGGCGGGCGGACGGGGTTGCCATCTGTCTCCTGGCCCGACTGCGTTTTACGGGGGAAGGAGCCTGAGGCAGCAAGCGCTTAGGGGAGTCACCAAGGTCACATTGCGAGGCTCGTCCGAGGTCACCCCTGGACCTACTCAAGGCCAGACCGCTGCTCTCAGCAGCGGCGTGGCGGGGAGAGCCCAGGCCTTCTGCACCCAGCCCACTGTGCCTTCATTTTAACTGTGCTGTTGGCTTCCTCACTGCGGATTTTGGGGTGATTCTGCCTTTCCCAGCCATGCCCTCCATTTCCTTCCTCTCATGCTGATTTTTCTACTGGAAACGGCACTAACGTGTCATAGATGTAGCGGGCGGTATGTGCACAGATCCTGTTGAGGGTCGTTTAGAAACCCCCCACCACGTACCCCAGCTCCCCAGCTCCTGCACAGCCCCTGGACCTGAAATTCTATTGTTACCTGCTAACATTCCACACCACGGGTGGGGGGCTTGTTTTACATCATCATCGTCCAGCTACACTTTAGTGAAACTGGAATTATTGAGGCAAGGCTGTGACAGGAGGGCGGGAGGAAGAAACTGGAGGTGGCGTCCACCACCCTCTCCCCAGCCGGGAACCAGATCGAGAAGCATGGAAAGGAAAAACTCAATAACCACACTCGGTATGTCTGGCTGGATGTATCTGGAGTCCACGAATATGTTGTGTTCTCTCCCATCTCTTGGCCTTTGCCCATGCTGTTCCCTCTACCTACAATGCTGTTCCCCCCCTTCTCCTGTCTCACTTCAGCTCATCCTTCCAGGCTCAGCTGTCAGTTCCCCTGCAGGCTCTTCTCTCCTGCTGCTCTCTCCGCATGGCCTCTGCGCACCCTGGGCTGAGCACAGGCTGCTCCTCTCAGTTCCATATCATTCTGCACTTCTGTGACTTCACACTAAGGGCTCTGTGGTGTAACTGCCTATTCCTTGGACCACACAAGTCCTGCGAACTCAGGGTGGAATGAGCACAAGTGGTTCTTACTTACTTTATCCCATGGATTTAAATCCATTTTGAGTCTGTATTCTACTGGGCTGCTAGGAAATTCCAGCTTAGTCTGAATTGGGGCCCCGGCCCCCTTGTTAGGGTCACACAGGGACCTGAGAGGATGAGGTGGTGCTGGGAGAACTAGGGAGGCATCTGGGTAGGCATCGATATCCTTGGGGTCAGGCAGCGCTCTGCTTCTGTGCCAGACACAAATCACGGTTTCTTTGCTAGAGCGGAGGAGTCCCCTTTGTGCATCCCCTGATGTGGCCTTGCTACCTCTGGGCCCTTCCAGGGACCAGGGCACAGTCCCTTGTTCCATGGGAGGACGCTGGCAGAAGGCTGTCTCCATGCGTCCCCACTCCACTGGGCCACCCCATTTAACCTCTCCAGTGACTAGCCTGTCAAAAACCAACAGAGAGGTGTTCCCTGCACACTGCTTCTCCTTCGGGCATCATCAACATGTGCTGGGCAGAGAGCTGTGGAAACCCCAGACACATTCTAGAAGGGAGACATCTAGGGAGAACAAACACAGATTAACATATCAACAAATCATCTTGCTGTGCTCCTTAGAATCCCCAAAGGTGTTTCCTGGGCCTGGTGCCTGGTGCACAGTGTGTACTTAATTCAAGTTAAACTCAACTTTCATCTTGGCTGGTGTCAGGCTTCCGCTGAGGGTTCTATAGGTTGCGCACTGCATAAATCTAGAGGACCGCACTCAAACGGATTTGCTCTTGATTAACATAGTTTTCTGGCAGATGTCTGGTCAGGTGTCTTGGAGTGGGGGAGCTCTTTTCCACTTTGAACAAACTCTTAAGATCTAGTGGTGGCCTCGACCGAGGCCTATACCTTTTTCTGTTTTTCCTCATTCAATTCCTTAAATGCAACAAGTGTGGTAACTAAGAAGCAACATCTTGGGAAATCAAAATCACTTTTTGCTTAATAATGATCCTGGGAGGTTGCTGGCTTTATTAATTTACCTAAACCACAGCCAGAAGCTTAATATTTTAAAACGATTTGAGAAAAAAAAATAGCATTACAGAAGAGTGGGAAACATGGAGAGAAGAAACCAGGATCATGTCATTCCTGCTCAAAGATATAATCAAATTACACCAAAGAGTCATGGGTACCATGTGTGCATATCCATTGTTATATAAAACTCCGAGGGTCTGTAGATCTCTACAGGTAAACGGTTCAAAATACGGTGTTTTTTATTTTATTTTATTTATTTATTTATTTATTTATTTATTTTTAAGATTTTATTTATTGGACAGAGAGAGACATAGCAAGAGAGGGAACAGCAGCAGGGGGAGTGGGCGAGGGAGAAGCAGACTCCCCACTGAGCAGGGAGCCCAATGTGGGGCTCGATCCCAGGACGCTGAAATCATGACCTGAGCCGAAGGCAGATGCTTCATGACAAGCACCCCAAAAATATGGTGTTTTTTTAAAATAGAGTTTGTCTTAATCTCTTTCTTGGTGCCATCAGACCCCATTCCTTCCTATTTTGTTTCCAGTCATGGTTGACAGTAAGTTTTTCTCAAGCCTGAGTAGGGTGTCTTGCATCAATATGAAGACGGTTCTCAAAGGACACGTCTGTGCTCTTAAATTACAGAGAATACCCTCCATTTGGATTTTTTTGTTTTTTTGTTTTTTGGTTTTTGGTTTTTTTTTACAGATCATATGGCAAAGGAGCCAGTGGAAGACACGGACCCCAGCACTTTATCCTTTAACACGGTAAGTTACAGTCTTTACATCGATGGGGAGAACGCTTGTTATTCCTTGTGTGCCTTTGTTACATTTTTATTGCTCAGTATTGACACGAAGATCAGAAACCCCAAAGTCAGGTTTTCCCAAGGTAAATTTCTTTATCACCGTGTTCTCTGTGATGTAAGAGGCTTTGGGTTTCTCAGGGCGAAAAATGGTACTGGATTCTGTTCTTGTGATCTTTTTAGATTACATCCGGTCTGTGTATACTTGTCTATTTTTAATACTTGTCTATCTACTTTTAACTTCCTCTTCTTCAAAATTCAAAATATTTGGGGCACCTGGGTGGCGCACTTGTTAAGCGTCTGCCTTCGGCTCAGGGCGTGATCCTGGCGTTCTGGGATCGAGCCCCATTGGGCTCCTCCGCTGGGAGCCTGCTTTTTCCTCTCCCACTCCCCCTGCTTGTGTTCCCTCTCTCACTGTCTCTCTCTGTCAAATAAATAAGATCTTTAAAAATTTCAAAGTATTTAACATGAGATGGAAATTAAAAACAGGACTGCAGTACAGTTACTGGGGGCTGGCCCCTTGGCCAGCTGGGCACACGCTGTTTGATTCACATGTGTTACCGCATCTATTCCCTGCAGCAACCCTATAAGGTAAGCCCTGCCCATTTTACAGATGAAAAACAGAAACGCAGGGGTTGCGGTGAGTGGCCCCCCGTGGAAGCCGCCCAGGCGGGATGCAGACCCGGCAGCTGGCTTCAGGCCCTGCCCTCCCAGAACCACTCTGGGGCGTGTCTGGTGCTGAAGGCTCACCAAGGATTTCGCACACAGCATTCTGCATCCTCCACGTGATCGCCGAGATGGCAGGACGGCCGCCCCGTTCCGTGGAGGAAGCATGAAAGCTAACGGATTCGTATACAGTCCCCCAGACTGGAGCGCGGCTCTCCTGGGTGGGACCGCCTCTTGCTTAGGACCAGATCCGTGCATCTGGCAACATCACATGTGTTCTTATGCATATAGGGTGTGACACGTTCCTTTTTTAAAAAAAAAAATTGGAGGAGAGGAACTCTGATTAATAAAATTCTGATTCACTAATTTAGTTAGAATGACATAAAGTACACAGCACAATACCATTAGACAATGTAATTCGATGAAATGTCCTCAAGTCTTTGGTGATTCACGAGGCACCTCAGTGTCTTGAAGACCTGAGGTGTTTGTCCTTGTGTCTCGAGTCCCCACCGCAAGTTCGCTAAGGGGCACTGTGGGGGACAAAGCTGGACCCATGGCGGAAATCAGTATGGAAACATCCCCTGCCCCTGCATTGCACAACGACAGAGTGCGGGACGGCCCCGTGGCTGTCGCCCACCGTCCCCTGGGCAGTAGCCCCGAACGAGAGCCTTTGGCTGCTAGAACGTGCACTCAGTTCGTCCTTCCGGTCCCCTTCCCCGGCGCCCGACCTGCGCTGCTCTCGGGCTCCCACTCTCTTCCCCACATCAGGTTCTCCTTCCCTCTCACTGAGGGTCACGGCCACCTCTGCTCACTTCTCCGTGCCAGGGCACAGTGATTTCCCCAGACCTTCCCTGGGTCGGTTTGCTGGGGCTGCCACAACAGAGGACGGCATGGCGGGGGACCTAAGTGCCCCCCACTCCTGCAGGTTGGAAAGGCCAGGGCCCTTCTCCTCCCTCCGAAACTGGTGGGGAAGAATCCTTTCTCATTTCTGCTGGTCTGTGTGGTGGTCGGCAACCCCTGGTGGTTCTCAGCTTTGAGCTGCATCCCTCCAGCGCCCTTGCTGCCTTGGCTCGTGGCCGGGGTCTCCCCGTGGGTCTGCGTCTCTTCTTTGTAAGGACGCTGGTCCTATTGGCTGGAGGCTCCAATCCACTCCAGTACGATCTCATCTTAACTAGTCCTCTATCTAAGTGTGTAGCAGCCCTATTTCCAGATGAGGTCACATTTGGAGGTACCGGGGGTTAGAACTTCAACAGAACTTTTTGGGAGGATACAAGGTCAGCCCATAACATTGCAGGTGCTCAGGATGAAACCCGTACTCCTCAACATGGCAGATGAGGTCATGGCTCCATGACCTCATCTCAGCATCCCTCCTGATGAGCCAGTCATGTGTAGCTGTTTGCTGCTGCTGAAACACCCCACACCTTCTCACCTTCCCGGGGTGCTAACACTGTTCCATCCAGCAAGGAAAATCTCCCCGCTTCCTCACCTACGGAACTCCTCCCCACACCTTCTCACCTTCCAGGGGTGCTAACACTGTTCCATCCAGCAAGGAAAATCTCCCCGCTTCCTCACCTACGGGACTCCTCCCCACACCTTCTCACCTTCCAGGGGTGCTAACACTGTTCCGTCCAGTTGATGGGCCAAGCTTCCCAAGAACCTGGAATGGCACCCATCTAAATCTTTTCACCTCACTTCCAGAATCTTCCATGTAAACTGGCTCCATCATTTCCCGTCCACCCCTGCCCCCTCTAGCGTGCATCTCTGCTTCTACACCCGTCACCCTTCACACGCCCTGAACTTGCTCCTCTGTGCCCACCACCTGCGATCACTGTGCTCCTTCCTCTTGGTCACCGAGTTCTTGGGCATTCTCCACGCCTAGCTCAAATGTCGGCCACTCCAGGAAACCTGCATTTGCTCCAGCCTGTTGGTTCCTTCACGCAGATTTTGGTTGAAGTTTAACACTGAGTCAGAATGTGGGGTTGCAAAGATCATAGTTCCTTTTTTAAAAAAGCTCTGAGTCTGAGGAAATAGGCAAGTACATACTTTAAAAACAGCCTGATAAGTGTTACAGTGCAGGTGTGTTTTCCGTGCTCTGGGGAACAGACTATCTAGAAGAATTTAGTCTCGGGGAAAATTTGACTTTGAGTTCTCCGTGATTAATGATTGATGGAGTTCTCCAGTGGAAGAGGAGTTCGAGGCTTTTAGAAGTTCTGAAACTTCAGTGTTGAGCTCCAAAGAAGCTGCAAGGAAGGGGTTTTAAAATAAAATCTTTGGTTCCACGTTTGTTTCTTTTTCTCCTCTGTCAGAGGAAGACATGTGTGAGACCTACAGGCACTTAGAAGGTGCAGCCTTTTTTCAAGGCCGGAGGAGGTGGACCCAAAGGCCCAGATGGGGAGTAGGAGCCAAGCCGGTTGGGGGACAGGATAGGGGGGCTGGGCACATTCCACTCGTCTGGTGTAAGTCATCAGAGAGTGGCCAACATTGTTCAGTCGGAAGTCAGAGTTTCCAGAAAGAAACACGTGATTGTAAGAGCCTTTGCCGTTTTGCATTCCCTCCCATGGTACTGCCCCCATCCCATGCTGAGGAACTGAGTAGATCTTCGACATCCTTGTGCAGTCAGGAGGCTGGTTGGCTTTTGAATCCTATCCTGGTCACCCCAGGACAGAGCTTTACAAGAGTGAGGACTGCCTCGTCCACAGGCTTGTTGACCCAAAGGAATGCCACAGAAATGAGGACAAGAAATTGGTCTATCCCCATAATTTGTGAAAAGAAATGCTCCTCAATTTTAAACTACAGGAAATGGGGATGGGATAGCACTGCAGAAAAGAGAAGTGTGGTTTAGCGGTCAGAGCTGAGGAAGTTTGGAAGGATTATTGTGTCTCGTATTCCAACATTAACTTCTTGTCAACCTTGATTTCATTTTTATAGGCTGAGGATAAAAACAAGCAATGGGTCAGGCCTGTTGATAAATCCATGGCTAGAAAGTTGCAAGGTTTTAAACTAAAATTATGACTTTCCCCAAACAAAGCCTTCTTTTCACTTTGCTCTTATAACTGAACTGTGACGTTTAAAAATAACTCTCCTCTTTTGTTGGTTTCCACAGTCAGACAAATATCCCATTCAAGATACGGGACTCCCTAAAGGTATGTACACTCAATATAACTACTTGAACTTGTGATTATTTTAATACCTGGAACAAAGCACTAGTCAAAGTCATCTCTCGTTACTTAAAGTTGTTAAACAGAAACATAGTGACAATTTACCTTTTGACTTGTTGATTATCTCAGGCATGGATTTTCTTATTGAAATCTATAAGTCGTTTCATTACAAATTGTACATTAAATCCCTATGGTGTTTTTAAGATGCATAAAGTGAACATAGCCAGGACTCTGCGTTGCAAGTGACAGAAACCTAACTCAAGCTCATTTTAAAAAGGGAGGAGGGACACACTGGCTTAGGGTCTTTGGACGCTGCTGGGTGCAAGCATTTAAAGGATGCTGTCAGGCTCAGTCTCTGTGTCTCTCATGGCTCTGTCTTGATCTGTGTTGGCTCCATTTTGGGGCAGGCTTTCCCTTCACGGCAGGGAAGATGGTCACCGACACCTCCAGCTGTACACGGTGCCCGTCAAGATGGCGCCCCCCTCGTGCCCACAGCACAGTTCTAGGGATGACTGTCATACGGGGAGTTTGGGTCACGTGGCCATGCGTGAATCAGTTGTTGCCCTCAGGACGATGGAGGACACTGGTCAGGTCTGCGCCTTGAGGTTGGCTGGGGGAGGGCATGGAGTGAAGTCCACCCAAACCACAGGAAAGAGGCTTCTGTTACTAGACAGAGGGGCAAATGATGCTTGTCAGTCCCCAAAGCAAAAAGCAAAAAAAAAAACAAAAAAAACAAAAAACCCAAAACCCAAAAAACCTATCTTTTGTAATTCACAGACTAATGTTTTAGCCATGGTACAGACATGGCTAGGCTTAGCCTCTTGTAATTTCTTCTGTGGGGCACTTTGCAAAGCCGTATCTGTTGTGGACGCCGTCTGGTTGCCCTCCTGGAGCATTTACCTTGTGCTTGCTGACAAGCCAGAGAGGAGGGGTGGACGGGGTGGGGGACAATCAGATCTGACCAGCTTCAGAGATGTCGGGGGCCCCCAGCTTCCTGGAGAGGTAGGACTTCCTAGCACCCGCTAATGTGGGTTTTCCTGGCAGTCCTGGTGATAGGGTCACCCGACCGGAGGGTGGGGAGGGAGCTCCCCGCCAGGGTCCACCTGGAGTTAAGTGCAGGGTTCTGCCAAGGCTCCCCTCCCTCCAGTCCTTACTCACCAGACTCTTCGCCTTACACCCAGAAACTACACAACTAGGTTTCATTCATGCCCCTGGGAGTGGCAGTGATGTAGGAAAGAGGGACCGAAGGCCAGGTTTGAGTCCACATCCTGGCTGTACTTGGGGAGGCTTCTGGCAAGTTTGCTTCCCCCTTTCCCCTATTGGTGAATGACTTCTAAGTGTCCTGAGTCCTCCAGTCTGTGATTCGATTCTCTAGTTCGGCCAGAAGGTGGAAGATGCCAGCCAGGTGACCAGGGGCAGAGGGGAGGCAATCTCAGGTGCTGCTCCCTGGACTTCAGTGTGCAGTGAAGAATTACCAGGGGAGGGGAGGGGGCTGTTTAAAATGTAGGTTCTGGGCCCAGCTGCTCTGAAATCACGATGTGGTAGGTCTGGAGCCAGGCCCAGGAACCTGTGTGTAAATGCACACCTGAGGGGCTGGGAGGCAGACCTCAGTTTAACCTAAGAAGCTTCAAGGATTTGGTGTGTCCGCCAGGGAGGCACATAGACAAGAGAACCAAACTGTAGTCAGACCACGTGCTGGACTCTGAGTACCCTCAGAATGGTGGTTCCACATCTCAGGGTCTCAGTTTCCTGTCTCCTGGTGTAGGAAGGACGGTGTTCTCCTCCTCCTCCTCCCAGAACGCTAGTGAGCATCGAGTGAAATGAGTCCAGGACGGTGCCTGACACAGGCGAGCATCAGATGGCAGAGGGAAATCTGGCCAAGGAAGTGTGCGAGATCAGGCTTGAGGATGCTTTCCCAGCCCCATGGCAGAAACAGGACTGCTTGAGACGACCACTGAGCTGCAGGGACTCTGGAAATGCAATGTCATGGTCTGATCTGTCTAAAGATCTTTTTTAACACCCTTGAAAGTGATTTCCTGTTTTGGGGGGGGGGGAAAAAGACTGGTTGCTTAGCAACCTGATACTATAGTAACTGTGTTATTGGTTTCTCCTGGAATTTGAGATTTACAAAACCTTAATTAAACTGATGATGAGTTTATAAGTAACATGACTGTGAAAACCACGTTTATGAGAAATGTGACTAGATCTTCTATCCTTATTCACGGAGAACAGTATAATTAGGCACATGATTTCTTACCTCTAAAGAAATACATCATCTTATACATAACGTCTAAAAGTTTAAAAACTTACTCCAAGGGCGCCTGGGTGGCTCAGTTGGTTGAGCGTCTGACTCTTGGTTTTGGCTCGGGTCATGATCTCACGGTTGTGGGATCGAGCCCCGCATTGGGCTCCCTGCTCAGTGGAGAGAGTCTCTCCCCCTCTGCCCTTCCCCCCAATCACTCACACGCACTCATGTTCTCTCTCTCTCTAAATGAGTAAATGAATAAAATCTTTAAAAAAAACCTTCAACATTTGCATTCAATAATGCCTATGACTTGGGGTGCCTGGGCGGCCCAGTCGGTGAAGCGTCTGCCTTCAGCTCAGGTCATGACCCCAGGGTCCTGGGATCAAGCCCCCACAGCAGGCTCCTTGCTCAGTGGGGAGCCTGCTTCCTTCTCTCCCTCTGCTGCCGTTTCCCCTACTTGTGCTTTCTCTCTCGCTGTCTCTGTCAAATACATAAATAAAATCCTTAAAAATAATAATAATAATATCTATGACTTGATATCTGCTAGTATTTTTTAACACCTACCAATGGGGCCAATATTATCATTAAACATTTATGGTCATTTTTTCATTGTAAATGTTTTTACAGAAAGAAACCCCATGTGAATCAGTGTGGAAACTAACGTGTAGATTTAAAAATAAATGTAATCTAATTAAGTCCGAGCTTGGACTCTGACATTTAAGTGAATTTTAGGGGGTCCTGCTTTATTTAAAGGAGGATTTGCCTGTAATTAACTTGACCGATTTCCATATGGTTAAAAAGTCTTCAAAATTTATTTTCTTAAGCAGATTAGGCATGTTTCACAAAATCTTTGTTACACGTCTGGTATATTCCTGCTGTCTTCATGGGCAGTTTTAAACTCTTCCTCACACGGTCCAGACTAGAGTGGCTCTGAATTATGTGCTTTCACCACAAACCAACAGTGGAAATCTAAGGTAACTCCAGCGATCAGCATGTTTTTGAGACGAAGCACGTTGTTAAACTTGTTTTCTTACCGAGAACCGCCTCCCCTAATTTTAGAGATTTCAGGGGGTTCGTTCTGTCCGGCGTCTTTTCTGAGAGCTGTTCTGTGACGGTCTGTAGGCACCACACTCAGGGCTTATCTGATTACTGTTATTCTATTTGAGTGTAGTTGACACACACGTTACATCAGTTTCAGGTGTAGGACATAGTGCAACACAGTATGGAGGGTCCTTAAAAAAATTAAAAACAGAATTACCATAGGATCCGGTTATACCACGACTGGGTATGTACCCAAAGAAAACGAAAACACTGATTCGAAAACATAGACGCACTCTTATGTTTGCAGCTGCGTTCTTTGCGGTAGCCAAGCTATGGAAGCAGTCCGCGTGTCCGTGGACAGATGAATGGATGAAGAGGATGCGGGGTGTGTGTGTGAGAAGTAGAATGTCACACAACCTTCAGAAAGGATGAGATCGTGCAGTGTGCGACATGAGTGAAGCTTATTTTATGTCAGAGCTCCTGATGTCTTGTAGAACTGCTGGCTCGAGTGCTCTGGAGGGACTGCGACTCTTCACAATTTGAGAGAAAATGTGTTTGGAAAAAAATTCCGATTTTTGAGCCACTCTTCACAGTGAGGGGAAATCATTGCACATAAATACGTCATAAATCAATCAGGATTTTAGCCTCTTTTTCTCTAGGGTTCCTGCTCTTTTATTGTTCAAAATATTTTGTGGAGAATTTTAAGTTAAAGAGACATAGGGGCGCCTGGGTGGCACAGCGGTTGAGCCTCTGCCTTCGGCTCAGGACGTGATCCCGGCGTTATGGGATCAAGCCCCACATCAGGCTCCTCCGCTATGAGCCTGCTTATTCCTCTCCCACTCCCCCTGCTTGTGTTTCCTCTCTTGCTGGCTGTCTCTCTCTCTGTCGAATAAATAAATAAAATCTTAAAAAAAAAAGAGACATAAAGACTAATTCTATTATGAAAGTTGAGGCATTTGAACTCAAGCGTAGATGATATTTGGGGGGACCTTTTAGAGCAATTTTTAACAAGTGTAGAAGTAGTGGTTCAATTTTAAAAAGGAGAAAAATAAACAAATATGAAGGAATTCACTAAAATAATTCAGAAGTAAAAATGTTTGCCCTAAAACTTGGAAGCCCATATGTTGTATTTTGTACAATTTCTCCCCTCATAGACTGACAGCATTTTGTTAATAGGCGTCCTTGTTCTAAGAGGAGACTGACCACCCCTCCTGCCTGCACAATTTGCCGTGTCCTGGTCCTGCTCATTCCATAAGTTCATGGCCTCCCACTCAACCTTGACTGGGACTCTACAGGAAACTCCCAAATCAACCTTTCTCCCCCAAATTATGATTTAAATACAAAGGTGACCAGCCTGCACAATTTTTTTAGAAGATTTGATTTATTTGAAAGACAGCGAGTGAGAATGAGAGCGCGAGCTTGGGGGGGGGCAGAGGGAGAGGGAGAAGCAGACTCCCCGCTCAGTAGGGAGCCTGAGGCAGGATTCGATCCCAGGACCCTGGGATCATGACCTGAGCCAAAAGCACATGCTTAACTGACTGAGCTGCTCAGGCGCCCCCATCCGGCACAATTTTTTTTCCTTTTGTGGAGGGTAGAGAGGAGAGAGAGGAATATGACCACAGGAGTGTTTGGGGTACCACTTCACAAAAGTAACTATGTAAGTTCAAGTTGTCCTCATATTGGGGAAAAAAACATGCTTTCACAAAAATGCTGGGTTGACCATTATGACAGGAGCCCTTCTGAGAATCAGTGTGACGGAAATCACACGTCTGTTACTTTTTGCTGTAATGCATCAGGATTCTGTGGGATGCCTGTTGGATGTCAGGTTTCTGGGGGCCCCACAATTCCAGGTAAGGAAGTCTGGTGTGGGGCCTGGGAATCTGCATTCTTAACCAGCACAGGTGCTTTGGATGCCTGAACGCTGGGCACTGTCTCTTGAGAAGTGTAGGCCCAGGTGAGATCTCTACTGCTCTTGTGTCAAAAGAATAGAATCCTCATGAAGAACCATGCTTTTAGTTGACATTCCTCAGATCATACGATTAAGGGGAATCATGTAGGAGGCCATGAATGTAGCCCCTTGTTTGAACAAATCCAGCAGCCCGGCACTTCATAGGTGAATGAAAACGAATGCAAGAGATGAATCAGCCAATCTCTCGTTCAGTCTCAGCTGTTGGCCCCTGATAAATGATTCTTTATTTAAAGCTCTATAACTCTAAAAGTTCGCATAAACCTTTCTTTCATAACATCCTAGATTTCTGTCAACTGTTTAGAGAGTAGTATTAAAATCTGTAAAGATTCAAATCTGATGGGACCAAAATCAGTTCATCTGTGCCGTCCTCACCACAAGTCGGGGAGCTGCGAAGTTAACACCTAAGTCAAACAACCTAAGAATGGAGGTTTCTTCCCCAAGTGAAGTTTTTGAAAGGTGTTAAACACGGGTCATGCATTGCGGGTTCTTTGACTTTCACTGGCAATCCCCACTTTGACAATAGCGCTGAGGTGGCTTTGCTTTGACTTTAAGAGGCTGAGCTATGACGACAGGTGCAATCCCACTGCCTGCTACCTGCCAGGCTTAGTAAGATGTCAGCTGAACAGAGCAGCACAGTGAATTCTGATGTGGTATTAAGCAGAGGGGAACGTGTTTGGAGTGCCACTTACTCACCTGGCTGCTGAGGGAAGGATCCTGCCCCGGGGTTAGGCGGATGGCCGCACATACCTGCACTGGACGGATGGGATGGACAGCAGTTTATGGGTCACTTATCCTCACGCCCTGGGGCGGGGGGAGCACCGCAAGCCACTCAGGGTCACAGGGGGTTGCCCTCGGGAGCAGCGTGGACAAGCCGGGGCTGCAGGTGGTAAGTGTGGCGAGAGGAAGAGGGCCCCTGGTTCCCCGGGAGGATGTGATTGTTTCATCTGAGTAATTCGGTGGGCTGGCAGGGAACTGAAACTCAGAACTCAGGGGTGAGTGGGGACTGTGGCTTGAGTTTAGCTAGGGGGCCTTATCCACGGAGCAGAGTGTGGACAGCTTGTACCTCGGCCGTTCGAGGCCCTCCTGATTTTACCAGATGTCAAGACAGCACATGACATTGAGTCTTAATCTTAGATCTTATACTCCAGTTGACTCCATGGTGCCTTGACCTCAATTTAAATCTTAGTGACGAGCGAGACTTACAGGGCAGAGACGGTCCCTAAATGGCAAAACAGGCACTTAAGCAGAAGAGAATGGGCCATGTGGTGTGGCATTGGGGTAGTGAGTGCACGGCCCCAGAGGGCATGAATTAAGATAACCCGTGCCTATGACAATTGTCACCCCAGGCAGAGGCTCTGTTTGCACTTTGTAAGTAAAGCAGGAATTCTGTGAGGAGCCCATTATACCTTTCGATGTAATCTGTTGCCCGTAGAGTGGATGGAAGTTCCATTGAATGGCTCCTTTTAGAGCCAGGCATTGTGCATTCTGAGAGGTGAAATGAACATCTTCGTCCCTGTCCAGTAATGTCTCGAACTCCAGGGGTTAGGGAGTAGTCTAGCGAGGCCTTATATTGTGGTCTTATAAGAAGAGACATCTGTTACCTTGATTTATAGTCTGTTCATCTGTGAGGCAAGAGATTCCCAGAGTTCTTTACCCCAGAGTGGACAAGTCTCCCAGGCAATGATTCAAGAGTTCCTAAAAAAAAAAAAAAAAAAAAGTGCTGATGGGACCATTTGTTGGCCAGGGCATCCAGCACTAAGATGACAGCCTGAAGTTTGGCCAATTGTGCTGACCCTTGACTCCCATCTGTTATCAGGAACATCCTGAAAGTGCTGGAAAGCACACTTGTCAATGGGCTCCATCATGTATGATGGTGGTGATCTCGTCTGTAGTGTCTACGAGCTCCCACGGCTATTTGCTCAGTTGATCTGAAGCCCCCCCCCCCGCCCCAGGTAACCCAGGAATCTGAGCAGAGTGATCTCTTCCAGCACCACGGCATCCAGCAAGAGACTGAGGATAGTGGGGGACACCCCCTCCCGTGGGTGGAATATGCCGGAGGGCCTAGGTTTTGCTCCACTGAGTAGCAAGGCCTCAGAAGCCATGTCAAGCTTGTACGGTGCTGCTTCCGTGACCCGAGGCATAGTGGGCAGCAGGGCATGGAGGCTCACAGGTACAGATCAGGGAGAGCCTCTGTTTCCAGAAGGGCCTAGCATGCAGCCAGCAATCGCTGCTCTCATGGTGTAGAGAGAGGAGCAGTTTCTTGCATCAGAAGCCCGTGGACAACTTACGGCTATTACGGTGGTCCAGAGACTTCAGGAGAAGTGGGAGGAGGTGGTTGAAACCCTGACACTGAAGGGGTCTCTGAGAAGGCTCACCGTAGACTTTTGTTGGAGGGAGCCAAATTCATGGTGGACCAATTTGCACGAAACTGTAGCAATGAGAGTAAGTAAATATGTAAGGGGAATACGTTGCCTCCAGAATTCCAAAGGAACTAAAAGATGTTGGACTTGTATTAACTTGTAGGTTCTGAGAAGGTCCATAACTCTTTATCGGCAGTGTCAGAGATGGTTACCAGAAGAGTCTTAGGAGTTTAACCAAGTTGGCCGGGCGGTGCACTGTGTTGGGGGGCAATGTCCCGTTCCCTTTCTGTGAGCTCTTTTATGGATATTTATATGGCTTGGATGATTATGTCAAATGGATGTCCTCAGAGGAGGATGTCATCCATGTAGTGTCATACCCGTGATCCTGGAGAAGGCCGGGTGTAGTTGAGACCTTGCCTGCAAAGACCGTGTGCTAGGACGAGGCTGGTAGGTACCCGTGGGGAGCCCGGTCACCACGTGTGGGAGCCTTTGCAGATCAAGGCTCATGGCAGCGCAGAGGCTGCTGAAGCAGACACTGCACAGAACATATCGGCCAAATCTGTAATGGCCAGACGTTTACTCGTGGCTGATCGGACGGAGCCAGCAGTTTCAGTAGTACCGGGCATCGGTGTGGGGCCACATTAGGGTGCAGTAATGCGCTTCGAGGTGCCGTTCATTTGCTTTCAGGTTTAAGAGGAGGCCAAATTCAGCTGTTAAATGGAGAAGCAGTAGATAATCAGCCTTTCCCTCATCAGGGCTTATATAATAATTTTTGATCTTTGAAGGTCCTGTTTAATTTACATTGGGCCATATTAGTTATTTGAACTAAGAGGTCTATGGGGTCCCATTTTGTCAAGTCATCTAACTGTGAAGATTTAATAATAGTTCATGGAGTCAGAGCAGCTGTGCCCCCGGTGGGACGCTCCAGGGCAAGGGGTGCTGTGACCGTGGGAAACTGAGGCAAAGCAGGAGGTCTCACGGTCAGGGTGAGGCGTGCCAGTCCTCTGTTTTACATGCAGGAGCTCTCCTCAGATTATGGGGGAAACCATGTTGACATTCAGCGGCATCTCCAGGAGTAACTGTAATTCGAGCCCCAGCACTGATTAAGTCCATGAGGGTTTGCCAATTCATGCACTGAAGCAGCTATTAGAGTGGATTCAGAACCTATGTCATCAGGTACGGAGGCATCCAGCACTTTTTTTTTTTTTTAGAGTCTGTGTGCACACGTGCAGTGGGGGGAGGGGCAGAAGGAGAGAGGGAGAATCTCAAGCCAACTCCACGCTCACCGTGGAGCCCGACAGCAGGCTCAATCTCACGACCCTGAGATCACAACCTGAGCTGAAATCAAGAGTCGGATGCTCAACCTACTGAGCCCCCCCGACGCCCCCCCCCATCCAGCACTCTTTCATCTGTGGGCTGTATAAATGATTGTAGTAAATGTTGGATTTGTCAGTGGGTCCACCTGTGGACCTCCGTTTTTAGTTTTATTTTTCCTTTTCTCTCCTCCCCAGTATCCAGGTTTCTGTCCATCTTGCTTTCATTTCCCTTCCCCTTTTCTTTTTGCGTCACTGGATAAATTCTGGGTGCAAGTAGGTGGGGGAATCCTCTACTCTGCTCATATTTCTACATTTCCTCCTCCACAGAGCCTCAAATCAGCACTGTGGGGGTTGGGGCCTGCCGCGGCTGCCCACCATATGGCAGTGGTGGCTCGCACGTGGTTTCGGGACCCCAGGCTTGCGTCAGGCTTGAACTAACCCCTTGCCATGCCGCAGGGGGACCATGGGTTTCCCCTGTAACTGGGGATCAGGATCTTCTTTGCAGCCAGGCACGGGTGGCCCAGTGGCCAGCAGGCAACGGGCTGACACTGCGCTTTGCGACAGCCCTGCCTTTCCTTTGTCTTTTATGCTTTCTCTGCAGATTCCCTTGGAATATTTTTATTTCTACCTGCATAAAGTCTCACATTTTTTCTTTCTTTCTTTCTTTCTTTCTTTCTTTCTTTCTTTCTTTCTTTTATTTGACAGAGAGAGACAGCGAGAGAGGGAACACAAGCAGGGGAAGTGGGAGAGTGAGAAACAGGCTTCCTGCTGAGCAGGGAGCCCAATGCGGGACTCGATCCCAGAACGCTGGGATCATGACCTGAGCCAAAGGCAAATGCTTAATGGCTGAGCCACACAGGCTCCCCTCGTCATTCACTTTCTGATCATTCATGGTGCAGACTTTCTGGGGGGTTTATAGGGACAGGCTGGGGAAGCTGATGGCCCACCTCATAGGGAAGGCCAGTCAATCTGCTTGGGGTCGGGATCCACCTCCAGGAAGGTCCTACTGCTTATGGGTCAGGTGGGGCCCATGAGGCCCGCGATCGCAGGGTCGGTCCTTTGGCATACCGTAAGCAGTTCCCGGGCCACGGGCTGCCATGGATGTAAACCACGTTGCCCTTGGAGGTCAGGAGAGCTTGTGTGCTGGTAGTGAGGGAAGCAACAGCATAGGAGACAGGCAAAGTCAAGGTTTGTACCTGAACAACCAGAGAGCCCTGTCTTACTCTCTCTGGGGTGGTGATCTCATTGGTTTCTGCAAACCTCCCAAAGGGCCATCCCCACACCCATACTGGCCATGTACGATCACAGTGCCTGTGCGCCTGGCCCAAGTACCCACCAGGCTGGACACAGCCCCCCGAGAGCTCCAGCCCAGCCCTTGATAGCTGGGACTTACGTAGTGACCAGCCAGGGCGCTTAGAGCTAGAATCCTCCCAGCTCACCTGCCCAACATCGGTGGAACCCGACAACACATCACAGTGGGGGACAGATGGTGAACAACAGCTTTCACCTTGGGGACGAGGACATTTTAGGTGGGAAGAGAGGACAGACATCAAAGGAAGACAGCAAGCGTACGTCTGCCAGCAACTGGCAGTCCTGTCCCAGGCAGCCCCCGCCAAGCCCCTGCCGCTAGCTCAGTCTGACTGAGTGTCTTCCCTAGTGGTCGGGCCGTGCTGGTCGTGAGGCCAGTTGTCAGACCACCTCCTGTGCACCCCTAACGCTAAGGGAGGATCCTGCCCCGGGGTTAGGCGGACGGCCGCACATACCTGCACTGGACGGATGGGATGGACAGCAGTTTATGGGTCACTATCCTCATGGCCTGGGGGAGGGGAACGCTGCAAGCCACTCAGGGTCACGGGGGTTGCCCTCTGGAGCGGCGTGAACAACCTGGGGCTGCAGGTGGTGAGGGTGGGGGGAGGACGAAGGGCCCCTGGTTCCCTGGGGAGGATGTGATTGGCTTCTCTGAGTAATTCTGTGGGCTGGCAGGGAACTGAACCTTGGTACTCAGGGGTGCGTGGGGACTGTGGCTGGTGACCTCCCAGGCAGCGGGGTGTAGTTCAGGGGGCTTACTCGTGGACGCGGAGAGGGCAGGAGACCTCGCGCCTTCCCGGTTTTACCAGGTGTCCAAGCAGCATGTAATCCTGAGTCCTGATTCTAGGCCTTACATGTCAGAGCGCGCTCTTTATGAAGCCCTGTGTCTTTTTCCCGCAGCTGGGGAAGGTGACACCATCACTCCGAACCGCCCAACAGACTGTGAGGTGCGACATCAGGTAAGACTCGTTTCAGCTCTAGTTTCACCCTCAGCTTCTTCCCTATCCATCTAGAGTTGTTTAGAAATTATCTTCCAGAGCTTTGAAAAGAAAGAAGAGGATTTTTAGGTAATAAAATAAGTCTGGAAATGATCTTTCAACAGCCCAGTGATAGAGCACACGGATACAACTTTTGTTACTCCCCGTTGCATGGGAGCTTTAATCCAGTCTTCAAAAAAAACACTTGTCTGTAGGCTACACACGGACCGTCAGTGTTCGTGCATGAAAGAGCAGAGGCTGCTTGCTTTCAGATGGAGCTGGTATGCTGTGAATGAGAAGCTTTTTTTTTTTAGCCCCAAGCAAAACTGGATAGTCTAATAACATTTTTGACACGTTTTCATAAAACCTTTCCTTTTTTCAGTAACATGTTATTTTTTTTTCCTGTCTTTTGCCAAAAAAGCAAATCCAGGTATTGTTTTCCGATTATAAAAGAATGTTATTTTAAACTTTAGAAAGGACAAAACTGTACCCCCAAAATTGAGAATTGCCTGTCATTCCATTGTTCACCTTTTGAGGTACATTCTTCCAGAAGGTTCATTGGGTCGCCGTGTGCTTCACTGTCCAGCCCGTTGCTTTCCACGCGCTCAAAGCTCATTAGCAGAATTGCACAATACTTCACATCTGCTGAACTATGTTTAGAGTGTCAAGTGTCTCAAAAAGCATGTCTTGCCTCAAGATGGGCTAGTTTGGTCCTGCCCGTTCCTTAACAGCAAAGTAATTCTTCGCGAGACAGATTGAAAGTTCTGTTCAGACTTGCTTGTCAGACATCAGTCTGTCATAAATCATTAATAGTGATACTCTTGGACAGTCAGATCACTTCTGCAAAAAAAGCAAAATTATAGTGTAGTTGATAGCACAGTCGATTTTAAGTTACACAGCTCTCTTGAAAGTAGTCAGTGATGCTGCTTTTACCTTTGGTTTGGGGCTCTTCGGTCACCTGTGAATACCATATTCTTATTTAGTAATCCTTAGCATTTTCCTTGGCATTACAATCTAATGATTGGCTTTGGCACCGACTAAATTTAAACAATTGTACTAAACCCAAAGTATGAAATTTCTCTTCTTGCATTTCTTAATTTGTTTAACAAAGTTTTGTTTCTCGCACGTTTTGTAACACGATACAGACTCACATGAAAACGCAAGAATGCTACAGTGTTTGTTTAGCTCGCTCTTAGGGATTTTCCAAAACCAGTTAAGATTAGGTGCAGAAAATACCTTAGGAGACTGTTCAGAAACTGTTTTAGTGTCATGGGTCTGGCTATATGAAGTGAAGTCTATCCTACGAGATGAAAATAGATCTGTCGACGAATAAAAGGGGAAGAAACCTATTTGAGATCGTTTTCAGTTCTGTTGTACAAGAAATTGTCCTGTTCCTATGTAAGGTGGGACTGTACCTAGCTCCTTCAGTTCATTATTTCTGAATCATCTATAGGATTGGTTCTAACTGCGGGATATCCAGAGGATTCTTTGAAACCAACTTGGCAGTTAGAACAAAGAAAACTCACTAGGGGTGACACGTTTAAAAAAACCAAACCAAACAAAAACACCCCACAGTCCATTTTCCAGAGCTCCGACATTAAAAGCAAGCCGAAAATATGTTCTTCAGAATACGTAACATTTGACGTGTGAGTGCTTTTATCATTTGAAAACTAAAATCTGCCTCTTTGGATGAGGTGGAGGGAGAACATCGCAGCGTCCTGGTGTGCAGAGTCGAATTCGACTTCTCAGACAAGATTTCCTGAAGAATCCTTTACTTTTAGGACCTTAAATCCATACCCCATCTGCTAGAGCCTGTCCTACTTCTACAGTTTATTACAACTGTGACTTGTTTGATCATCTGCTGAGACCAGACCTGGACTGGGTGTTCTTGGACGTAAGGAAAAGCAGGGGGCGGGCAGGGAGGAGAGAAGACCTCTGCAGAGCTTACGGAGTTGCTGGCGAACCAGGGCCCCAACATGAGATTCTAGGTGTGGGGATGGTTCACAGGGCTTAAAAACGTTCATGGAACGTGGGACGGCTGGGTGCTCAGTCGGTTAAGCATCTGACTCTTGATCTCAGCTCAGGTCTTGGTCTCAGGGTTGTGAGTTCAAGCCCCACACCGGGCTTCACCCTGGGCATGGACCCTACTTACAAAAACAAACTCTGTGGAACTCTATGTTCAAGAACACACTTTCCAGAACCTTTAGCGCACAGTAAAGTTTCAGCTACGTGAGCCACATGCGCAAACGTCTGGCCAATGAGACTAAAGCAAAATTGTTCCAGTTTGTAGCCAACAGTCCATGCCAAGAGGAAATAATAAAAATAATATCAGGTTGCTCACTCAGAGCTAGAGGTTATGGGAAGAGTGACATTTTCCTCTATTTATGTGTTTAATTGGTTTTATCAAACTAAAGCTTTTATCTTTTAAGATTTAGAAACCACATGAAAGTACTGGGCTCATTTAGTTGTGACAAAAGAACCGTACTAATGTAAGGTGTTAGTAGTGAAGGGAATGGGGTGTAGGGTATAGAGGACTCTCTATACCATCTTCTTGAGTTATCTGTAATTCTCAAACTACTCTAAAAATATTTTATTTTAAGATTTAATTATTTTAGAGAGAATGTGCAAGTGGGGGGAGGGGCAGAGGGAGAGGGAGAGAGACTCTCAAGCCGACTCCGTGCTGAGCTTGGAGCCCAACATGGGGCTCAATCCCACGACCCCAAGATCACAACCTGACCTGAAACCAAGAGTTGGCTGCTTATCTGACTGAGCCACCCCCTAAAGTAAAAATGTATTTTAAAAACCACACTAAGGGGGACGCCTGGGTGGCCCAGTTGTTAAGGGTCTGCCTTTGGCTCAGGGCGTGATCCCGAGGTCCTGGGATCGAGACCCGCATCGGGCTCCTCTGCTAGGAGCCTGCTTCTTCCTCTCCCACTCCCCCTGCTTGTCTTCCCTCTCTCGCTCTGTCAAATAAAGAAATAAAATCTTAAAAACAAAACAACACTAAGGGACGCCTGGGTGGCTCAGTCAGTGAAGCATCTGCCTTTGGCTCAGGTCATGATCCCAGGGTCCTGCGATTGAGTCCCACGTCAGGCTCCTTGCTCAGCAGGGAGCCGCCTCCTTCCTCTGCCCCTTCCCCTGCTTGTGCTCTCTCTCTCTCTCTCTCTCTCTCTCTGACAAATAAATAAGTAAAATCTTTTTTAAAAATTTAACAATAAATAAGTACCAAACGAAGTAAAATTTAGAATCTAGGAAAATGAAAAACTTCATTCACAATTTCACTACTCTAATATAACCATTTTTTACCATTTGGATGTATTCCCTCATACATTTTTTTCATATGAATAATTATAACAACTGTAAATATATCTTGCTTTTGTTGTGTAATGTCATCTCACAAACGTTATCCAGTTTGCGACATGGCTGTGCTGTCAGTTTGAATGGCTGCGTGGTGTTACCGTCTCTGACATGGAAGTGATTCTGGGATGCGTGTCCAATGGCAGGACCGGCAATGGTACCCGTCAAGGTCTGAGGAGAGAGTCACTGACAAAGACTTTGCCTGGAGCTGAAGTATTAGGAGATCCTGGATGATAAGGCTGAGGGATAAGTTGGAGCCAGACACGGGTGGATGGAAGGTATTGGGCTTCGTGAGTGATGGCCCCATGACCATATTCAGGAGCCCAGGGGGACTGCAGAGAAGATGAGGGTAAATTTTAAGCCTGTACCTGGAAACTGTTCCTACCAAAAATATAAATAGAGAATTCAGGAAGAAGATAGGATTCACGTATTGCTGGGATTAAGTTCTGTTTGTCTGTGGGCTGTGAAACAGGAGATGAAGGTTTGTAGAGGTTGGGGTGTGTGAGATTTGCGGCAATGCCCAGTAAGTGCTAGAAAATGCAGCTCTAGGGCCTGGTTTAAGAGTCTCACGTTAGAGGGGCGCCTGGATAGCGCAGTCGTTAAGCATCTGCCTTCCGCTCAGGGCGTGATCCCGGCGTTCCAAGATCGAGTCCCACATCGGGCTCCTCCGCTGGGAGCCTGCTTCTTCCTCTCCCACTCCCCCTGCTTGTGTTCCCTCTCTCGCTGGCTGTCTCTCTCTATCAAATAAATAAATAAAATCTTTAAAAAAATTTTAAAAAAATTAAAAAAAAGAGTCTCACGTTAGGAGGTTACAGCTGAAGCCTCAGGAGTGGACAAGACTGCCAAGGAGGGAGTCCTTGTAGAAAAACAAAGAAAGGAGCCAAGGGTGGAATCTTGAGGAACACCTCATTTTGAGGCCAGAGGAAGAAAAGGAGCTCAGAAGCAGAAATTGGTCCTCAGGACAAAAATATAATTGCAGGGTTTAAAGAATCAGTGGGTGATAAGAAAGTTCATGCAGTCCTGGCAGATTCCTTAAGGGAACAAGGGGAAAAAAATTCTTGTTTGAGGGTGTTAGAAAATACAGGAACAATGCTGGTTCTTTTCAGGATGGAAAACAGTGGATTTTGAAGGATAAGGTATTACCAGGAGTGAAGATACCCAAAACAGGAGAAGGAGAAGTATAATAATTAGTGGGGTTTATTTTCCTTCCAGGGTTAATGTTCCTAGCAAATACTGATTTATAATGTGCTTAAAGATGTTCTGTGGAGGGGCGCCTGTGTGACCCAATCAGTTAAGTGCCTGACTCTTGATCTCAGCTCAGGTCTTGATCTCAGCATTGTGAGTTTGAGCCCCGCGTCGGGCTCCGCGCTGGGTGTGGAGCCTACTTAAAAAAAAAAAGTGTTCTGGGGCGCCTGGGTGGCACAGTCGTTAAGCGTCTGCCTTCGGCTCAAGGCGTGATCCCAGCTTTCTGGGATCGAGCCCCACATCAGGCTCATCTGCTAGGAGCTTGCTTCTTCCTCTCCCACTCCCCCTGCTTGTGTTCCCTCTCTCGCTGGCTGTCTCTGCCAAATAAATAAATAAAATCTTAAAAAAAAAAAAAAGTGTTCTGTAGGGAACACCCAGCATATTGGTTTCCTCCAAGGAATGTAGAGTCTGGCAGAGAAGATATACGCACACATATTTTAGATAAATAATCTTATCCTAGGCACATATCGATGAGTTAGCATTTGAGAAGTAAGAATCTCTGGGCACTTGGGCGGCTCAGGTCATGATCCCAGGGTCCTGGGATCAAGTCCCACATTGGGCACCCAGCTCAGTTGAGGAGTCTTCTTCTCCCTCTGACCCTCTCCCTTCTTGTGTTCTGTCTCTCTCACGCTCTCTCAAATAAATAAATAAAATCTTCAAAAATAAAAGTAAGAATCTCAACTTTTTCAGAGACAGGACAAAAAGAAGGCTGGTTAGGTAAAGATGCACGCATTCTTTTTAGACGTGAAGACCCTGGACGCTGAGATAGTTGATGTCAGATTTGAGTAACGCCTTGAGTGGCGACCCTTGAGTGGGGCAGGAGGGGATTGCAACAGGCTAGATGACGCTGCCTCCATCCATCCATCACATCTTCAATACCGCACTCTCTTAGGTGCCGGGGATATAGTGGTGACCGCTTAGAGCTACAGTCATAGTAGCGTTTGACATCTCCAGCCTGGAAAGCTGAGTAGGAATGTTTCTGGATGCTCCAAGAGCAGAGGCTCCGTAGGCAGGTAAGCTGAGAAGCTCTCCCTTAGATTCTTGGAGAATCTCAGTGCATCTCCGTAAGAGAAAGCAGAGCGCGGAGACAGCTGGTTGAGTTCATTTGGCAGGTAAGCCAACTTCTCTGAACAGGGAAGCCTTGTTTCTCCCACCACCTGGGCTTGGCTGTCAACCTGGGCATCCAGCGGGGTCAACAGCTCCACTTTGGAAAGCGCTGCTCTGGGCAAAGTCGTCTTGATCTTGCAGACCTGGGGAGCTTCCTGAAAGAGTGTCCGTGTAGAATGATGGCGTAAGAACAGAGTTTTAGACAAGTCATCCTGGCAGTGGCTCGTCGAGGGGAGGGCGGGGGAGAAACACGGAGGCTGTGGTGCTCACCCAGGAATGGGGTCCCCAGGGCTTGAGTGAAGATGTGCAGGGGAGAATGAGAAGGGGAGGGTGCCTTTCCTAGCATCCGTGCTGGTGTCTAGGGCTGCTCTTGCCAAGCTCTGCAAGCAGGGTGTCACTGCCCCGGAGTCTGTAAGTCCAAGATGGATCCTTCTGAGGGTTCTGGGGGCAGGCTCTGTCCCCGGCCTCTACCCTTGCTTGTCAATGGCCATCTCCTCCCTGTGTCTTCCTGCCGTCTTTGCTCTGTGCGTGGCTCTCTGTACAAATGTGCCCTTTTCACAAGGACGCCGGTAATACTGGTTTAGGGCCAACCTGCATGACCTCATTGGAACTTGATACCTCTGTAAAGAACCTGTCTCCAAATACAGCCACGTTCTGAGGTGCTGGAGGCCAGGACCCCAATGTGTCTCTTTGGGGGAGTACATAATTCAACTCATAGGAACATTTGCAAACAGAATGAAACAAGAACCAAACGTCAACATGTTTGGAAGGAAGTGAAAGGGCTTGACGTCCATCAGGGCTTGGGACAGAAGAGAAGGGAACCTGGTGACTGCTGGTGACTGGGCGCGTGGGGGGGGTCACTGTCAAAAATAGGAAAACAGCGAATCTGGGCAGTGGGGGGGAAATGAATTGGTCTTTTTGAAGCTCTTAAAATGTCATCCAGACATCAGAGATGCTTTACGGGCGTGCAACTAGTAAGTAAGACTGACAAGGAGCCGACGGTACAGGATCGATTGTTTCTACTGGTACTAGTGCTTGGAGGGAAATGAAGCAGGGGAGGAGGATTGGGGAGCCCCAGGACTGGCCGGGAGCCCCAGGACTGGCCGGGAGTCCCAGGACTGGCCGGGAGTTGCCATTTGTAATCGGGACTCAGAATGAAGCTTGCCTTGCTCCGGGTACCAGAGCAAGTGACGCGTTTGGGGAACATGGGAAAAAAAGCAATCAAGGCAGAAGACAAGCAAAGTCATCAGAAATCAAGAGCCGGGCCAGCTCAGGTACAGGCAGCCCCCCCCGCCATCCACCCAGCCGCNCGTGTGGCCGTGTGGCTTGCAGGGACCCCCAAGGCCAGGTTTCTCCCTCCAGAAACCCACAGGGCAGCTGAGCTGGCAGGACACGCAAGGGAGCGAACACAGCTCGAGGCATTGACTTTGGGGTTCAGCCAGGCTCCTGCCCCTTGAGACCAGGACTGTGTCCTGCACTGGGTTGGTCCTGTTATCTGGGAGGAAGAGGGGTGCGGAGGCCTTAGTGAAACCACCCTGCTGGCCATCGTTGAGAAGAGGCAGGCGGGGTAGAGACAAGGGAGTGGGGCAGGTTGTCGGAGCTCGGAGCTTCCAGAACAGGAAGAGAGAGGGCAGAACCTTTCCAACCCAGGCGTCGATTCTAAAAGCCCCGTAGGTGGGTCTGATGCACCCCACTTCCTCTCCTGCAGACCAAATCACTGAATAGGGGGGTAGCACCTGGCCATGGGTTCAATCGCCTGTTCCACAGCAAGGCTGAGGAATGAGTAATTTGAGTTCACGTTAACATGGACGTGCAGCTATGGTTATTGTGAGATTTGTCAAGTGTGCCTCTTACCCCTCATCTGCCATATCCCCTCAGCACCTGCCCTTCTTGACCATCTCTGGATAATCTGTGAGCCTGGCTTTGCACAGAGAAGGGGCAGGGGTCCTTCGTGTGTCAGGTGGCTGCTGTGCGATCTGACGCCGTAGGCAGGAAGGAGAGTCCTTAAGGACAAATTTACAAAACATGGAAAACACCTATTAGTGGCCCAGAGAAAACAGATTTAAGTTTTTGCCCACCTGTGATCTGCTTAGCCCAGTGGATCTGAACCCTAACCGCACATAGGAATCACTTGGAGAACTTTTATGATACGCCAGTGCCTGGGTCCCATCCCGCAGAGATTCTAACTGAAATGGTTTGGGGTAAGCTCCCATTGCTGACAGTTCTTAATGCCCTGGGAACTTCACTGCACAGCAGAGTGAAGAAGGGTGGGGTAGACCACACATCCAGGGGGTGACGGGTGCAGACACGCCCACGGCCTTAACTCGTCATTCCCCACACATGCGGGCTGCTCCCACCTGCTACCAGGTATGGCCCTGTGTGGTGCCCATCTCCAAATGTCCCCTTTTTATAGGGAAGCCCGTCCTCTTGGGTTAGGGTCCTCCTTAATGACCTCTCTGTGACTTGATTACCTCTGTAAAGACCGTATTTCCAAATACAGTCACATGCTGAGGTCAGGACTCTGACATATGAATTTGGAGTGGGGGTGGGGGAGGCACAATTCAACCTAAAACAGCATTCAGTGATTTGGTGTTGATTATATGACAGCATTTATCTTGGAATCTAATACTTGGTAGGCATTTAATAAGTGGAATGGATGGAGGAACACCTGTCTTCTAGCATCCGGGGTGTTGCGTGTGCAGAACACATGCACCCTGGTTGTTTACGTCCTCTTCCAGGCAGAAAGCCAGAGCTTTCCCAACTGACTAACCTCCAAGTAAAAGTCATGTTCTTATGAAAAGAAGATAAGGGAAGTATTACTCTCCTTTTCCTTTACATGGGTATAACTATTTTGTGTATCCCTGTAATCACACTGTACAGACAATGTAATTTTAAAAAAAGATTATTTATTTTAGAGACAGAGAGTACAAGTGGGAGGGGGAGAGGGAGAGCAAGAGAGAATATCAGGCAGACTCCACACTGAGCGTGGAGGCCAACACGGGCTCAATCTCATGACCCTGAGATCATGGCCTGAGCCGAAACCAAGAGTCCGACTGAGCCACCCGGGGAACCCCTCCTTTCTCAACCTAATATGGTATCCTAAGCATTCTAAGAAGTTAATGGGATGCAATCAAAAGAAGAGTAATTAACATTTTTAAGGCCAAGAGTTATTCCAGGCACTGACCTGTATGAACTCATGTAATCTTCCAAATGACCCTATGTGGGATATGTGCTATTACTATGTCCGTTTTTCAAATGCACACTGCGACACAGGAAGATTAAATAATTTGTTTAAGGTCACGCAGCTACTGAGTAGTGGAGCGAAGATTTGAACCACGCAGGCATTCGGACTCCAGACGCCATGTTATGGTTGCTACTGGCCTCACCGTGGGCTTTGGAGCCAGACAGACCTTTGAGGCCCCTAGCTCTGTCACCTTGAGCTGGTTACCTGATCTCTCTCGGTCGGTTTCCTCCTTCGTAAAATAGGTACAATAGTACCAGTCTTCCGGCACACGGTAAACGCTCAATAAATATCTGGTTAGCGTTGCATTTAAATGAGTGCCATACCGTACTTGACTAAGTCTTGGCCTTAAACCTCTAAGCTTGTCTCCACACCTTCAGCTCAGGCCTGATCGAAATTCTGAGGCACAAAGAGATAGGGACGTAGTTCCCCTCTCCTCCCCCACGTGAGAACACAGCACCATAGAATGACCTGATGTGGACGGAGCACTCCCAGCTGAATGTTTCCATCTGCCCCCAACAGCCAGTCCCAGCCGCGTCTCCTCCAGTGGTATGTCACACCGTCTTACCTGCGTAGGCTCCTTCCAAGATGGCTCCGGTGCACTTGGCCAGCGGAAACTTGTCAGGGACAGCTCCCTTGTCACTTCCTCAGACCTTCCCAGTGGCAAAGGGTTGGGCCCGGGGTCTACACATCGGTTGGCATCCAGTCAAGGAGTGAGAGGCTGGTCTCCCCGTTCTGACAAGCACCCCCCACAGGTGGTGATACTGAGGCCCCCTCACCTGGCTTGGGTGGGCACAGAGGTCCCCCTTCCTCCTAATGGCAGGGAAGGGAAATAGGCACAGCGCTCACGTCTTCCGGTTCCTTCAAAGACATCTCTCCTTAGCTGAGCTGAAGGCGGGGGTGGGAGATTAATGGCCACACCAGCACTACCGGTCCCTCCTCAGCTAGTCCTTTGGGGTTTACCTGGCCTCACTGGGCAGTGTATGCACACCAGTGTCCTCCACTTGGGGCCCCAGTCAAAACTCTTGAGACACTAGGAAAATGTCCCATCTCATATCCTGTTTTATTCTTGGCCATAGAGTGATTTAAGAGTCTCCTTCTTGTGGAACTCGAGGTGGTTTCAGCTGTTAGGCTGTCTGAGATGTTGCTGTGGCGAACATCCTTTCCCTGCCTCTCTCCCCACTCCACCCCCCATGTAAGGCTGCAAAGTTCTTGGACTGCATTTGCATCTGTATTTACAGACTAGACCTAACAGACCAGCCTGCCAGTCTGATCTTCCTCCCAACGAGTTCCAAGAGCTCAGATCCGTTCCTAGTGACAAATGGCACCAAATTAAAAGAAGATACTGTTTTATCCGTTGAGAGCCTATCAATAACTAAGTGATTTCTTTGAAATTGAACAAAACCTTTCAAAAATAAAGCTGCACAGTATGTTGCCCAGAGTATGGGGGGGGGCCGCGCAGGGGGCCATAGCCAGTTTTTAAGCCATGAAATGCCAAGCATGCGTGTTGATAGTATTACACAAAGTACCCTACAAGGACCAAGACAGAAGTGCTCAACCCTTTGCAAGCCGGAGAACCATCTCAGTTAGTAACTGACGCCCAAGACATTGTGGGTAATCTTGGCTCTTGTATATTCACCAAAGAAACGGAAGTCTTCTATTTCCAAGGACACATGTTTTGTATCTTAGGTGGGACTCTCCCCCCCCAACTCCCCGCACCGTGGCCTTGACCCCTTACCTACCATCGGTGCCTCTTCTTTTTTTTTTTTTTTAAGATTTTATTTATTGTTTTAGAGAGAGAGAGAGAGAGAGAAGGGTGGGGGGCCAGGTGCAGAGCAAGAAGGGGAAGGGGTCTCAGGCAGACTTTGCACTGAGCAGGGAGTCCGAGTGGGACTCGATCCCAGGACCTTGAGATCACGACCTGAGCCAAAACCAAGAGTCATCCTCTGAACCAGCGGCTCCACCCAGGTGCCTCCATGCCTTCATTTCATCTCTGGGTCCTCACCTTCCTCCCAGATCCCAGAGGCCAGCGAGGCACTGCTGATCCTGACCATTTAGAAAGTGGGTTTGGGCCCAGATGGGCAGACTGACAGCTTGGCAGGGTTAGAGCTGAAGAGGCCCACAGAAATCATGTTGTTCATGATTTCTCTTGTTTTGCAGCGAGGGAACCTGAGACCGTTGATGAGGGACAGAGTTGGGACCGGTGCCTTGTCCTGTGTCCCCCCCACCCCCGCGCCCCCACCCCCAATGCCCAGCGTTTCTGAGTCAGTAGCAGCTGCTCTTTGCAGTTGCTTCTGGGCCCCTTGCCTGGGGAGATTTTCGGCTTTTCCCACAACTCTAAATGCTATCTGTCTGGCAGCACAGCGTGGGTCAGAGCGCCTGGAATAAAACCGGTAAACGGCGGGGTTGCTCTTTGCTTTAAATTGGATCGAGAGGTAGTTGGCAAAATGCTCTCCAGCAGGCTCGTTGCCTTGGCAGGGCCACCGACCTAGCTGACTGGGCAAACCCGAGCCATTGTGTGCGTCTAATAACGGGGCGGCCAGGCGGCGCTGCGATGGGATCTTACGGGAGGCAGCCCAGCAGGCCGCCACCTGCCCTTCCGCACGATCCGTTCAAGTGCCAACAAGATCTGTTAACAGGTTGGGGAGCCCTCTCGTTTGTTCTTTGAGGGGAAAGCAGATAGTTCTGGGTGTGGGAAATACTAGTCACGTCTCACTTCATCGAGAATGAGGAAGCAGTGCTCTTAGGTGAAACCAGAAGACTTCCCTGGAGGCCGAAGTGGCTATTTTTAACTCCGGTGAGACGGACTTCCTTGGGCTCTGCGGTCACTAGCTAGCAGGCCGAAACAGAGTGCCCGTTCTTGCAGCAGGCTGGGAGAGGGCTCTCAAAGACGCACACAGCGAGCTCTCTGGGTGTGTAGAGGAAGGAGAAGGAATTTCAAGGGTGGGTGTTGCTGGGACAGAAACCGCCTGTTCTGTAAATATAAGTATTATACATCTCCCACGTCCGCTGCTCCCTCTCTCCCTCACTGACCCACCCTTCCCCCCACTCTGCGCACTTGACCACCTCACCTCTACTAACGGGACTGGGGGGAACAGATACATGTTAAAATTAAGCAATACCAGGTGAATTTGATTAGGGTCTTTCAAAGGGGTCGATCTTTTCTTTGTCTTGATACCCTAGACAGTTGTGCCTAAAACACATCAAGATCTGACTCTGTCTCCCAAGATAGAACTTAACTTCCTCAGGTCGTATCATCTTACTTGTTCCAGACTAAATTTGTGTGTCCGGCAAGGGGACCTTCCGCTGGCCGCCTCCTCACTCTGCTTATGCCATCGCTGGGAAGGACCGCAGCTGGTAGCACATCAACACGGGGAGCAAACCCGCCACCCCCCCCAGCACCCAGCCTTGTCCCTTTATCCTCTCCCTCCTCTTCCCTCCCCCAGCCCGCAGGCTCAGCCCTCACAGCCCTCCCCTTGTCAGGCGTTTCCGCCGGTGCTGCTCTTGCCGACTTTCGGTGGAGCCTGCCTTGCCTAGCCCTTGGCTGGGGTAGACCAGGACCACCTGTATTCTGTTTTTTTTTTTTTTTTAAGATTTCATTTATTTATGTGACACAGAGACAGCCAGCGAGAGAGGGAACACAGCAGGGGAGAGGGAGAGGAAGAAGCAGGCTCCCAGCGGAGGAGCCCGATGTGGGACTCGATTCCAGAACGCTGGGATCACGCCCTGAGCCGAAGGCAGACGCTTAAGGCCTGCGCCACCCAGGCGCCCCCTGTATTCTGTTTCTGAACGCTGGACACAGTAATGAAATGTAAACTCCTGTTCCCACGACAAACTCACGCTGTCCGCTGCAGTCATCATTCCAGGGCCTCGAGAATGTTTTCTTTAATAAGCTTGCCAGAAATGAAATTTTAGAAGAAAAATCAAAGTACAGGCAATTCCCCACATAGGATGGGCCAACTGACAATTTTTCGACTTTATGGGGGTACAAAAGCGATACGTGTTCAGTAGAAACCACCCTTGAAATTTGGGCTATGCATGTTTTCCCGGGCTAGTGATCCCCCAGGACGTCCTCTCTCTTGATGCCGGCCAGCGGCCCAGCGCCCAGGCAGCCACGCGACCACAAGGTCAACAGCCAACACACCGATACCCGTTCCACACCCACATAGCCGATCTGCTTCCCACTGTCAGTACGGTGCTCCGTCAACGACAGGAGATCCTCAACACTTTCTTGTCAAATAGGCTTCGTGTGAGACGCTCTTGCCCAATTGCAGGCTAACGTAAGTGTTCTCTCTCTCTCTCTTTTATGATTTATTTATTAGAGTGAGCATGTGGGAGGGACAGGCAAGGGAGAGAGAGAGATGCTTAATCAGACTCTCTGCTGAGCACGGGGCTCGATCCCACAACCCGGAGATCATGACCTGAGCCGAAACCAAGAACCTGATGCTTCCCTGACTGGCCACCCAGACGGCCCACCTCAAGTACGTGCTCTGAGCACGTGTCAGGTCAGCAGGGCTGAGCTATGGTGTTCAGTAGGTTAGCTGTAGTTACGCATTTTCAATTTAGGATATTTTCAACTTACAATGGGTTTATTGGGATATAACCCTCTCATCAGTCAAGGAAGATCTATACTCTAATTTGATAGTTTAATTTGATGTTTTATTAACTTATTTCTACTTTTGGGCCAAGTCAAAATAATATATTTGTGGTCAGACACATATAAGCCAAAGGGCAGGAATGCCGGCTTTCTAGCACTTAGTAATTATGTCCCTAGGAACAGCATAAGAGGAGTTTATTAGTCACTGAATTATACAGCCCCTCATTATATTTACTCTAATTGTTTGACTTAAAGGCTTCTGTTCTCATTATCATTCAGCACTTTGTTGGCTGTAATGCCTTTGAATTTCACTAGTGAGTGAGAATTTCACTGAGACTTCCCATTGGTGTGGGGTTGGGCTGCAGCCTCCCACATGCACCGTCGAGAGTGCAGATTGATACAGCTTTCAGAGCACGGGTTGGCAGCACCCATTACTCATTGATCAGGCGATCTCCCTTTGAAGATCCTACAGAAATCATAGCAGAGTGTGTTTGAAATAGAGAAAAACTGCAGATAACTTACGTGCCCATCTGTAGGGACTGGTCGAATACATTTTGGTACTTCGATGCAGTACAATTAAAACTATTAAAAAGAGGAGATATCACTGGCCTTAAAAGATATCCATAAAATATTATTTTTTTAAGATTTTATTTATTTGAGAGAAAGAGAGCATGAGCAGAGGGGAGGGGCAGATGGAGAAGCAGACTCCCTGCTAAGCAGGGAGCCTGACACAGGACTTGATCCTGGGACTCCGAGATCATGACCTGAGCCGAAGGCAGCTGCCTGACCGACTGAGCCACCCAGGCGCCCTCCATAAGATAATATTAAAACAAATTGTAGGGGGACACCTGGGTGGCTCAGTCGGTTAAGCAGCTACCTTCGGCTCAGGTCATGATCCCAGGGTCCTGGGATCGAGTCCCGCATCAGGCTCTCTGGTCAGTCGGGAGCCTGCTTCTCCCTCTCCTCCTCGCTCGTGCTCTCTGTCACTATCTCTGTCTCTCTCTCTCAAATAAATAAATAAAATCTTTTAAAAAATACACATTATTTAAAAAAAAGTTGTAGGGGCACGCGGGTAGCTCAGTCAATTAAGTGTCTGACTCTTGATCTTGGCTCAGGTCATGATCTTAGGTTGTGAGATCAAGCCCCCTGTCGGGCTCCAAACTAGGTGGGGATGCTGCTTAAAATTCTCTCTCTCCCTGGGGCACCTGGGTGGCACAGCGGTTAAGCGCCTGCCTTCAGCTCAGGGCGTGATCCTGGCGTTATGGGATCGAGCCCCACATCAGGCTTCTCTGCTGTGAGCCTGCTTCTTCCTCTCCCACTCCCCCTGCTTGTGTTCCCTCTCTCGCTGGCTGTCTCTCTCTCTATCAAACAAATAAATAAAATCTTTAAAAAAAAATTCTCTCTCTCCCTCTTCCTCTGCTTCTCCTCCACTTAAAAAAAAGGGTGTAGACTTGTATGGTTTGCAGTTAAAAAACTGTCAGTCTTGGTTCCTATGACTAAGGAGTCAGGAAGGACACGCCCCAGATTGTAACCAGTAACCTCTGGAGGGGGAGATGGGCTGAGAGATCGAGAGAAAGATTTTCATGTCTCTTGTGGCTTTTTATAAAAATTTGAATAACAATATTCCTTAACTTACAGTGGGGTTATGTCCTCATAAACTCTTCATAAGTTAAAAATATTTAAGTTGAAAATGCATTACTGGACGCCTGGGGGGCTCAGTCGGCTGGGCCTCTGTCTTCGGCTCAGCTCAGGATCCTGGGATCCAGCTCCACGTCCGGCTCCCTGCTCAGCGGGGAGTCTGCTTCTCCCTCTGCCCCGGTCTCGTGCTCTCTCTCTCAAATAAATAAATAAAATCTTTTTTTAAAAAAGGTCTAAACCACCTTCCAAATATTGGCACTTGCCACCACGTGTCCCCACATAATGATGCACCGAGGGAAAATGATAGGGTGAACTGAAGGCTGGTGAGAGTGTCTGCTCATCTTGCACGAGTCTGTGCTCCAGCGTCACGTGCGTCCTTCACCCGGGATTTGCAAGTGTTAGAAATCTAGGCAGCAACCCCCTGCCTCTCCGTGACACCTGCTGCCTTTGCACGTGCAAACCATAACCTCCTGTGAAACACTTGGTGATATTTCAGAACAGTAATCAACTATACTTCATGCTCAAGGGGAAAACCCCTGCCTCCTTCACCTTTGAAACCATAGCAAGGGTATGAAATTACACCTAAGCGTGCCTGGCCTCCAAGTCGCAGGGGAGCACCTGTGGGCTTTGACCCCCACTTCAACTCCAGAATAGCAGGTCTTCCTTGCAGTTGGATAGAACCCTCTTTGAACCAAATGTACACAAACCTGTGTGTTTGCTCTCACCCCAGCAAAGCAGGGCAGCCTTTATTTCAAATTTCCATTCTTCTGCATTTTGTTCTTTCATCCTCAATGAAACTTTCCCTGTTCCCTGTGGTCTCACTTGAATTCCTGCCCACCTTTATGCTCCCCTGGCATTCTCTCTGTGCCTTTCTAATACATCACTCATTCCTTGTGGTGTCAGTATTTATGCTCATGACTTTGTTTCATTACTGGCTTGTAACCTTGAAGCAGCGAGGATATGGATCCTTTGTCTCCAAATTGCAAGCCTGAGAATGGTCTTGGACACTGAGTCGGTGCTTGGTAAACGTATCCTAAATTAAATGCATTTCTGAAGGCTGGTTTCTGGAATATACTTTCAAATAAATAGATATGCCCAGCTTTTTATATACATAGTATACTTCAGCAAAAAGTAAAAGTGTAAACAGTTACTGTAATAATTGTTATTAATTTGCAGAAAAAGAATTAAGTATAAATTGCTTTAGAAAAATCCAACAGGAGACGCATAGTCTAGTCCTACTGTGTAAAAGCGGTTGATCATTTAATACATTCAGGAGAGTTGCATGGATACCTGCTGTGTCTTGGGAATTCACACCACTGAAAGTGGCTTGAGTTTCACTGGGCGTGTGACAGGAGAGAGTCTAGAACACTCTAAATCCGAGCTGTAGAAGATCTGTTACTATTGCACACCCAGGCTTTTAAAATCATATTTTCAAAGCCATTTACAAAAATATTGTCTTAAAGCAGAGATCGAGATTTAGCGTTGGTCGTTCTCCCGAAGAAGCTACTTACGGAATTTCACTGAGCTGGTACCCCGCCTGGGCAAGTCATTCAAGTGGAAGGTAGCTCTTCTCTGGCTCTTTGGGTCTAATTCAGGTTGCTCCCACCAAGTGAGCAGTGATAACTTGGTTTTGGTCTTCGTGGTGGTTTCCAAGCAGACTCAGGTGATCATCAGGTTAAGTGCTTTCCCACGCAGTTATCCTTACAAAATAACAAAGATGGAACTCTTTATTAATTAGCTAAGTGTAGACATTTAAAGATGGAACCAGACAGTCCAGAAGGGCGTGTTTCCCAGAAGACCAGCTCCTACGTACGGCTTGGTACCTTCCCTGTCAATCTGTCAGCGTCTCCGGTCTGTCAGTCCAGCCCCACGTGGGATGGACCATACATGACGTACACATGCCTCTGTGAGGAGGAAGTCTTCCCCACAGTGTGTTCTTGGCCGTGGGGGTTCTGCTGCTGTGTGAAATCCATGCGAGTTTCCAGAGCCCTGTGGGAGCCCTGTGTGAAATCCGCAGACGTGGCTGTTGGTCACCTGGTGCCTGCAGCTCCCTGAGCAGAAATGGGACCTGGCGACCAGTGTATAAGCTAACCAAAGCACAAAACGAGGGTAGCCTAGCCAACTTTCTGCTCAAAGAATTCTTGGCAGCAGTTAACACCTCTGCCCAAATATTAGGTAATTCCCCCATATTCACAATGAGAAGGCTTTACAAAATGGAGATTTTCTTTAGCCTGTTTGGTTTTATATAAAGCATTAGCGTTCAACTTCGCAATCCCTTCAGATTTCCTGAGAAGATTAAGAAAAAAAATTTTTTATTGTGGTAAAATACACATAACATAATATTTCCCATCTTGACCATTTTTAAGTATATGATTCTTGGCATTAAGTCCATTCATGTGCAACCATCACCACCATCCATCTCTAGAACGTTTCATCTTCCCAAACTGAACCTCTGTACCCATTAAACACGAATTCCTTCTCCACTCACCCCAACTCTTGGTAATCACTATTTTACTTTCTGTCTTTTGAATTTGATTCCTCTCAGTACCTCATATAACTGGAATCATACAATATTTGTCCCTTTGTGACTGGCTTATTTCACTTACCATAATGTCCTCAGGGTTCATCCATGTTGTAGCCTGGGTCAGGATTTCCTTCTTTCTAAGGCTGGGTCACATTCAACATTTTGTTAGTCCATTCATATGCCAACGGACATTTGGGTGGTTTCCCTCTTTTTTCTTACCTAGACCTTTCTTTTTTGGCACACAGACCCAACCATACCCAGAAACTATTCGCTCCCATAAAACCGATACTTTATACTTGAACTTCATTCAGAATTAAAACAAGGCTTTTAAACAGAAGTCTTTTTTGTCGTTTGTAAAGGGTAGCCCTTCGCTCCTGAGAAGTACTCGGAGTAGCCAATGAGCTAGCCCAAAGGGTCATGTGCCTGGCACGTGCAGAAGTAAGTCCTTGAGAAGTCTGGAAAGAAGTAGGGAAGAAGAAAGGGAGTAGAATGAGGGGACTGGTTTCAGAGGTTGGCTTACAACAGGGGGACTTGTATGTGATAGGAGACCCCTGCTGTCCTGGCTTGCTCACAGCTGAGCCCGGTGCCGCTCTGACCCACGACTCTGTCCTCCAAGGTCCTGGATCAGTTTTAATGGGGGAGCGAGATCTCAAGCTACAGCTTGTGCGACTGAGCACCATTCAATCCCTCGGGCCCCAGTCCTGGGTCCCAGGGATGCCACAGGCTGGACCTCTGTGCCCCAGTCCTGTGGACTCTAGTTCCTAGAACTGGGCTTATGTTGGGTTCCCATCACCAGCACACGTCCTGAGGACTGGTGCTGGCCCTGTCTGCCACCAGGGATCATCTGCCCATGTTTCCTACTGGTTTGTCACAACCCTCTGATCTCCAGGTGGAGCCCATGGTCTCCTTCTGGAAATCCTTCACATCAGCTGCTCCCAGAACCATCACAGAACTTGCCACATCCTCTGTATCCTGGGCCTTGTCCATGAGCTGGTCCTCTGCTCCCTTGTCTACCCCTGCACTCCGCAGGCCTGACCTGGTCCTGGAAGCAGGTTCTGTGCTGTAGCGAGAGGCCCCCTTGCGACGATTCTGGGCTCAATTATATTGAACTAACATTTCTGAACACAGCATCTAATATCAGTGCTAGGCAATATAAAGACAAATAAGGTATGTCCCACCCTTCCCAGTAAGTGCCATTAAAAACATCTGCACATGACCACAGTTCAAGGATAAAGGTTGGGTCTTGAAGGTGAAAAGACGCCATCTCTTTGGAGATAAGAGAAAAGGAGAAGAGTAGGGACAAACACATTGACCCAGCCCCTTCTCAGGATAAGAAGCACAAGTGGGTATGAGGCCTTCAGCTGGGTGGAAAAGGTTTGGAACAAAACCCAGGAGGGCCTTAAGGAGGACAGTGGAAGAAAGAACAAGCATGACGGAGGAACAGCTGAGATCAGATATGTAATCTTACGAATGTGGGAGGGTTATCACTTCTTTTTCCCAAGCAATACTCAGCAGTTTAGAGCAAGACAGGGGGAAGGGAGGGCAGAGCTAAGGACTGGCCACGGGCCCGCAGCTAACAGACAAGTCTAGGGTGTTTTTAATCACATGGTTAAGACACTGGACCATGACTGAGTGGACAGGAATCCAGGTGAGGCCAGAACAGTGGAGTGGGGGTGGAGGCCACAGAATCAGTGACCAAGAAGATGAGGCCAATGAGCAGGGTTGGAAGCATGAGGGAGGCATGGGGAGAACATCCTGGAGGATGGCAGTTCATCCCCTGCTCCAGAGACCAGACTCCACACAATATTTGTGTCTTCTTTCCTTCCTCCTGCCCACTCGCTGTCCCTTCCACAGATAGTCTGTGTTCTCTGTTTCCAACGTGCTAATCACAGGACGGCATGGACAAGGGCCCTTGCCTGGCAGTCCTGTGGTCTAGTGCAGAAGAGAGACACTTCAAACCCCCACACCCAGTGTAGCAAGCATCCCGTGGGATGCGCAGACAGGATGCCCCCAACACATGACCCACACTGGGAGTTTGCAGAAGGCTTTCCAAGAGGAAGTGATGTCTAAGCCGGGACCTCAACAGTAAGAGGAAGTTGAGCAGACAGAAGGGTGTGGGGGTGGGTAGCCCTGCGGGCTAACACCTCTGTCCTCACCGCCCACCTGGTAGGAGCTGGCGTCCATGTCTGCTGCAACCGTGCTCAGATATCACCACTCATCTCCTCGCCAGATCTTGTCTTCGCGGGGCCCACGTAGCCCCTGAACTTTCCCTAACTTGATGCTATCACCTCTTGCTTTTCTCCCTCCTTTCTGACCTCCCTTCTCTGCTTTCCTCCTCATTCCCTCCCCTGCCCCCCAAAATGTAGGTGTCGGGCTGCTCCTCAAGGCTGTGAGCACATGTCCTGCTCTCCAGCACCTCTCTTCTTCCCTAATACTGTCGGCATCCGTATTTTCATCTCCGGCCCTGACCTCCCTCAAGGACCAGCACCATGTTTTCAATACCCATGGACGTCTCGTAGTCTCATCCATCACTCTTGAAAAAACTTGATTTCATCTCCTTTTGGCTCGTGCGCGTATCTCTGCAGTGGCTCCGGCGTTATCCCTTCCTTTCCCAGATGAGTGGTCTGGGGTCTCATTAAGCGTCCCCTCCGAGGCCATCTTCCTTTTCCCCACAGCACCTCATAGTCACTGGGTCTGTACATGCTCCGTAACTTCCATACACACAGCCGCGTTTCCTGGACGCCTCTGAGCACGCCTGCTTGTGGACAGAGCTCCTGAGTGACCCCCCGCCCCTGTCTGTGAGATGAAGCCCAGCTCCTGACAGGCTTCCGGGCCTCAGTGCGGCCTCAGAGCCCCTCCCTCTATTGCCTCTCATGGCCTTTCTTCGGACAAGGCGCCCTACAGCCGCCATGTTGCCGCTTCCTTGGCGGCTCACAGGGCCCCCGGCTCAGTGCCCTTGCCTCCAAGTGCCCACTGTCCACATCCTCAGCAAAGTGTGTCTCAAACATCTCTGGTTCAACGAAACCTCCTGTGCTTTTTCCTGTCGGAGGAACCGTCTCCCCTCTGACTGTGTCTATACCTCCCTGTTGGAACTCAGCACCATCTGCCGCGTATTTTAGTTATTGGTGTGCGTCTCTACTTCCCCAGCATATCTGAGGGCAGGCCTGGAGGTCGAGGGTTCAGATTTCTCTGTCTTTGCATATAGGTTCTGACATGGGGAACTGGTATAAACCGGGTGCTGAAAGTGGCTTCGGGAAGGCCATTTTAACAAATGCAAAAATAAGTCTTCCGATTTCACTCTTAGAAAACTAACCTCAGAAGGAGCGTAACGTAATAATGAGAGCAAGAACAGAGATGGTACTTCGTGAGTCACTCTGAGTCACGTCATGTCCCTCGTCTCTGTCACGGGGATGACTCAGGCCGGACGTTGTCTTTGGTAAAAACCATCTGCAGTTATGAGACATCAAGGCACATAGGCCACGTAACGTAGTGTCTCGTGAAAGGAAAGCTCCTGGGTTAGCGGGGACCTCCGTGGCGCGAGTCTGTCCAGTTTTCACGTTCGTGTCCCTGAACACCAGGGGAAGGTCCTGTTCCTGTTTGCTCCGTGCACGTTTCCAATTCGGTGAGCAGAACCGTGACTTTGCTGATAAAAGGGCCTGCCTGCCCGGTCCTGCCACGGTTCCACAGATGTGGGAAGGCAGGTCCCTACATGACCCGTTCAACGGTGGCCCCACCCTTGTGAAGCTTCTGGGGTTAACCCTGTAAAAGGAAAAAACAGAGAGATTTGTGTTCATTCAAAAACTTCCCATAACCCTGACCCGCTGTATACACAGAGCGAGCGGGTTTCTTTGCGCTCCAGTTAGAACAGCAAGACTCAAACAGAAACAAGAGAGATTTAGATTCGTTGGGGGGCGGGGGCGGGGATCTGGCTGGTTAAACATGGGAATGCTTCTTGTGTAGAAAAAAAAATGAGACTCATAATTAGACAAATGTATCTATGCTGCTGAGACATGGGAATTTATGAGCGTGGAGTGAGGGGGACGGCTTCTTAGATGATGGAGAGAAAAAGACTTGAAGGGCTGGACCGCAGGGAGTTAGCACGCCTTTTCAGGGCGAAACAGAACGCAGAGCACCTTAGTGATGAGCCAGTCTGTCGCCCACCTCAGTCTACAAATGAGGGTGCCGAGACCAGAGCTGGTAAGCGAGGTCCTTCAGGTTACGAGTGCAGCTAGACCCCACGCCGGTGCGGCTTCTGGAACCCAATGGAGGGGGTCAGACCCGCTGCTGAGAGAGGTTTTCATTGTCTGAAGATGGCATTAACATAAACAAACATGGCCTGACGATGGTCCCCTGTGTTGACTTCATTGCACACACACACACACACACACACACACACACACACACACTCAGCCTCCTGCAAGGTCACAGGAAATCCATCCGTGGAGCCTGTTCCACAGCACGGCCTTGCTCGTCAAGACAGAACCCCCAGCAGAAGGGCAGAAGCACAGTCAGCTCTCACGAGATTTGGACACTGCCTTGGACAGTGTCTCTTTGCAGTTTCGAAATACGTTTTTAAAAAATATGATAGATACAGAAACAAATTACAGCCTAGACTGACAACAAGCCCAAGCAAGGAGTAGATAGGGAATAAAATAAAAATCATCCCTCGTGTGAAATAAAAGTAAGACGGTAGCACATTGTTTCATCCATTGGGGTCTGCTATGTGCCAGGCACTGTCCTGGGCACAGGAGGACCCAGCACAGGGAGCAAACAGACCAGACTCCTGCTCTCCAGGAGCTTCTGTTCAGAGGAAGACGCATAGTTCCCTACCCATTACAATCCTGTCCGTGAGATCCATCCCACCCCCTGCCAAGCTCTGGTGGAAATTTAACTATGTTAGAAAATTCATACTATCTCCATTCACATATGGGTGTGATTCTAATGAAGGTTGCTTTCTGGTTGACAGGGAGAAGAAAATGGCTTTCCAGACAGTACTGGAGATCCCCTTTCAGGTAAACGATTGACTGCAGATGTCTGGGCTTCTCTGATAACTGGCATGATGGAATTAAAGATAATTCACAAATAAGTTTATCATTAACTTTAAAAATCTGTATTACAGGCTAGAGAAACTTTCCAACCACAGGCCATGGGGAAGTGGCAGGAAATGTTAGCCAGATTTCACAAAAGCCTTCAAAGAGTATTTTCTCCAAGCTGACCCTACTTGGCTCGTGAGGGGCACAGCCGGGTTCTCAATAGGAAAAGTTTAGGAGGGGGCGACAGATCAGAGCAGAGCCTCCTTCCTCAGAGTCCTGGGGGCCTTGGCATTGATGGAAACCTGCCAGGTGGAAGAAGGCAGCGGGGCTGGGGCCAATCAGGCCAGCATGGGAAGGGCCAGCTCAGCCAGCCACTGCCTCTGTCCCCACTGTGTCTGGGGCCCTCTGTTAACCAAGGAGCCCCTCCCTCACCAGCCGTGTGCTCGTCCCCATTCTGCTGTTGGTGTGTTTAACCTGAGAAACATTCAGATCTGTCTCCTTTCCCCACTTGTTATTGTAAGTTGGAAACTTTGGCAATCTTCAGATTTCTTACTAATTCATCATGGAGAAAATCTGGAGTGAACGTTAAAATAAGCTACCAAAAGAATGACTAAAAAACATAATCACTAATGTTTTCTATACCTTTTAAAACACATATCATAGGACCTGAGTCATTAGGGTTTTGTTTCTTTCTTTCTTAGAGGGACGGTGGTGGACCCTAAAACCCTGAGGATAATTTGTCACCAGTCCTACCTAGACTGTGCCCATATAACCATGCTGAAAATCAGAATATGTGGTGTATAGTCAACTTTTCTCTCCCCTTAGAAACATGATGTTAGCAGTGCCTGGGTGGCTCAATCGGTTAACATCCCACTCTTGATCTCAACTCAGGTCTTGATCTCAGGGTCGTGAGTTCAAGCCCTGCACTGGGCTCAGAAAGAGAGAGAGAAAGAGAGGGAAAGGAAAGGAAAGGGAGGAAGGGAGGAAGAAGGAAGAAAGAGAGAAAGAAAGAAAGAAGAAAAGAAAGAAAGAAAGAAAAAGAAAAAAAGAAAGAAAAGGAAAGGAAGGAAGGAAGGAAGGAGATGTTAGCAGCCGTTATCTCTGGGTGGTGAGACTCTAGGTGACTTTTTTTTCATTGAATAGATTTTTATTTATTAAGGACCTACTGTGTGGGTCCTAGAGCAGAAGTACAGCTCTGGGAGACAGAGGTTGGGATCCTGGTTCCAGTCCAGCCACTACCCTGCTGTGATTAGAGAAGTCAAAGGGGAAACTGAGCCAGTTGAACTTGTAGGGAGCCTTCCCACCAGGTTTCACAGGACAGGCCCAACGTCAAGGTCCCATCTGGACACCCCACTGGAACCTGCTTTCCCTGGACCACACCCCGCCCTGACCAGAGGCTGGGACCTCTGGCCAGTAATTATCCCTCCTACACAGATGCGCAGCAGACAGGCTCGAATCAGAAGCACTAGCTGTGTGATGTGGGGAGGAGAAAGCATCTTTGCTCACAAGCAGTCAATTTTTGTTTTCTTTCCACTCTCCTATATTTTTTAAATTTCTCACATGAGTGAATACCAGAAAAATCTCTCCCCCAAAACTTCAACCTGTATATGCAAATGTGTTTCTAACAAACGATCAGATGCCGGCAAATATATACAACGTGTGGTAAAAGAACCACGAAGCCCGTAATGGGCTAATTGACCGGCTTGGCTGGTAGGAGCATGATTTTTTCCCCCTATGCTCATCTGAATTTTCAGATTTTCTGCATTAAGCACGTATTTCTTTTCTAATTAAAAAAAAAATCTGTATTTAAACTTTTAAAAGACTAACACCCTACACATTAATGTGGAATGTGAGCTAAAAGTGGGAATGGATAAAGTAAGTTGTTTAGGAATATCTATAGACCTTTACGATTTAAGGTTGTTATTGCTTAACAGATTCACTGTAATCAAATTTCAGTTGTCTCTTAAAAAATTTTACCTGTGTCAAAATGACATGGAAGACTTTTGGAGAAAATAACCCTTTCGGAGTGGTAGCAGGTCAGTGATGGAGAGCAGATGGTGCCGAAGGGAACACCCAGCGGGCTGCTCTGCACACAGTGTGTTCAGGGCTTTGGTGGGATTTTTGTTCTTGTTTTTGTTTTTCATAAACAAGATGAGAGACACTGACTTAATGGCTTTGCTCTTGAATAAACGGGCAAAAGCTGATCTTTGAGTGAGAGTAGCAACTTCAGTAAGCTTTATCATTTTAGTTACAAACACTAATTTAGCACTTACTGTATACCAGGCCCTGTTCTAAGTACTTTAAACAGCCACTTAGAACAAGTGCCCATGACAGCTCCGAACTTATTTTCCTCACCAGGTGGATATTACAGAAGTCATGCTGGGTCACAGGGGTCCTACGTGGGACTCAAGCCCGGGGCCTGGCCAGGAGCTCAGTCCCAACTACCACACCAGGCTGCCTCTGTACGAGTCAGATGCGTTCCTGGGCGTACACACATGGAAGGCTTGAGTGTCATACGGGGGTAAAGGTCAACTATCTCAGATACAGTCTTAATCTGGAACAAAGCCAGAGCCCACCCCCAAAGTCAGTCTCTGAACCGCTGTAATACCTTTCCCAAAAAGCTCACTACGTTCCCTGGATCAGGCCCTCAGGCCTGAACTCAGAGCCTGGATTTCATTTAATTCTTGTCTTTAACCAGCTTATAGCTGGTGGGGAGAACGGGAGGCACTGCCCCAGCAGGAGGGATTAGACAGACAGGAGAAACAACAGCGACAGTTTGTAAGCAAGGAAAGATAAAGTACACATCGGAATCAGCTACCTCCTTCGTGGGGCCAGTGCGGACGGAAGCAAACGCCCACGAGGGGCAGAGCACGGGAAAGAAGACCTCACTGTGGCCGTGGAGTCCTACAACAGCACACCTGCTCTCCACACTGGGCCAGTTTTTCAAGGACGATCTTCTGACCACCTTGCATAATTCAGCACTTGCCCAACCTAAACCTCATTTCCCCGCAGAAATGAAGGTAAAATAGGATTGTTACTTTCTTTCAAAGTAGGTCCATTACATGACACTTTGTTCATATGTTTGTGTCACATAATTTCAGAATCCAAATTCACATGGAATTCTATGCTGAATTTTTACCTGGGCCCTTCCGGACCTAAGTTTGTTTTTTTCTTAAAGTGCCCTTTCCACTCCAGCTTTGATGACAAAATCAAGGCTCCGCCTGACCTGCCCCAGATCCTTCCAATTTGTCGGTTAGACTCACCAATGCAGCTGCCAACTTAATGTCTCCTTAAAAGGGTGTTTTAGAGAGACAGAAAATGAAATTGCATTGTTTTTCCCTTTGGTTAAGAGATCAAACGCCCACCAAAAGCCCTTGGGTTAGTTTCCTGGGAGATAAAAATAGTTCATCATTTTCCAGCTCAGAGCATATAAACTACGTCCGATGAATAATGTGGTGTGTGCGTGCCCCAGTAATTTATCAAAGCCATAAACTGACATTTTAAATATATTTATTTCCAACCACACTGGAAACCACACACACATAGAAAAAAGCATGAATTTATACCCTCAACGCACGTAACTGCAGAAGTATTTGACTCCACGCTGACACTGTTGGTATTTTGCAGGCTCCAAATCCGATAATTTATAGACAACTGGGGTAGAGTTATTTTATTTCAGGACCACAATATTTTGCTATTTGCAAAGTTGCCAATAAAAAAATGTTTACGATTTAATTGTTTGAATTAACTCAAGACCTCGTTATCCTGCAGAACGTTATTATAAATGATCTAAGGGCTCACAGTGGTCCCGAGCGCACGGGAGGGAAACACCCGTGTGGTAATAGTTCTCGAAAAGCCAGGTTGTGCAAGATAAAACGGCACCTAGCCTGCAGGGAGACACATTAAGTCAGTCTGTGATCCACTGCCAGCATCCTGACTGGAGCCAGTTTCTAGGCTCAAGTCATCATGACCTTTGTGAGTCCTGAATATTGTTCCAATTCACAATTAACTGTTAATTGACCAGTATTTTCAAACCCGCCAGCCCCAAACCCGAGTTAGACACTGCACTGTCGGACGCGCGGTTTCTTACTGTTGTTTCAAATGACGCAGCCACAGCTTGTCGGCAAACATTCTAGAATCCCAAACGCTTCTTTAAAGTCTGTGTAAGTGTGTGTCTGAGAGAGGATGGAGAGTAGGGGGAGAGGACTGAAAACACCCCATAGGAAAACCCACTCATCCACTGTGGAGTGTGGGGAAATGACAGGCCATCTCTCAAAGAAAAGTAACTCTGATTCCAAAGTGTAATTTTGGCAGGTCCTTCTGACTAAGAACTTACTCTGCGGGTGTCTTTAAGGCAAAATGGTTTTCAACCCCAGCTGCATTTTAGAATCCCCAGGGGAGCCTTTAAAAATTCCCATGCCCCTCCTGCACCCCAGACCAATTCAATAAGGATTTCAGTGGGTGGGGCCAGAGGGCTAGGGGGTGGGGAGCGTTCTGGAGGGGGAGGTTGAGAACTACTGCTTTAAAAGAGGCTGTTGGTTCTGCTCCCTTACCCACAGCCTGCCTGCTGTGCCCTGGGCTGAGGCTTTCATGGATGATCTCATTCAGTCCTCGCCACAACCTGTGAAATAGATCGCACTGTCCCGTTCAGGGAGTGAGGATATGGCCTTGGAGAGCTCAGTTACTGGTCCAAGTTGCACACCTGCTTCATGCTCATACTGACAGTTGGCATGCTTCTAAAGCCATTCTTAATTTCTGTGGTACACAGGGTACTCCTTCTGCATAGCGACCAGGCATCTTTCTTCTGCTTTGTACATGCTCAGTTAGCACTTAAAAAAGAAAAAAGTTTCGGTTGATCTGGAATTTTCTAGATAGCTCTTCTTAGGCTGCCCAGAGGTTTCTAACTGGACTATTTCTCCATGACACATTCTTCAATCATTTGATTGACTCAACAAATATTACTGAGCGCCTACTGTGTATCTGGGATGAAGTGGTGACATTAGATACGAAAGTCCCTTTCCTCTTGGAGTTTATATACTAGTTGGGAGTGACAGACAATAAACACAAATAAGTCATTATATATGATGGTAGGAAGATAAATGAGGGTAATGGCATTTTGCCTGGTAGGGGAGGATGCTGCTTTAGCTAAGAAGGTTCACGGGGACCCGAACAATGCAAAGGAGCCAGCCGTGTGAAGATCTGAGGAAGGAGGACTCCAGGGAGCAGAGCTAGCTGGTGCAAAGGTCCTGAGGCAGGCCTGAGCTTAGTGATCTAGGGACCAGTGTGGGCAGGGAAGAGCGATAGAGAAGGAAGTGAGCTGGGAGGTGTCAGCAGAGGTCAGACCACATGGGGACTCTTTTCTTCCCAGTGTCCTTACAAAAAATAAATGTAAGACCTAACATCTTTACATAAGACCTGACAAAAGTGCTTTCACATCCTTTATCGCATTTAACTCATGAGATACAGAAATTACCATTTTCATTTAACGGATGAGGAGTCTGAAGTCTGTGGATGTTAAATGCCTGGAGAAGTCAAGCTCTAGGAGGTGGGAACGCTGAGATTCGATGAGCCCCACATGACACAGGTTGGAATGATGCAGGATTGAGGGCTCTGTGCTGGGCTGGTCATAAGGTAGTCCTTCCATAATGACAGTTGGCGTGATGAAGAGACTCTGAAATCTGGTGCTTCCTCCTCTGACAACCCTCCCCAAGTATGAGCCGGTGCTCAGATGAGACTCACCTCGAAATTAGAAGTCACTGTTGTTAATGGTGTGTTCCACTCTGGCTTTGCACTGGCAGAAAACACGCAAGTCGAGCGTCGAAATATGGCAAGTGAGGACCCTCATTAGAGAACCTGAGTGACTTTTTATACATAAGTGACTTCCTTCTTGAAATAGCCCTCTCCTCTCCTCAAATCTAGAATCAATCCATTCTCTTGTATTTTAAGACCAGTGCTGTATTGTTTTCCACCAATATCTGTTTATCGCCAGGAGACACCAGCAACATTCCCTTTCCTTTTAACTTTCTCTCTTCAGGTCCTAGGATGCATCCCACAATAATCACAAGTCTACCAGGGGGCACCTGGCTGGCTCAGTGGGTAGACAGTGACTCTCGATCCCAGGGTCGTGAGTTCAAGCCCCACATCAGGTGTAGAGATTACTTAAAAATAACAAGTATCCCTTGTCTCCTGGGGAGAAAGCAGAGTTCTTATTCATTTGGCAAACAATTTCTAAGCTTCAACTGTACAGCAATCCTATGCTTGTGTTTTGAGAGGCATCAGATAATCATCCCATTTTCCCCCATTTCTGATGAAGGCTTCTCTGGTCCTCTATCTCTCTCTCCCCACAATTGTTTCTTCCCCAAGGCATCACCTAGCCTAGCCTTTTATGTGCGCTATTACGTGATAGGTGTTCAAAGCAGGGCAGGACAGAATATATTTGATACAAAACAAAACAAAACATGTTTCTCCACTGAAGTCCGCCAGAGAGCTAATTATAGTTTATGATTCTAAAAGGCAACTTTTAATTCGCTAGTGTTGGCAGTCCGTGGAGATTGCAGTTCAATAAACGGTTTGTGGTCTGTGTCACGGAAAATACAAAAGGAAAACATCGATAGATTTTTGGCACATCATTTATTTTCAAACAAACTAATAAATGGTCAACATAATTGTTCAAAGAAAAGCTTCTCTTATACTAGAGAGCTTAAAGGAGCTTCACAGAAACCTTACGTCTTTCTTCTTCTTTATATTACTTTTTGTTATATTATTTTTAGTCTTCTTGCCAACATTGAATCTTACAAAGGTGGTACTAGAGATCACCTTTGGGCACCAATAGATTTAATTCTGGACTTCGAGATTTAAATCCTCCTTTCTTTTTCTGTGACATTTAGAAATATTTTTGAAGTATCCAAAGAAATACAATCATTATAAAAAAAATTAGGAAATATCCATTGGTAACACTTTTGATATACATGCTTCCAGACTTTTTCTATGTCTGTGAATATGTATATAATATATGCTTTACATGGATATAAATGACTGTTGTTTTCTGGTCTTTTTTAAAAAGATTTTATTTATTCATTTTTGAGAAGGGGGGTCAGGGAGGAGGGGGAGAGGGAGAAGCAGGCTCCCTGCTGAGCAGGGAGCCTTGATGCAGGGCTCCATCCTGGGACCCTGAGATCATGACCTGAGCTGAAGGCAGACGTTTAAGCAACTGAGCCACCCAGGCGCCCCTACTATATTGTTTGTTTTTACAAAAACAGAATTATACATACTCTTTGGTAACCTGCTTTCTCGGCCATTTGATGGAATATTGTACATTTGACCCTACCTTTAAATAAGAGCAAAGAAAATTGGAGGATTTCCCTTATACCCTTCGTTTAGTAAGGAATCACCTTTACCATTACAAAGGTCGTTTTTTAAATAAATTAACTTCTGTTCTATTGTGCTGCTAAAGCTTTACTTCTTTTTTTTTTTTAAGATTTTATTTATTTGACAGAGAGACAGAGCACAAGTGGAGGTGGGGAGGCAGAGGGAGAGGGAGAAGCAGATTCCCCGCTGAGCAGGGAGCTGGACATGGGGCTCCATTCCAGGACCCTGAGATCACGACCTGAGCCGAAGGCAGATGCTCACCTGACTGAGCCACCCAGACTTCCCAAAGCTTTACTTCTTAATGCATCGTTATTAATGTGGCTGAAGAAGGTCTCTCCCCGTACTATATAGAAATGTAGTGCAACATTTTTAAACTCTAAGATGTACAGCGCAGTGCAGAAGGATCTGGATCTGTTCTCGGGGCATTTAAGGTGTCATGAGGAACAAGAGAACCACGCAGACTGCCTCACTGCAATGCAGAGTCAGGAGATGCAGACGAAATGATGGGATTCTGGGGCGCCTGGGGGGCTCAGTCGTTAAGCGTCTGCCTTCGGCTCAGGGCGTGATCCCGGCGTTCCGGGATCGAGTCCCACATCGGGCTCCTCCGCTGGGAGCCTGCTTCTTCCTCTCCCACTCCCCCTGCTTGTGTTCCCTCTCTCGCTGGCTGTCTCTATCTCTGTCGAATAAATAAATAAAATCTTAAAAAAAAAAAAAAAGATGGGATTCTGAATGAGGCAGCATTCCAGGCCGGGGCTGGGGAGATTGCATGCAAGGGCTGAATCTGAGGGGGGTTTTATAGGATGGATGAAGTTCAGCAGAGGAAGTCCTGGGAGAGGCGGAGGGAGAGAAGAGAGAAAACTGATCAGAGAGAAAACACCAGGAAAGACATGGAGGTAGAAGAATTTGAGGCCCAATTTTCCCGCCTGTGAAATCGACAGACATTTTTACTTGGTGCCGACAAAGGTCCGGTGACGTGGGCAGCATCACTGCTCGCGGTTGGAGTATAAATTGTACCACCTTTATTTCTGGAAAGCAGGTTTGGGCACATGCATTGATAGCCTTAGAAAGCTCATACTTTGGGGCCTAATTATCCCATTACTGGTGCAATGAGTATAGATGTGGCCAAAAATACACACGCAAGGGTCTACATCAAATTGTTCCCCTTAGTTGTAAGAATTTGGGAAAGCCCCTAAACGTTCAGTAGTTTATACAAAATCTGTAATGGTATGTAATTTCCAATTTTTCTACCCTGAGCTGATATTAGTCTTTCTTTTAATTTAATTAATCCGAGGCAGGCTTTATAGGCTGGATGAAGTGCGGGGAAGGGAGTAGGCCAGCTGGTCTGGAGCACACATTATATCTGGGAAATCCTGGGAAGGAAAACAGGAAGTGTAGCGTGGAGAGGTTCCAGGGGAGGCCGCGACCTGGTAAGTCGTTGGAGGCAGTGAAAAAGTCTACAAGGACACCTAGGGAGCTGTCAGTGTCCGGAGGGGAGTTGGAGTGCCGTTGATGCGTAGGGGGAGACATTTAAGTGCTGTTTTAGGTCCCCCGAGTTGGAGATGTCAGTGGTCAGCTGTGGAGCCCAGAAGAGCAGGCAGGCTCCTCAGTCACTCAGTCAACATTGCTTATGCATTTGTTATAAGCCAAGGGCTGTGCGGGGTCCCACAGATGCAAAGAGAAGGGGCCTTCCATTCTAGTGGGAGTGCGTGGTGGGGGTTGTTGGGAGTGGAGGATGTGGCCAGAGGGAGGGAGTGTGGGAGGGGAAAGCTTCGGGCTAAGAACAGAACTGAAGCACCTCCTTGTCCTGCTCAGGGACTCAGCAGCCAGACAGGCTGGGATCTCAGCACGTCAGGTGACAGGGGGAGGGATGCAGCTGGGACATGGTGGGCTGAGGCTGGGGGTTTGGGGCTTGGCTGTCGGAAGGAACCTTCAAGGAGGATGCACTCTGCCGTGCAACGGACAGTGTCCAAAGGGGCAAAGGAGCCTCGGGCCCAGTTCCAGAGGCAGCCATATCCCAGGGGAGCTGGTGTGAGGGGGACATTAGAAGCCACAGCAGGTCCAGGTGACCTTCAAAGTCAGGTGGGAACCTGCTTGTTCATGTAAGACATTGTATTGGTTACCACAGAAATAAAACACCACTGGAGAAAGTTTGGAAAATAGAAACAATCCTATGGAATTAAGACAATAGCGATTACTGTTTTTGTGCATTTCCTTCCATAGTAATAGTAACAGAGTTTTCACATAGTTCTAAAGTCAAGGACACACATTCTCTACATCCGGCATTTTTCACTTGACATTACAGCACGCACATTTTCTGGGTCACGACGTAGTCTTCAGAGTTACTTAAATAAAACTCCATCAGGCAGTACAGTGATTTATTCCACTAGTCCCCTAACATTGGCATTTGTTTAAAACAACGGGTAGTAAAGATCAGACCGTCATTAAAATATTTCGTGTGTGTACATATTCTAGATTATCTCCTTAGGCGGGATTCCCAGAAGTTGTGTTAGTAGGTCAAAGGGTGTGAGCCGGGTTCTCAGGGTTCTTGTCATCTTGTCATTTGTACTCGCCTCCAGTTGGCTGGTTCTCAACCTTGGGAGCACCGAAGACACTCCCTTTTCCTAAATTCTTTCCTCTCCGAAATTGGGAAGTCCAGGGCTCGGTATAGTAAAGGTCATTGTAACCAACCTCCCAGAATTTTCCAAGCCAGTGATCTCTGGTGTAGCCTTTGGCTGTTAAAGTCCCCGGTTGGAAGGGTCAGGAGCACCAGTGCCGATGCAGTTGAGACACTCACGTTGCCATGTTGTGCAGACACACTTACAACTTAATCCTAAATGACCTGTCGGCACTTGTCTCTGCTCCCTCATCGCCCCCTGTCCCCGACGTGCTTCCTCGTGTTGACACGAGGCTGCAGATGACTGACGGAAGAATATCTGCCCTTCCTCTGGGCTGGGGCTGTGCCCTTATCGGTGAGGCTCAGCTCAAAGACCCCTGTTCATCCGTCCCACGGTGCACACCTCAGGTGTTGGCTCCACTTCAAAGGAGCCCCGTGCGTGAACAAAACACAGATAAAGGCGAAGGGATGATAAGGTGGCCATAAATCTCAAAAGTAAGTTTTCTGGCATTATCAATTATCACTCTGTTCCAAATATGCGTGTGGAGTGGATATTCCAGTTTTGTGTGTGTGTGTGTGTGTGTGTGTGTGTGTGTGTGTTTAAAGGCCTTGCAAAGAACTGTGCAATCCTTTATCCCCTAACATGCTGTGTTTGGCATTAAAAAGCTGTCAGGGCTGACTTGTAACTTGGAAGGGGTAAGAGCAGAGGTTCAGGCAAGTATGGGCTGGCTTACTTGGGGGACAGCAGAGTGTGACTCCTGCCGGGGACCCACCCCCAGAGAGAGCCCTGCTCCTTGAAACCCAGATTCCAGCCAGTGGTGCCGCAAATGCACAACGTGAGACTCAGAGTCTCCAAAAGAAAGGGATACTGGCTGTATAAGCCCTTACTAGTTCTTCCAGCAAAGCCACCCCTCCCCTGGCTGTCAAGAGCGCCACGTTTGTCGTGTGAATCTATAGAAATGAGTATTCTGAGAGTATCTGTGAGTATCTGTAAGACCCGCTGTGTTCCACTCATAGCGGTGCTGCTGGCATTCGAGCAGGAAGATGGAGGGCGGGAGAGATGGGCGCACGCGTTCACTTTCTTGCTGACCTGTGGGCTGTACTGCTTACTCCTGCAGATACAAGCAAGGGCGAGTCCTGCAGGGAGAACTGTACTTGTCCCTCCTGCTTGCTCCGGGCCCCGACCATAAGTGACTTACTCAACGATCAGGACTTGCTTGACATCATCAGGATAAAGCTGGATCCGTGTCACCCGACAGTAAAGAACTGGAGGAATTTTGCCAGCAAATGGGGCATGCCGTACGATGAGCTGTGTTTCCTGGAGCAGAGGCCTCAGAGCCCCACCCTGGAGTTCCTGCTGCGGAACAGCCAGCGGCCGGTGGGTCAGCTGATGGAGCTGTGCAGGCTCTACCACAGGGCCGACGTGGAGAAGGTCTTACACCGGTGGGTGGATGAGGAGTGGCCCAAGAGGGGGCGTGGAGACCACCCCAGGAACTTCTAGACCTCCGCGCCTTCATACTGGCCTCTTGGGACCTCGAAACAACCACAGGTTAAGGAGGAATGGGGGTCTGTTCTTTTTTTAAGAGTTTAGGATAAGGACGTGGAACCGTGGATATCGGTTTTCCCCAAAGCTGGTGGGTGTTTTTTGGAGGGGTAGGATATGTTTTGGTGGCGGATTTTTGCTTGTTTAGTTTTGCACATTGGTTTTAATTTAATATTTGAATCTGGACTCGGGAAACATACTTTGTAGACTCCTCTAGGGACCGGGGCCAAAGACGGCAATCGGAATGGATTCATGCCATGACGAAAATAAACTTACCCTTTCCCTTCGATGCTGTGGGAGATTGAAATGAGAACTAAGATTGTTGGTGGCCCCAGTCGATCATCACCCACGGGATCCCTCATGATGAACCGCGCTCCCGCATCTGACAAGAGGACGGCACAGAGAAGTCACCTCGCTTGTTCCTTTTTCGGGCATGAAGCACTTCGGTGAAGTGGCAGGATATGGGTATCCTGGGGCCGTACCTTCAGACCGTATGTGCCATCTTTTTTATTCCAATACTTTGGTACCCTGTGCATTATCAAAAATGTCCTTTGCTCAAGTATTTTTGGCAAGAAATGCAAAATCGGTGGTGGGAGGACAGAGTCCGGAATCAGAGGGGGAATGAGGACCTTGGGCAAGCTGTTTGACAAAGAGAGTCACAAAATGCCCTTTGTTACCCAAGACTTTTAAAAAATTAACTGAGTATTTACTTTTACACCTTTTATATGAGGCTGAGTGTTTCACCCCGAGATCAAGTTCAGTGAAGAAATTAATAAAAATCACCTGGCCCCTGGTTGACATGCAAGCACTTCAGCCCCTACTATCCCAGCTGGAAACAGGCCACTAACGAACTACGCAGCGGTTTAGCCAAGAACAGGGACTCGGTATTAACATCCAAAATCCAGAGGATTTTAAACCAAATGAAACATGGGGTCCAAACAATACCTGATGTTCTTATTTGATGGTTTAAGGGGAGGTGAGGTGTGGAGGGTGGAAGGGTTCGTTACTGGAGAGATCTGATTTTCTCGATGTTTTACAGGGTAACAGATACAAGGCAAAGCCTTGGCTTGCTTGACAATTTCATAAAAGCGCCATTTGGTTTTGGCCTTGGGTTCAGACAATCAAGGTACTTCTTTCGGTTTGGTGGGATTCTGTATATGTCCCTGATTTAAAAAAGCAGAAATGACGAAGAGCACTGATTAAAAAGCTTAGGATTAACTCAGAAGAAAAATATTTTCTCAGCCACGAACATAGTTTTGCACGAACCATTTTAGCGGTTTTTATCAGGTGGCTAATACATACAGTCAGCTTCGCTATCAAATGTAAACTCCAAACTAGCAAAATCTACGGAGATTTACTCCTCACTTCTGACTCGGGGCTCCTCGCACCCAGCTCATCTTCCCTTGTCTGATTTATCAGAGAAATGTCAGGTTTATCACAAGATGTATTTAAAGGAGCAGCACTTAATAAAATGTGGAGATTTTTAAAAATAGGTTCTTCTGCAGTTGATGTCCAACGAGGGGGTTGTTACATATTTACTGTCAGCCGGGCTCCAGGCTCCGTACAGAACTCATTAAGGGGGCTCTAATCTTCTAGGAATTTGATTTGATGTTCCGTGTTCTCGTTAAGTTACACGTGACACCCGCCCCCATATGTTAGCCCAAAATTTGCTGTGGGAAAATACAGATGAGCTTTTCGCATTAGTTACTGATACGTTAGGGAAGTGGGACAGGAAAGGGTTGTGACTATCAGTGTGGCATGGTAAGGACCCCCAGCGGGGGATGCTGTCACCTTGTGTCCCACCACCCTTGGGATACAAATGTCCTGCTGATGGCTGTCTGGGCAGGGCCACAGAAAGTCCCTTCCCTCTCGGGCTGCTGAGGAACTCCATCTTTTCATCACACTTCCCTCCTGCCCATCTCCATCCTTGCCGGTTGTCACGCCACCTCAGCACCAGGCTGTGGGGGGCTCTGACCAGGTAGAAGCAGGAGGAGAGCAGAGAGGGAGGAAGATGCCAGGGAAAAGCCCTTTGGCTCCCTTTCCTCAGCCTGCTCCTTTGTCCTCCGGCCTCTAGGCCTCTAGGCTCTCCCCTCCCCCAGACAGAGACGGAAAACAACAGGTGGAACCTCCACTCCCACCCCCAGCCACCATTCCCATGGGGGGAGGGTGGGGAAGTTTTCCTTATTTCCAGAGACTTCCTCCACCTCCAACTCACACAGGACAGGGGTGCAGCAGGAAGAAAGAGCAACCTGAGGGAGGAGGGGATTGGAATAACACCACCCCCACTACCCTGCCCTCCCTCCCCTGCTGCCCCACCAGCTTGCCCGGTCTCCCCCTCCCCCACCAGGGGGTTCTCAGCTCAGTGGATGCCCAGCTCTATTAAAAACCCTGGCAGGTCACAGACCACCCTTAGTGGCTTGGAACAGTACCTGGGGGAGGTGGGCTTCTACGTTTCTGTCCGGTAGGGCCACAGCTGCAAATTTTAAAAAATGTTTAAGGTCCTAATATCCCAGATGTTCAATCTGGAAAATACTGTGAAAAATTTTCCCATAGAAACACAGTTATACACGGTGATTAGGGTCTTTAGAACTGTCAGTTCTAGATTTCACAAATCCCTGGATTAAAAGTTCTTCGTAAACTGGCTTGGGAACGCAGGTCCCTATTGGCACTGCTTCTGTTTCCAATTTCAAACTCCAACTTTCAGTCTGAAAACTGACGTTCGAGGGAACTTATTGTCATATGTATCTTGAACATGGCTATCGTTCCTAAGTGTCTGCTGAATTCACCTCGGAGCTGGATCAAAAATGTTAAGACAGGATTCAGGTGATTCGGGTCTGGGCGGAGCGGAGTGTGCTCCTTTTCCATCAAATTTGGGAATTCCAGGAAAAGTGCGTGACCACAGAGTCCAACCCCACATTTCCCCATGTGGCATCATTACTTGCAAAGTCCTCATTGTTCATAATTTCCAATCCTGGCTATGAAATCTGAAAATTCCTGTTTATAATTGCACAGGGGAAGTGCCAGGGTAGACAGGACTTTTCAAATATGGGAGTTGATATGACCATGCTGTTTGAATTTGATTCTACCATTATTTTCACATACTGACATCTCTATCGATTGACATTTATCTTATGAAAAGTTTCAATTATTAGAAGTATGATGTTAGCAGAGAGAAATTCAGCCATAAGTTTTTTTAAAATACAAGTTCTTTCGGACTCTAGGCTTTGATTAAATGTACGGTGCTTTTGTTTCTGTTACATGCAGGCATATCAAAGAGTAATCCTCAACGGAAATAGAACCAGCACTCAATTGCGTAATAACCCAAAATACTTTTTAAGTTAATTTTCAGCAAATAAATACTGTAACAGCAGGGCACCTGGGTGGCTCAGTCGGTTAAGCATTGGACTCTTGGTTTCGGCTCAGGGCACGATCTCATGAGTCACGGGATCAAGTCCCGTGTGGGGCTCCAAGCTCAGCAGGGAGTCTGCTTGAAGATTCTCTCCCTCTGCCCCTCCCCCCAGTCGTTCTCTCTCTCAAATGAATAAATCTTTAGCACAAATACCGTAACAGCATAAATATGGTGAGACTTCACAACAGTGAGAGTGGAAAGGAAGGAAATCACTTAATGATTAATTGATCAAGTAACTGTTAAAACGTAAGTTCATTAATACGTAAGAGTTTTTCTCATTATGTGTTCCTAGGGATCTGGGTTAAATTGAACGAAACTGCTTATGATGAGGTCCTTTGCCATTAGAAAGATGAAATCACTTCAGCTGCGTTCCAGGATGTAGTGTTTCAAACAGCACTCTCATACCGCAGTGTTACGTAGTGAGGCTTGATGTTATGAACCGGATTTGTTTGCTTGCAATGGAAAATCACTTCATGTGAGAAAGGGAAACAAAGCTGCCATAAACATCACATACACCCAAGACACATACACGCCCGAGAGACTCCAACAGGTCATGCTTTCCTTAAATTGTGAGATGTGAAATGGTTAGGGCTTCAGTTTTTGCCAGGATTGCCCACCAATATTTCTGGATACCCCATATGCACAAGGCACCCATTTTGGTGGCACCCAATAACAGTCATTAACAACATAGAAAATTCGAGGTAGTAGACAAAAGATGGTACCCGTCAGGGTCTCCCTCAGAGTCATTTTTATGTGGTACTGCCCTCTGCTGGAGTCTGAAATCGGCACACACGTCCTTTCTGGTTCCGCTGCCTTCCCAAGACCAGCCCAGAACCCACCTTGCGTTTGTTGTAGGTGGTACTGTAGAACCCTTACCAGGAGCCCCGATGGAAGATGGGAAGAGCTCGGTTATTTTCCAAATTGACATAAGCAGAAGGAGGCTGGCATAATTGAGATGAGGATCCAGTAGCCCGAAAGTGCCCATCGTCACATGGCCCCTTCATCCAGGTGGGTTGTGTGACCAGTCTGCTCTACGAACAGGTCCATGCTCTGAGAATTACGTCAGTAAGACTTTTCCTCTATGTGGCTCTAGAGTTAGCCATTTGTGGGTGTTTGGTGTTTCTCCCTTCTGATCTAGCGACGCTCTTTCATATTCAGGGAAGTGGCTGTGAGCAACAGTGGCTTTCGCGTGAAAAGGCAAAGGGATCGCCCTCCCTTAGTTACAGCACATGTCGACCGCCAGCACTAGCTTTCTTCTTCCTCTATAAGTTATAGTATAAAAATATATTCTTTTAAATACAACATTAATAACTAAGGTCTAGCAGATTTCCTTTCCCTTTCTTTTTTGAAGCAATAGATGTTTCATTTAGTTTTGCACCAAGACCACACCGTCCTTATAACATTCTCCACTTCTGCCCTTCTGTTCTATGCTTTCCCTCGCCTTGGGTCCACGTTTCTGCTTTGCGTTGCTCATGTCTGGGTCAGATTTTCCCGCTGTGCCCATGGCCTTCTTCCCCCGCTACAGACTGACGTCTGCTTCCTTTGTTCACTTGCACGTGCAGGAGCAATTTGTTGGGTCATCTTTCATATTTAATGACACTTTCGGCCTAATAATGTTAAAACTGTTTCCTACCCTTGTAACTGAAACATACATAACTACATTCGCCCAAGAAGTGATGAGAAATGTTCACCCTAATTTGTTGCACGGTTTCCTGCTTGGGAATTCAGGCTGCCCCTCTGAAGCCTGTGCACTGGGGTATAAATGAGGGCAAGTCTTGCTTCCCTGGTGTGTAGAGAAGCTCGTGGCCGTGATGCTAAACCATGTGCTAGGCCTGCTGGAGCCTTGGGGTGAGGGGTGCCACAGCTGGGGTGCTGGCCACCTCGAAGCCCCCAGTAGACGAGAGCCTGTTCTCTTTCTTCCTGGGGCTGTGGCTTCGCTGAGAATGCCTCGTAGACGCCAACCCTACAGTTGAACTGAAGTGATCGGTCAACCGTGCAACTGGAGATGAAATGACTGAATTTACTAACCCTTTTGGAAATGTAAAAAAAGCGTAGCTTCTCTTGACTTCCCAAGCTGAGCCACACTCTTCCATGTCATATGGCAGCCAGCATCCCATTTTCCTTTGAGGCATGGCCTCAGAAGCTTCTCAGAAGACATTTCTTCAGCTGATAAAGACAATGCTTTTAAACAACTGAATTTTTGTGATACTCTACTTATATATCTTAATGGTGTACTTTTTTTTTTTTAAGATTTTATTTATTTATTTCATAGAGACAGCCAACGAGAGAGGGAACACAAGCAGGGGGAGTGGGAGAGGAAGAAACAGGCTCATAGCGGAGGAGCCTGATGTGGGGCTCGATCCCGTAAGCCGGGATCACCCCCTGAGCCGAAGGCAGATGCTCGACGACTGCGCCCCCGGGCGCCCCTTACTGGTGTACTTTTTAAGCTGCCCTCATTTTGATCTCCTGTATGATTTTGTGTTTTTCTTATAAACAACTAAAGATTATTTTAAGTCTAACAATGGGTACTACAACATTAGAGACTGATGTCAACCATTATCTTTAACTGGTGCTTTTACGTGGATTCCAGTGCAACCATTGATTCATGTGATCTGTTGGTCAGTCGTCAACCAGAAAACTAGTGAGTTTCTAAAATGTGTCCTGGACACTGGGGATGCAAAGATAAGCAACACCTTCCCACCCTCAAGAAGCCTATAGACGAGGGAAAACCTCTGAACAGGATGAGAGACGTTCCCGGAGAGAGCAGTGCGCATGTGGTCCAGGAATGGGCAGAACAAAATTGAGAATCCCTGAGGTAGGAAGAAAGACAGGTAAACAATCCAACCAAGTGTTTCAGATGCTCTGCTATCTGTACGTGAGGGAGGGTTTTAGGTTACTTTCTGCCTCTTCGACCTTTCCATCTCTGGCCATGGTGTATCCTCCGAGCTGCCAGACATCATGAACTAACCGACCCGACCTTTCCACATGGATGCGTCTGCGGGCACCTCAAACTCAACCTGTCCTAAAGTGAACCTGTGACCCCTCCTGCCAAACTTGTTTTTCACCAGAGTTCCCTACCTCACCACTCGCCCTGTTGCTTGAGTCATCATAGAGACCTTCCTCTCCTTTCCTGCCAATTCCACCTCCCAAACATTGCTTCAATCTCTGCCCTCCTCCCCACCTTCCTGACTGTTATCCTAACCCAAACAGCCACCCTTCCTCACCCGGTAAGGGCCTCCCAGCCAGTCTCCACATAGTTGATGAATACTGTCATCACCACGTTAACCTCTTCTGTGGACTCTCATTTGCGAGATAAAGTCCTGTGAGATTGCCCCCCAACCCAGCGCCATCTTGCTTCATTCTTCCACAGCTTCTGCTGCTTCAGCCTCACTGGATTCTAGGTCCCCAAGGTTGTTGTTCTTTTTCCTGCCCACGTCTTCACCCCATGCCGCTTCCTCTGCCCTGTCCACACACAGCTGCACTCACACCTGGATGCACCATCCTTCCCAGCTGATCTACTCAGCTCCAGGCCTCACTCGCAACACCATTAGCTCAGAGAAAGTGCACCTGACTCCCAGACTTGGTTGTCTTCCTGTCATTTACCTCCACAGCAGGAACCACAAAAGTAACCCCTTGATTGCAGTGTTGTCCTGCTAGGCACCAGCCCCCCCTTATTCACCTCTGGGTCATCAGTACTAACTGGCCTAAAAAATATTCTAAATATGCTGAATGAATGAAATGAAACTAGTGAATAAGTACTACGTAAAGCAAAGTCTTTCTTTACATGGCCTGCGAGGAGGAAAAAAGGTTATAAATAGAAAATACAAAACAGGGGGATTCACTCCAAACCGTGAATGCCTCTGGACACTGAAACTCTTGTTAATTTTGATGAGGCTCACCCATTCCATCCCTCCCACGGGCCTAAAAGGTCAAAGCAAAAATGTGGAGTTTACGTAGTGGTGACAGGCCCACAACTTTGTGAATATTCTATAAGGCACTGAATTGGGCACTTTCAGATGGTTAATATGGTTAAATTTCATGTTCAGTAAATTTTCCCCTAAGTAGGGGAGAAAAAGCTTAAAAAATAATCACCGCTGTCCCCACAGGAGAAAGTGAGGCAGAAAGACCAGCTCCCCGCTGAGAGACGGGAGCCTGTGGGGGGTGGGGGGTGGGGAGCAGGGAGAGGGCGGGAGGGGGGAAGCGAGCAAGAAGCTGGTTGCAGGCCTAAAACAAATGTAACATGCTGTGTCAACTACACTCAAAATTTTCTTTCTTAAATAATACAATGAAATATAAAAGTAAAAACGGAAAAGCAGCAAAACAAGGAGCTGGTCTTGACAGCCAGTAAAGGCTCTGCTCTGTGACCCCGAACCAGGCATGTGTCGTCCATCTCCTTAGTGACAGCAAGGTGACAAGAAGCACCCTGGAGCTCTGCCCTCCACTGCTCTCCTCTCCATGCACCTCAGGGCTGAAGACCGTGTTCCTCAGAGGGTCTGTGTAGTGAGGGACCGTGCTCCAAATGCCACCGTGCGTCCAACCACCTTATCCTTAAGGCACCTTAGCCCCTCCCTCTCCCAAGACTGGAGAGGCCAAAGTGATCAGGACTGTCGCCGTGGGATTTGTACAAGTGATAGAAAATCATAGTATAGACTCAATAAATAACACAAGAGAACCAACTGGACCATAAAAACAGAAGGGAATATAAATTGAAGACAAAAAATAAATTATGGTATTTGTCTTCCATCCAAACTTCTCCCACCATTAAAAAAAAAAAAAAAAAAGGCTCTCCAACTTCATGGCTGTCTATAGCTTCCTACTATCTCATCTTTCTCTCTTCCTTCACAGCCGAGCCTCTGGAAAGAGTTTGTCTGCTCTTCTGGTCTAGAACTCTTAATTTCCCATTGGATTTGGTGACTTGCTGAAGTCTGACTCCAGGGGAGGTGTCTGGCAGAGGTGAAGAATGACCTTCTAATGTAGCGTTCACTTGTCCACACCAGTCCATATCCTTATATAGACAAGAGCTCATCTTGCTCCATGCATGGCCTCTAGTGTCCACCGGTGAGGTTCAAATCTGTTGACAAACTGGCATCACAGACCCAACAGAGAATGGCTGCATGGGATCCAAGGAGCTGCTGGGCTGGAACTCCAGCCATGGCTCCTGCTAGGTGGATCTGGACATGTGGGGGGAATTGGACAGGTCTTCCCATCAAAGTCATATTTGCAGGGGCCTCCCAGGAAAGAACACAAGCTGAGAAGAGGAACCAAGTATATAGCAAACTCCTAAGGTACCAACACATGCTCATTGGAAGGAAGTAGAGGTTTTCACCATTCTACAGTGAGTGCTTCTTGAATCTTCCACCAGTGGATGCCCCAAACCTGGAGATCCCTCCAACAAATAACACGCCTCTGACAAACTGTGACTCAAAGGGGAGGGACCCATGTCCCCTCACTCTGCCACAAATTCCCCTGAAGCTTAGGCACCTTGACTGCCCAGGGTGATCATGGCATAATGGGACCATGAATAGCAGAGTGGGGACTAGCAGTGCCTTTGACCCCCAGCTACTGTGGAACCAAGGCCATCTGGCTGAGGAAGGGTCCATCATGCCCAGGGGAGAAATGCCTTATCTGGAGAAGCCTGAGAATCCCATGGAAGAGAAACACAGATGTGATGCTGCCAAGGACTCCCAGGGAAGCATTTCTGGTTGCAGAGAACTCAGCAGGTGCCAAGGGCCTCATGTCTCCTGGTAGAAGTGAGAAGCCCGGGAAATTTTTCCCTCCCTCCCTCCCTCCCTCCCTCCCTCCCTCCCTTCCTTCCTTCCTTCCTTCTTTTTCTTCCTCCCTCCCTCCCTCCCTCCCTCCTTTGGCTTCTGAGACTCCATTCTCTCCCAGTTCTTTTCTACTTCTCTGATTTTTTCCTTCTCATCTCCTTTGTAGCCTCCTCTTCCTCACTGTCTCACAAAATGTTGGTGGCCCTCAGTGTTGTGTTTTTCCTTCCCTGCCCTTCTCATGTTCTATTCAGTCTCTCTGGCTTTGATTACAACCTCTATGCAGGTAATCCACGATCCTATTTCTTAGCCCTGACTGCCTCCTGTGCCTCCCATACAGAATGCAACTGTCCATTGAGCAAGTCCCAGGTGCCTCAAATAGAATATATCCAAAATGGCAGACATCATTTCCTGCTCAATATCTGTTCTCCCCCTAAATTACTTATCTCAGAGAAGAGTGCCCATTTACTCCAGTGAGGAAGTGGGAAGTCAAGCTTGCCGTTGCCCTCCTTCATGACCACATCCCAGTGATCACCAGTCCCGTTGGTCCTGCCTCAGTCCCTACCACCCAGACCAGCCCAGGACCTCATCTACTCTTGTCTAGCCCTATGGCTGTCATCATAACTGGTCTCCCTGACCCCCAGCCAGTTTCCCTTTATGCCTCACCACCCCGAGTCAGAGTACTATCCTGCTTAAATTCTTGTGTTTGCTTCCCCTGCACTCCCCTACCCTCCCAACCCCAGCCAAATCAAATACGTGTCCCTGTCAGTGAGGGAGACTGTTTCACTCTTTCCAGGGGCATGAAGCAATATGGTAGCTCAGTACTGATATTCTGTTCAGGTCCTTGATGGAACTATTTTTACTTCTATTCATGAAAACAAAGTCCTTTTACACACCATTCAGAAAAGAACCGTAATGGGCATTGTTTTATCCGTTCTTGGCGAAGACAACTTAGCTCTTAACAAGCAGGGTGACTATGAAAATATTTTGCTTCAAGTTAATATTTAAATATTTAATTAGAAAACTCTGAAATGGAGGAGGGCATTCACTGGAAGGTTGCTGAAACTTCATTCACTTCACAAATTATGCTATTGTGTAAGTACCATGCCAGGCCCCGAGGAACTGGGTAGATGTGGCCCTGCCCTTCTGACCATGTGCCCAGGTGTGCCCAGCCCACCCCAGCATTGCTGCCCCTCTTAGGCGCATCCCTCCCTCACTAAGGGCTAGATCTATCAGCTTCTGGCCTACCTGGCCAGGTTTTCCCCAGCATAGCCGACAAAGACGCGATTTCCAAAATGCATGTGTATTAGGGTTCTTCAGAGAAGCAGCAACAATAGGGCGTGTATATACATATGTAAGAAGATTTATTCTAAGGGATTGGTTCATGCGACTATGGAGGCTGACACATCCCAAGATCTGCGGTGTGCGTTGAAAGGTGAGAGACCCAGGAAAACTGATCATGTTAAGTTCCAGTCTGGAAGCTGGTGGGCTCAAAATGCAAGAAGAGCAATGTTTCAGTTTAAATGTAAGGGCAGGAGAAGATGAGTCCCCGGTCAAGGCTATCAGTCAGTGGGAGTTCCCTTTTACTTGTGGGTGGCTCAGATCTTGTTTTATTCAGGTCTTCAACTGACTAGATGAGGCCCACCCACATTGGGGAGGGCAATCTGCTTACCGGGTTTACCAATTCAAATGTTAATCTCATCCAAAACCACTATTACAGACACACTAAGAATAATGTTTGACAGATGTCTGTTCACCCTGTGGCCCGGTCAAATTGACACAGAGAATTCACCTGTCACAGCATGTCAATATGTTTGACTGAACCTAGAATACTTTTAGGAAATATCAACCCTCTAATATATTTTTAGAAATTAGTTTAATACATTTTTTTAAAAAAATGATTGAGGGCTTAGGTGGAGAATCACCTGGGAAATCCTTAAAGCTAGGTCCACATGGCTGGACCTCGAGAACACGGTGCTAAGTGAAGTCAGTCAGACAGAGGAAGACACCGTGTGATCTTACTTACTTGTGGGACCTAAAAACAAACAAAACTGAGCTTGTAGATACAGAAAAACAGGTATGTGGTTGACAGAGCTGAGGGGTGGGGAAGTGGGCAAAATGAGTGAAGGGAGTCAAAAGGTAGAAACTAATAGCTATAAGGTAAGTGAGTCGTGGGGATGTCATGTACAGCGCGGTGCGCGACCTGACAATGCCGTATTGTATATCTCAAAGTGCTAAGACTTAATCTTAAAAATTCTCATCACAAAAAAAATGTTTTGTATCTATGTGTGCTGATGAATGTTCACTCGACTTACTGCGGCGATCACTTCACGACATGTACTATATCAGACCACTCTGTGGTTCCCTGGAAACTAGTGTAACGTTGTAGGTCAATCATACCTCAGTAAAGAGGAGAGAAGATGAACAGATGGCAAATTAGCACAGAAGAAGATGCCCCGCATCGTATATCAGCAGGCAACTGCAAATGGAGACCAGAGACCACCTCTCAGAATGGTCAGATCCAAGCACGGACACCACCAAATGCCGGGGAGAACGTGGAGCAACAGAAAGTCTCCCTCGTTGCTGGAGGGAATACAAAACAGTGCACACATTTGGAAGACAGCATGGAAGGTTCTTACAAAAGGAAACATACTCTTACCGTATGAGCCAGCAGTCATGCTCCTTGGTACTTACCCAAAGGTCCACACGGAAGCCTGGACACACATGTTTATAGCAGCTTTATTTATTTATTAAAAAAAGAAGCTACACCTCCATCTGCATATGAGAAAAACACTTTGGTCAGAAAAGGAGGACTTGGGGCGCCTGGGTGGCACAGCGGTTAAGCATCTGCCTTCGGCTCAGGGCCTGATCCCAGCGTTGTGGGATCGAGCCCCACATCAGGCTCCTCCGCTATGAGCCTGCTTCTTCCTCTCCCACTCCCCCTGCTTGTGTTCCCTCTCTCGCTGGCTGTCTCTATCTCTGTCGAATAAATAAATAAAATCTTTAGGAAAAAAAAAAAGAAAAGAAAAGGAGGACTTTATAACCTTGAATGAAAGCAGGAACTCTCTTCTTAACTCTGGCCAAGCCAGAAACCTGACTGCCAGCTCTATATCACTGTGTTTTAGTTATGCTTTTGAGAGTGCCCTGTTGGGGCGCCTGGGCGGCTCAGTCAGTTAAGCGTCTGCCTTCGGCTCAGGTCATGACCCCACGGTCCTGGGATCGAGCCCCACGTCAGGCTCTCTGCTCAGCAGAGAGGCTGCTTCTCTCCCTCTGCCTGCCACTCCCCCTGCTTGTGCTCTCCCTCTCTCCCATAAATACATAAATAAATAATTTTTAAAAAGAGAGCCCTGTTGATCAAATTGTTCGATAATAAACTAATTCTAAGACCCACATATGTGAACTTGTATGTTTTTTCATTCTCCATATCACAGAACAGAATGACTAGCACAAGGATGAAGAAATATTTATTCAGAACATCAAGAAGGGCCAAAGGCCAAGAGTATTTAAAGTGTAAGACCCTCGTTTTCCTTGGAGAATCTAGTGCCCTTTCTTGGTTCTGGCCTGTACACCCCTCCCAGATGTCCATAGCTGGCGGGAGTAGTGGCCGCCTGTGTTGTAGGATTTGAGTGAATGAAATGAAATGAAAACATTTCCACTTCCTGCCACCTCCATTGGTGTGGCTCTCTTAGGCTACCTGATTTTGCAAGAAAGACCTAGGTAAAATATGGTAAGAGTTCAGTGAAGGTATAACCTATTCTTATTTTCTGTTACTATGAGAGAAATTTTGGGGTACCTCTGAGATACAAGAACTGTGGTACTTCAATATGGCAAAAGTCACCGCCAAACCAAAAGGGATGTGGGATTTCCAGAATTTCCAAAGTAATAATAGCTAATGTACTTACTTACATGGGATTTACGACTTGTTTGTATATGTGACATATATTAACTCATTAAGCCTTCACGGCCCTCTGAGGTAGGTACTCCTCTTATGTCTGTTTTATGGATGAGAAACCTAGGGTACAGCATGGTTAAGTCACTTGCTTAAAGTCATGTGGGTGGTGGAATCCAGATCCCCACACGTGAGTCTGGTCCCAGAGGCCAGCTCAGCTCTGCTTTCACAACCACCTAAGGACAGGAAGTGAAGAAACACACATTCGGAAATGACTACCATCAGGAAGTCATAAGATTCCTGGAGTGTTTATAATGTCGCTCCTCTTGTTGTTTTTCAAAAGCTCTGTCTGTTTGCCTAGAGCGAATCCAGTAAAATCTAGGAATGGAGGGAAAAAAAGAAGGAAGGGAGGAAGGGAGGGAGGGACAGGTTGGTGACAGGAAAGCTGGGGGGTGGCATTCCCTTCCACTGTCTGAAAGGATTGTTGGTGGCCATGTAGATGGTAGCAGATTTAGGAAAGCAAAGGAAAAAAAGTTCAGCCTTTGAGGCTTTGAAGAAGAAAAAGGAAGTGAACAGTGGAACCTGGCCTACCAGAGAGAAGGCACCCTGAATTCACAGACACTCATCCGTTAGCACCTATGAATCCCTTATTTCCTGAGATCACGTTAGCCAGACTGCTTTATGGCGGAATCGTCAGGTCAAAGAAATGATTTGCTTTGTTTTTTGTTGTTGTTGTTTTGTTTTTGTTTGTTTTTTTTTAAAGATTTTATTTATTTATTCGACAGAGATAGAGACAGCCAGCGAGAGAGGGAACACAAGCAGGGGGAGTGGGAGAGGAAGAAGCAGGCTCATAGCGGAGGAGCCTGATGTGGGGCTCGATCCCATAACGCCGGGATCACGCCCTGAGCCGAAGGCAGACGCTTAACCGCTGTGCCACCCAGGCGCCCCTGGTGTTTTTGTTTTTTGATGTAAAGTTCGATGATTCATTAGTTGCGTATAACGCCTAGTGCACCATGCAATACGGCCCTCCTTACTACCTATCACCAGCCTATCCCATTCCCCCACCCCCCTCCCCTCTGAAGCCCTGTTTGTTTCCCAGAGTCCATAATCTCTCATGTTTCATTCCCCCTTCTGATTACCCCCCTTTCTTTATCCCTTTCTTCCCCTACCGATCATCCTAGTTCTTATGTTCCATAGATGAGAGAAATCATATGATAATTGTCTTTCTCTGCTTGACTTATTTCACTTAGCATCATCTCCTCCAGTGCCGTCCATGTCTATGCAAATGGTGGCATGTGGCAAGAAATGGTTTGCTTTGATTGGGGTTTCCCCCTCATGCAGCGAGCTCCTGAAGAGCCAGCACCTGACCCAGAACACTCAGCAAAAACCCGGAGCAGGAATAGCACAATCGCAAGTTCTAATGACTATTAAAAAAAAAAAAAAAGGAATAGCACAATCGCCATGCACTACAGCCACAGCCACGGAGGGAGGAAATGTGGAGTGAAGGGGGCCTCCAGGAGCTACGGCAGCCCAAGGGATGGTATGAAGTTTTTGTTGCCTGGCCAATAATGTTAAAAGTTCTTAAGCAGCTGCTTGATTTCATACAGTTATTTTGAAGAGAGGAGTTGCTTCAAAACAATGATGTGAACTGCATCATCAATGTGTTTCCAAATTATCGGTTGAAGCATACAAATTTCAAAGAATGAACCACGTGATTTCACACACTTTTGTGGAGGACATCTGGAATTGCTTTTAGGGACACTTACGACTCCCGTGCTTACACATATGAAAAGGTGATTAAATATTTATAAGACCTAGATTATTTATTTCTTTTTAAGATTTTATTTATTTATTTAGAGAAAGAGCATGCACGTGTGAGCCGGGGGGCAGGGCGAGGGGCCGGGTGAGGGGCCGAGGGAGAGAAAGAATCCCAAGTGGACTCCACACTGAGCTCGGAGCCCAGTGCGCGGCTTGAGATCATGACCTGAGCTGAAATCAACAGTCGGACACCCAGCCGACTGAGTCACCCAGGAGCCCCAGACCTACCTTATTTTAAAAGATGAATTTCAAAAAAAGTCTAAGTTGGATTCATTCATAGAATTTTATACAAAAAGAGATGATGTTGCAGGAAAAGCGCAGTATCTCCATCGTCGTATGAAGATGTTCATTCTTTGCAGTTGCCCCAGGTGTGTGGTGCATTGGTGTTCTTGCTGTTTATACGTTGTTTCTGTAAGAGCCCACTGACTTCGTACCAACGATGTACAGTAAAGATGATTTCATTAAAAACAAAGCAAGAACTACAAAGACCTCTCCGGTTGTCACGGCCTCCTCGCCATAGTAGCTGTGTGCGGACCGGGTAAGCCATTGTTCTCCTCTGCACACACGTCATCTTGCCAGTGCATTCAGGCAGACAGAATAAGGAGTGCGAATAGTGTATGGTTATTAGGAACGCATACCGCACTAGCTTGGGGGGAGGAAAAAACTAGTTTACCTACAGAGGAAGAATTCCTTGATGAATTTTATGAGCCGTGCGGCTTTGTAATTCTAGCAGAGAGATGGCCTATTAATTTAAAGTAAAAAAAAATAAAAAATAAAAAGCAAGGAAATAAAACCATTTCTCCCACATGAAGAAACAGAAGAATCTTGAAAAATCTGAAATTACAATTTTCACCTAAACACCTCCAGATACGGATCATTTCCAAAGAGCTAAGATCTCAACCAGATATGTCTTAACTTTAAAGATACGCACACCCAAAGGAAGTTGAGATGGCACGTAGATTTGAAGTATTAGCTGCGTTTAATCTGTCTTTTAAAGCAACATATGACTTCACCATGGGGTGGCATTCTAGAAGGAAGGCTGCCAGTGTATGGGGTGAGGCCTGGGGAGGTGGCAGAGGAGCTGGGATTCTTTTTTTTTTTTTTTTTTAACAGGTGTTAGCAGAGGAAAAGTCCCGAACGGACAATCTGATGATCAATGAGCTAAAACAACACAGGACACTGTGTGCCTGATCCCAGGTCCCAAGACCTGGCTAAGTACCCTCCTTAAATGTCCAGGAAGGGGCTTGGTGTTCTCAGTCTCTCCACTTAACCACACCCCCTCATCCTGCCGGCAGGAATCAATCCAGGCTTGCAGCCCGCCCCACCACCAGGTTTTATGATAAAATCACCTATTTCTCTTCTTCCTATAGCTTGTCCCTGAGAGATGGGGGAAGTTATAGAAAGAAGGCACCTGGGCGTTTGGGATTATATTACATTTGTAATTAGATCGTCCTCAACTCTTTCAAAATATTTAGTTTCTAAATGAATCCAGCTTTAAATGCCTGAACTGGTTCACACACAGTTCTGCTTCCCAAATCGTGGGGCTTCATTCATGAAGAACTCTCCAGGGGTATTGGGCTGGCTCTCGGAAGAGGGGCTCTTTCATACGCATCATCTAGAATGATCCGACCCTTAAGAGTAACTGCTGTAGTTTAACAGACACACTGACCACCCAAAGGGCTAAAGGTCGAATTGTCTTTACAACTTCACACGGGGTCCCATACAAGCAAAGGGCTCTGCTCCTAGAAACAGATCAGCTTCCTCATCACCTATAGCCAGAGCCTCCTCTCCTTGGAGATGCTATGTTAGGGTCTCGTCCCTGTACCACAAGATACGACTCTCAGGACCCAACCTCAAGGCACGCTGGATTTTGACAATATTCACACTTTGAATAGCTCTGATTCTGAGTGGTGGTTAGAGCTCTTAGGCTAGATCTCTGTCCCCAGTGCCTACACAATGGGTATGTTAATAACGTTGGTGGGCTAGTAAATGATAGATAAGGAAGAATAAGAGGAGCAAGAGAGCTGGTAGTCTCCAATTCCAGCTCCCGGGACAAATTACATGGGTTGTTATTTTCATGACTCCTTCTCCTAAAAGCCCCACCTTCAAGGGCCCCACACACATTTTCCCAGCCGCTAGGTCAGTATCCAACATGGGCCACCAACACTTTTCCACAACTATATTAATAGTTTTTCGAGGAATTTCTTGCACGGATTCGAAGGGTGATGATCTGTAGGTGACATGAGGAGCATGGGGTTCCGGAGTGTCTGTGGTCGTCAAACCCAGATGATTGCTGGCCCCATCATGCAGATTTAAAAGTCCAGAGTTGGCTTCCGGAAGTGCTTGCGAAACACAGAGGTCAGGGCGCCTGGGTGGCTCAGTGGGTGAAGCGTCTGCCTTCAGCTCAGGTCATGATCCTGGGGTCTTGGGATTGAGTCCTGCATCTGGCCCCCTGCTCAGCGGGAAGCCTGCTTCTCCCTCTGTCCGCCGCTCCCCCTGCTTGTGCTCTGTCTCCTCTCTCCTTTAAAAAAAAAAAAGAAAAAAGAAAAAAACCACAGATGTCAACATCCACAGCCCTTTACTGTTACATACACATTCTGCGCAATCTCCCAAATTTGTTAAAACTCCAGTGACTTGGAGCTTATTTTCTTGTGCAGATTTTGGTTTTACAACCAGGGGAAAATATTAGACATTCACAGAAAAACAAACAAAAGATCTAAAAGAAATTAGACCAAGTCAAAGAGAAATAAGCTTGTGATGAAGTAAGCATTTCAACCACTTGAAAATATTTCTCTGCTTTTGATGCACAACTATTAGTTACATCGCCGTGAAAATAATGCTTGAATAAAAAGAAGGAACCAGTGGGTCCCCTGGCTGGCTTAGTCAGTACAGCCTGTGACTCTTGATCTCAGGGTTGTGAGTTCAAGCGCCACGTTGCAGTTGAAGCCTACTTAAGAAAAAAAAAAAAAAGCTGGTGAAAATGTGGTAGTCTAGTGAGAATTGGCCGTTGTGGTGTGCATACGGTGTGCATGAAATGACTCATACACAGAATTTCAGAACCAGAAGTGTTTCTGTAATTCATCAGGAGGCTGATTTTACAGCTGCAGAAATTATAACAGCCTTCAATTCAATAAAATACACTTTATTCAACACGTAGTCATTCATGAAGACATTAACAATCATTTTTTATAAAGACGTCTTCCTTTCTCGCTAAGCTTTTCTTTCTTTTGGTCAAGACAATAATTTGTCTTCATGGAGTTCCCTGGAGAAATGGTGGATCTTAGGCCCAAGTAAACACTCAAGCAGAGCTTTGCGATGGCCCATGTAGGCAGCAGTGCAAACGAAGACAATGGCTTAGCTCATTTTTCTTTGCTTCTTCCTCCAAGCATCTGTCTCTGAAAAGAACCAGCTCAAGAAAGAGGTATTTCTGTGGAGTGACGGATTTGAACTAACTGCTTTCACTTCTTTTAGATGATTTTATTTTAGATAATTTCTGTTGCTTGTTTTAAGGTTACATAGAAAGTTATAGAGCAATTCAGTAATGTGGCGGGATACAAAATCAGTGCTCAGAAATCAGTTGCATTTCTATACACGAATAATGAGACTGAAGAAAGAGAAATTAGGGAATCCATCCATTTACAATAGCACCAAATATCATACGTTACCTTGGAATTAACTGAACCAGAGATGTAAAGGATCTATATTCTAGAAACTACAAATCACTATTGAAAGACATTGAAGAAGACACAAAAAGATGGAAAAATATTCCATGCTCATGGATCGGACGAATTAACATAGTTAAAATGTCCATGCTACCCAGAGCAATCAACACTTTCAATGCCATCCCGATCAAAATACCAATGACATTTTTCAAAGAACTGGAATAAATAGCCCTTAAATTTGTGTGGAACCAGAAAAGGCTCAGAATCTCCAAGGAACTGTTGAAAAGGAAAAACAAAGCCGGGGGCATCACGTTGCCGGATTTCAAGCTGTACTACAAAGCTGTGATCACAATGACAGCATGGTACTGGCACAAAAACAGACACATAGACCAATGGAACAGAATAGAGAACCCAGAAATGGACCCTCGGCTCTTTGGGCAACTAATCTTTGATAAAGCAGGAAAAAACATCCAGTGGAAAAAAGACAGTCTCTTCAATAAATGGTGCTGGGAAAATTGGACAGCTACATGCAAAAGAATGAAACTTGACCACTATCTCACACCATACACAAAAATAAACTCCAAATGGATGAAAGACCTCGATGTGAGACAGGAATCCATCAAAATCCTAGAGGAGAACATAGGCAGCAACCTCTACGACATCGGCCAAAGCAACCTTTTTCATGACACATCTCCAAAGGCAAGAGAAACAAAAGATAAAATGAACTTGTGGGACTTCATCAAGATAAAAAGCTGCAGAGCCAAGGAAACAGTCAAAAAAACGAAGAGGAAGCCCACAGAATGGGAGAAGATATTTGCAAATGACACTACAGATAAAAGACTGGTATCCAAGATCTACAAAGAACTTCTCAAACTCAATACACGAGAAACAAATAAACAAATCAAAAAATGGGCAGAAGATATGAACAGACACTTTTCCAATGAAGACATACAAATGGCTAACAGACACATGAAAAAATGTTCAAAATCATTAGCCATCAAGGAAATTCAAATCAAAACCACACTGAGATACCACCTTACGCCAGTTAGAATGGCAAAAATAGACAAGGCAAGAAACAACAATTGTTGGAGAGGATGTGGAGAAAGGGGATCCCTCCTACATTGTTGGTGGGAATGCAGGTTGGTGCAGCCACTCTGGAAAACAGTGTGGAGGTCCCTTAAAAAGTTAAAAATTGAGCTACCCTATGATCCAGCCATTGCACTACTGGGTATTTACCCCAAAGATACAGACGTAGTGAAGAGAAGGGCCATATGCACCCCAATGTTCATAGCAGCATTGTCCACAATAGCTAAATCGTGGAAGGAGCCGAGATGCCCTTCAACAGATGACTGGATTAAGAAGTTGTGGTCCATATATACAATGGAATATTACTCAGCTATCAGAAAGAACGAGTTCTCAACATTTGCTACAACTGGTGATGGGTAGTAAGGAGGGCACGTATTGCATGGTGCACTGGGTGTTATACGCAACTAATGAATCATCGAACTTTACATCAAAAACCAGGGATGTACTGTATGGTGACTAACATAATATAATAAAAAAAAATTAAAAATAAATAAATAAATAAATAAAGGGTCGCCTGGGTGGCTCAGCCAGTTGAAGGTCTGACTCTTGATTTTTGGTTCAGGTCATGATCTAGGGTTGGAAATTGAGCCCTGTGTAGGGCTCCCTGTGGGGCATGGAGGCTGCTTGAGACTCTCTCTCTCCTTCTCCCTCTGTCCCTCCCTCGTCCCTGCTCTCTGTCTCTCTCTAAATAAATAAAATCTTAAAGACAATAAAATGTCAATATTTGCAATAAGCTAGAAATTATATTCCTGCCAACATATTAAACCAAACATCCATGTAAAAAGTGTGAAAGCTTACGTAGTTTACTATTTTTTAAGGACCTTATTTTACTAGAGCAGTTTTAGGTTTACAACAAAATTGAGAGGAAGGTACAGAGATTTCTCATACCTCCCACTCCCACACATGCACAGCCTCTCCCATTACCAACAGCACTCACCAGGATGGTACTTTTTTTGCTAAGGAACGTTGACACATCATAACCACCCAGAATGTGTAGTTTACCTAAGGGTTCATTCTTAGTATTGTACATTCAGTGGGTTTGGACAAGTGTGTAATGACATGTAGCCATTATTATAATATTATATGGAGTATTTTCACTGCTATAAACATCTTCTATGCTCTTTAGCTCTCTCCCCCACCCCCCACCTATCCTCGACCTCTGGCAACCATTTATCATTTTTTTGTCACCAGTTTTGTGTTTTCCAGAATGTCATATGGTTGGAATCATACAGTATGTAGCTTTCTCAGCCTTCTTTCACTTAAAAATGTGCTATTAGGTTTCTCCATGCCTTCTCATAACCTGACAGCTCATTTGTTTTTAGTGCCAATTATCTGGATGTAGCACAGTCTACTTATCCATCACCTACTGAAGGACATCTGGTTGCTTCCAAGTTTTGGCAGTTATGAATAAAGCTGCTGCAAACATCTGTATGCAGGTTTTCGTGTGAACATAAGCTCTCAGTTCCTTTGGGTGAATACCAAGGAATGTGACTGCTGGATCATCTGGTAGGAGGATGTTTAGCTTTGTAAGAAACTGCCGAACTGTCTTCGGAAGTGGCTGCACCATCTGCATTCCCACCAGCAGTGTATGAGAGTTTCCATTGCTCCACATCCTAACTAGAATTTTGGTGCTCTGGATTTTGGCAATTCTAATAGTACGTAACGTTACTTCATTGTAGTTTTAATTTGCATTTCCCTAATGACATGTGATGTGAAGCATTTTTTCATAGGCTTATTTGCCATCAGTCTATCTTCTTTAGTGAGGTGTCTGTTAAGGTCTTTGGTCCATTCTTTAATTGGGTTGTGTTTTTATTGAGTTTTAAGAGTTCTTTGTGTATTTTGGATGACAGTTCTTTATCAGAAGTGTCCTTTGCAAGTATTTTCTCCCAGTCTATGCCTTGTCCTCTCTTTCTCTTGACATCGTCTTTCACCACTGGAAGTTTTTATTTTTAATGAAGTCCAGCTTGTCAATTAATTTCTTTCATAGGTTGTGTCTTTGGTATTGGATCTAAAAAGGCATCACCATACCCAAGATCATCTAGGTTTTCTCCTTTGTTATTTTTGAGGAGTTTTGCCTTTGACATTTAGGCCTATGATCCATTTTGAGTTAATTTTTGTGAAGGGTGTAAGATCTGTGTCTAGTTTTATTTTTTGTATATGAATGTTCAGTTGTTTCAGCACCATTTGTTGAAAAAAACTGTATTTGCTCCTTTTTATTGCCTTTGCTCCTTTGTCAAAGACTAGTTAGCTATATTTATGTGAGTCTACTTCTGGGCTCTTTATTCTTTTCCTTTGATCTATTTGTCTATTCTTTCACCATTACCACACTTGATTACTGTAGCTTATACTAAGTCTTGAAGTCTGTTAGTGTCAGTCCTCCAACTTTGTTCATCTCCTTCAATATTGTGTTGGCTATTGTGTTGCTTCTCCATACAAAGACGTATGTCCATAGGACATCTTGTTGTACCGCAAAGCAAGGAAACTATCTAAGATTACCAGGTTGTGTCAAAAGAATCCAGAAGCTAACACAAAGGGCTTCCCTCTGAGGGGATAATGGGATAATTATGCATATCCTGTATGATGACAGAATAAATTATGGGATGATTTAAGTACCAGAAAAAAGAAGAAACAAAATCAAGTATAATAATATTCATCAATTCATAATGACCTCTAAAAAAACCAATTCATTGATTACCTTTTGTGGAGGCTAGAGAGTTGACTTAGTATTATGAAAATCTCTACATAAAGGGAAAGAATCCAGCACTTACTTTGCCTTTCCGGTGGAAACTTCACCTTGGGATCACTGAACCATATTTCCTTACACAAGAATTCCAACTCATAAACATAGAGGAATGATGGAATTGATAGAGCATTTTTCAGTTCCAGTGAAATAATGGACCTAGGCAATGACCATCAGTAGGTAGCTGCTAAAACAAAGCATTTGATCAAAACCTGATGAGAACTTTGCAATGGGTGAATCGGGCTAACATCATCTGAAATCACTGGCCAGTCTGGATAGCATAAAACGAAAAACTGGACATTAAGTGCCTCCTGATGACTTGAGATTGGAAGCACATATCACTAAGGAAATCTTCTGGCCAAAAATGTGAACCAGGGTCTTAGGAAACCTTTAAGTGTAACTACCAGTTTTTAAGTTTTCAGAGATTAAATGAAGTCTGACGATTTGAGCCAGTGGTGGGGAGGGAGTAGGCGCAGTGCAGATGAGACAAGATAGGCCATGTTGATAATTGCCAGAGCTGGACGATGAGTAAATGGAAATTCATCATGTCATCTCTCAACTGATGTGTATGTTTTTACATTTCCAAAATAAAAAGGGGTTTTAGTACGTAGACTCAATCACATTTTTCTACTTGGAAAAAAACATCTGGATTTCTTGCTTGCTCTAACCTGTCTCAGAAATTCTTCCCCTGAGGTTTCCCTTGTGACTTTATTTTATAATGAGCTGTGTAAATACAAGCTAGAAGAGGATTAGCTATGCACAGGAAGGATTGGTTAAATATTCAGATTGGGTTGCTAAGGGAGGCCTTTTCAATTAGCAGTAATTGTGCCTCAGATAAACCTCATTGGCTATGAGCCTGCCACTGTGCAAAGCTGAGGGAGGGCTTTCAATCGCATTAAGAATCTCAGCTACTCTGCAGGAACAAAGATCCCAATGAGCGTTAACAGTTACTGACATCATTCTTTTAAATCATCATTATTTTAAAATGCGTATGCATAATTACTTATTGTCTAATTCCCACTAGATGTAAGCTCCAGGAAAGCTATATTTTTTTACCCATTGTATCTCTAGGGACTAAAATGTTACCTAGTATAATATACATATGAGTTCTAGTATTCTATTGTGTTTCCACTTTAAAAATTTACATAATTGCAGATACATTCTCATATAAAATAACAATAGGGTATTCCTTATTCTTTCGTTAACATACCATAGTCCGCCCAGCCTTTCAAGAAAAGTATTTTAGAAATAGGACAGCATCTCATTCTTTGAGCCATTGGGATGAACTGATTTAATTTACACTCCTCTGAAGATCTTTCACATCTTCAAGATTCTTTTATTTTATGACAAAACCATAGTTCTAGAAGCCTGTTTCTCACACCTGAAAAGACTGGATAAGGGACATGATCCTGTAGAACATAAGAGGTAAGCCTGATGAATCTGAGCACAGAGGGTCTGAAGGTTGGAAAAATAGGCTGAGTGCTCATGGGTGGTGCTAATACTGGGGTGTGAGAGAAATTAGTTCAAAGCAAGAGAATTCAAAGAAGAAATGAGTCCATTTACAGAGAGGGGGATATTCAGAAGAGCTTGATGGCACCAACCATGAAATTTTCCTGGCAAGTAGACCTTTGTATAAAAAATATAAGTGCTGTTGTTTCATGAAGAATGCACTCCTGGGGTACCTGGCTGACTCAGTCCGTAGAGCATACAACTCTTGATCTCCGGTTCATGAGTTCGAGCCCCACGTTGGGTATAGAGATTACTTAAAAAAATAATAATTAAAATAGTATACTCCTAAAGAGTGCATCATTTAAAATCTGTGTAATTCAGAACTAATTTTCTCACAGGACTAATGGAAAGCGGGTGTATGTTCTGAGAGCTCATAAATCTGTAACTATTGTGGCAGATTTTTTAATATTGCTTTTTTATGTATCATTATTCTCGGTCAAGGTTCTAGAGTTTTGACTTCTAAATGCACAGCATGATCTATCAAAGCAGTAATTTAAAGTTCTTTACAGTGTTTTAGCACACCTAACTTGTATTCCAAAATTACTGATTTGAGGCATATTTTCCCAGCCCTGGCACCACCAACCAATGCTTGGCGGTAAAACATTTTTAATTATAATAACAAAAACACAGCAACACAATAACAAGCAAAATCACCACCAGAAGTTCTTCCTACCTTTAAGCAAGACGGTTCACATCATTAACAAACTGTGGCAGGTATTTCCTCTTAAGGTGTTAATCCTACCATGTAGCAAGAGCATACAGTTTCCATTCATAAATTTTAGTATACTTACATTCCTTACCACTGTGCCTTTTCACAGTAGGCGTTCAGCATCGATTTGTACATTTTAAATGTTATAAAAACATATTGAGCTCATTGAACAAAACAGGGACTAATGAATGGGTTATTTCTAAGAACAGTTTCTCTGGTTTTGTCGACATTTTAATCCAGAATTACTTCACCAACACTGGATTTCTGGCTGGTTTACTTTGTCACATTTGCACCTAAATACCACTGAACAAAGAAATAGAGCACTGATGTGTATCGATTTCAACTTCTTTTGCAAAGGAGAGATGCTAAGCCCAGGCAAAAGCGTGTAGACATTCGATTGCTCCTCACCTCATCAATAACCTATTATTTCAACCTAACATTCAGTGCCCACCTCACGCGAAGCATCACACTGAGCGAGGGGAACATGTAAGACAAGTTCCTCTTTTCAACTTAAATCGAGTTGGATAAAACAACGCAGAGAAGGATAAGTGCAGATCCAAGGTAGTGCAGGCCATGGGTTAAATGCAGCTGTTTAAATTGGATCCTGAAGAGTGAATCAAACTTGGAAAATGGATAGGAGAAAGCGAGAAAAGGAACAGTAAATCGGAACGTGTGTTCACTGGTATGAGATTCGTAATGAATCCCTCCATTAAAAAAACAATAAAAACCGAAGCCACGGAAAAGAAAGCCCGAAGTGGCGACGCCAAAAACAGGTCCTTCGACACGAACGTGCATAAAAATCAAGTAGAGACAAGTAGGAACATGGATCTTTGCGGTGCCTCACGGCCAACGGAGGGCAAGCCCCCAGCTGTTCAGGGCGGCTGACGTAACTTTATTTGCATTTCCCTGTTTTTGCAGCGAATCAGCCGCCGGGGTGGGTCCTTGACCGAGAAATCGGTCGTTTCCTGCTCGTCGAAGCGCGCGTGCCTGCGCCCGGGGCTGCGGGCGTTCTTCCCCAGGGAGGCGTGTAACGGAGAAAACTAATACGCGGAGTACTTGGCGGGCGGCGCGCGGCGGCTGCAGCCCCGTGTGGGAGTAGCCGACCGACGCCCCGCAACCGGCCCAGCCCGCTCCCGCACCGCTCCACCGACGCCCCGGGGGCGTGCGGGCGGAAACGCGCGCAGCCGAGCGAGCACCGGTGTTCTCCTTTCCAGCCCATTTCCCCGCCCTTCCCGCCGGCCCCCGACGACGGGGCGGACGCGCTCGGGAACTCGTCAAGCACCCTCTCGTCCGCCCCGCAGCCGGCCGGGCGCGGCCCCACCCCCGGGGACTGTGCGGAAGGCCTCGCTCGGGGGGACCCGCAGCAGCCGGGCCCCGAGCCCGCAGGGCCCCGAGCGCGCGCCGCACGCAGAGGCGGGGCCCGCGAACCAGGAAATGGAGGCGGGCTGACACCTCCGGCTTCCCGTAGTCCCCTCGTATCCCGGGCTCCCGCTTAACGCGCTGCGGCAGAGGAAGCGTCCTGTGCGCCGGGCACCTGCGACGCCAGTCCCGGGGTGAGTCGGCCGGCGGCGCTTCGCCGGGGCAGCGCCAGACGAGGACGGGCTGCGGACGTCGCTGTTTCGGAGTCCGGAAGTCGGTGGCAGGGACGTGTCGGCGCCCTGGTCGCACAGGTCCTGCCCGCGGCCGCGCGGGGCGGGGTGGCGGGAAGCTCCCGGGAGGGACTGGGCGCGGGAGCGGCGGCCCTGCTGGCGGCGGCTGCGGACAGCGGGGGCCGCCCCGCCGCAGACCCTCGGGTCTCTGGCTGCCCTGGCACTTGCCGGCCCCCAGGCCGAGCCTCGGGTCCCCGGCTGCCCTGGCACCTGCCGGCCCCCACCCCCATCCTCTGCGCTCCCGCGCTCTGAAAACACGGCAGTTCAGCGTGCAGAGTCATGTCACTGCAGGGTGAAAAAGTTCGCGTGCCAGGGCCGCCGCCGTTGCTTTGACCCTAAAACACGATGATGGCTTTTCGTGAAGCGAGCGAACAGCCGGCCCCGTCCCCGTGCGTCCCCGTGGACACTGGGGCAGTGACTGGTTTCGTGCCGGCTCGGTTCACACGGGTCACTCTTGCTCACGATGTAAATTATGAATGTGGCTATGGCATCTCTGTGTCCCTCCTTTCTGCTCGTACTCGCCCTTCCTGCACTTTCGGAGCAGAAGGAAGCGTTTTAAGGTTTCGACTGATGTCCGAATTAATGACAGGCTGGGGTTACGGTTCGGTGGTGAACAGAGAGGGATGCGGTGCCTTGTTTTTCTCAATAGAAACTCGGAGATGTGGTTACTGCGTGCGGTCTAATGACAGAATTGGCGGAAGAGAATGTGGGAAGCTTCCCTTTCGTTTCTCTTTTAGTTCTGCTTGACGACTGAAGTCTTCCTGCAGCTGTTGAATGGGGTCTTCTCCCAGAGGAGTACTTCAATCTTTAAAGCTGTGGCTGATGCGAAGCGCGCACAGGCCTCCGCCACCCCATAGTTAATTTTTTTCTTTTTAAGCCACAAGGGAAACTATATCATTGATATTCAAGGCATTGGATTTTTTTTTGTTTTTTAAGCTTTTATTGATTTGTTTGAGAGAGACAGCTTGAGGGGAGGGACAGAGGGAGAGGGACAAGCAGACTGCCCGCTGAGCGGGGAGTCCAGATCAGGATCCCAGCCAGAGTCAGAGGCTTAACCGATGAGTCACCCAGGCGGCCCTGGATTTTTTTCTTTTTGACTTGTTTAATTTGGAGGAGGAAGAGCAATGCCTTCTATTAAAATAGGGGCAAAAATTTATAAAGCACTTACTATTCCATTGTTTTATTAATTCATTTAATCAGAACGAACCTGTGAGGTGAATGCTATTCTTATTCTTACTGTACAGATGACAAGAGTTAAATGAATATCTTTGGTAGTTGTACACGACTATTTACTGTTATTGTATTTTTAGTAATAAATTCCAAGTTAGATATTTTCTATGAATGTATTCTAAATTTATTATTTGGTTGTATTTCTGTTTGAGCAACTTCAGGACTTGGGTGGTAAAAAATAAAGGACAGGTAGTGCTAATTTAGCTTATGACAATTAACATCTTTCCTCTTACTGTTATTAAGTTGACTGCATGATCTGATAAACTTGTGTCTTTTTTATTAAAGAATAATTTACATATAATGTTGTATTAGTTTCAGATGTAACATTGAGTCAGTATTTATATGAAGTTTATATACATTACTTGTGAGATGATCACAGTAAATCTAACTAACATCTATCACCACAAAATTGTTACAGTGATATTGACTATATGTAGTAAACATCTGTTACTGTAACGGAACCAACAGGAGTTTGCTCCTTGGTGACTCAGAGATAGAAACTACACCCAGGTGAGTTGTCCCACAAAGGAAGCTTTATGTGCATCAAATAAGGAGATCCTGGGGAGTAACTTGCAAAGCTGGGACTCCCCCAGGAAGGGTGAATTGGCTGTTACGTAAATGAAGTTTGCACTCCTCCTTGATATTACATTAGTATTATAATGAGGTAAAGGTGATTGTTGGTTATTCCAGAGGTCACTCCTTGGTCCATGTGTACAGGCCTGAGTCAGGGGTTTAGGGCCACCAGAGCTCTTCCCCTGGGCAGTCATTATTGATTGAGGGGTAGTTTCTGTTTCCAACCTGGGATGTTATTCCCACAGGATCTTTTGCCTGAGTTAAGCTGGAGGGGCACCTAGGTTAAGCGGGTTAAGCATCTGCCTTCAGGTCATGATTCCAGGGTTCTGGGCTCCCTGCTCAGTGGGGAACCTCACTTCTCGCTCTGTCTGCTACTCCCCCGCTTGTGCTCTCTCTCTCTCACTCTTGCTCTATCTTAAATAAATAAAATCTAAAAAAAAAAAAAAAAGCTGGAAAGAAGAGCTTAAGGAAAAATGCAGGACCAGCGTTGATGGGTACAAGGAGGTGGGTAGTAAAGGTCAGGTCTTGGGGTCTAGCTGGTGACATCACCATACAAGATTGTTACACTGTTATTGACTACATTCCCTGTTATATCCCTTTTCTTTTTTTTTTTTTAATTTTTTAAATTTTTTTAAAGATTTTATTTATTTATGTGACAGAGAGACAGCCAGCGAGAGAGGGAACACAGCAGGGGGAGTGGGAGAGGAAGAAGCAGGATCCCAGCGGAGGAGCCTGATGTGGGACTGGATCCGGGAACGCCAGGATCACGCCCTGAGCCAAAGGCAGACGCTTAACGACTGCGCTACCCAGGCGCCCCATATCCCTTTTCTTATTTACTTTATAACTGGAAGATTGTACCTCTTCATTTCCTTCACCTGTTTTCTCCATCCCTCCCACCCCTGTTCTGTCTGGCAACCCTCTGTACCTATGAGTCTGTTTCTGTTTTGTTACGTGTTTCACTTAGCATAACACCCTCTAGATCCATCCATGTTTGTCACAAATGGCAAGATTTCATTATTTTTTATGTCTGAGTCCTATTCCATTATATGTATAAACCACATCTTCTTTATCAGTTCGACTATGATGGACATTAGGTTGCTTCCATATCTTAGCTATTGTAAATAATAATGTAATGAACATAGGATTATATAGGTCTTTTCCAATTAGCGTTTTTCATTTTCTTGGGTAAATACCAAGAAGTGGAGTTGCTGGATCATATGACAGTTCTATTTTTAACTTTTGAGGAACCTTCATACTGTTTCCCACAGTGGCAGCACCAATTTACATTCCCACCAGCAACACACGAGGGTTCCCTTTTCTCCACATCCTTGTCAACACTTGTAATTTCTTGTCCTTTTGATTTTAGCCATTCGGACAGGTGTGAGGTGACCTCTCAATTGTGGGTTTGATTTGCATTTCCCTGCTGATTAGTGCTGTTGAGCATCTGTTGAGTGATGTTGTGCCTGTTGCTTATCCGTATGCCTTCTTTGGAAAAAGGTCTGTTCAGGTGTTCTCATTTTCTTTTTGTTTAAAGTTCGATGATTTATTAGTTGCGTATAATGTTCTGCTCATTTTTAAATCAGATTGTTTGGTACTGAGTTGTATGAGTTTTTTTATGTATTTTGGATGTTAACCCCTTATTGGGGTATAATTTGCAAATACCTTCTTCCATTCGGTGGGTTTCCTTTTTGTTTGTTGATGGCTTCCTTCACTGTGCAGAAGCTTTTTCTTTTGTTGTAGGCCCGTTTGTTAATGTTTGCTTCTGTTGTCCTTGCCTGAGGAGACAGATCCAGAAAAATACTGCTAACACTGATGTCAGAGCGCTTCCTGCCTATGTTTCCTTTTAAGAGTTTTATGGTTTCAGGTCTTATATTTAAGTTTTTAATCCATTTAAAGTTTATTTTTGTATATGGTATGAGAAAGTGGCCCAGTTTCATTCTTTTGCATGTAGCTGTCTAGTTTTCTCAACATCACTTATTGAAGAGACTCTCTTTTCCCCATCTTGCCTCCTTTGTTGTAAACAAACTGACCATGTAACCGGGGGTTTGTTTCTGTGCTGTTGTGTTCTATTGATCTGTTTGTCTGTTTTTGATTACTATACCTTGTGGTGTACTTTGAAATCTGGGAGTGTGATACCTCCAGCTCTGTTGTTCTTTGTCAACATTGCTTTGGCTATTTGTTTTTTGTTTTTTGTTTGTGATTCCATACAGATTTTAGGATTATTTGTTTTAGTTATGTGAAAAATGCCATTGTATTTTGATAGGGATTGCATTCAATCTGTAGATTACTTTCGGTAGTATGGACATTTTGACAATATTAATCCTTCCAGTCTGTGAACATGGTATATCTTTATATTTATTTGTGTCATCTTCAGGTTCTTTCATCAGTGTCTTACAGTTTTGAGATTACAGGTCTTTCACCTCCTTGATTAAATTTATTCCTAGGTACTTTATTATTCCTGATGGAATGGTGAATGGGATTATTAATGTCTGTTTCTGAGAGTTCATTATTACTGTATAGAAATGCACTGATTTCCGTATATTGATTTTTGTATACTGCAACTTTACCGAATTCATTTATTCTAATAGTTTTTTTGGTGGAGGCTTTACGGTTTTTTTTACATAGTATGTCATCTGCAAATAGCAACAGTTTTACTTATTCCTCTCCAATTTGGATGGCTTTTATTTATTTTTCTTGCCTAATGGCTGTGACTAGGACTTCCAATACTGTGCTGAATACAAATGGCATAAGTGGGCAGACTTGTTCCTGATCTGAGAGGAAAAGCTCTCAGCGTTTCCCTGTTGAGTATGTTAGCTGTGCGCTTGTCATATACGTGGCCTCTATTATGCTGTTCCCTCTCTACTCACTTTTTTGAGAGTTTTTATCAAAAGTGGATATTGAATTTAAGCAAAGCTTTTTTGCATCTATTGAGCTGTTCATATGATTTTCATCCTTTGTTTTGTTAATGTGGTAAATCACATTAAATGATTTGCAGCTATTGAAAGAACCTTGCATCCCCAGAATAAATCCCATTTGGTCATGTGCATGATCCTTTTAATGTATTGCTGAATTCTGTTTGTTAATATTTTGTTCAGGATTTTTACATCTATGTTCATCCGGGATATTGGCCTGTAATTTTTTTTTTTTTTTTGGTAGTGTCTTTGTATGGTTTTGGTATCAGGGTAAAGTTGGCCTTGTAGAATGAATTTGGAGTGGAAGCATTCCTTCCTCTTTAGTTTTTTTGGAGTAGTTTAAGAAGAATAGGTATTAACAATTCTTGAAATGTTTGGTAGAATTCACCTGTGAAGCTTTCTAGTCCTGGACTTCTGTTTGTTAGGAGTTTTTTGGTTACAAATTCAATTTCATTACTAGTAATTGGTTTCTTCAGATTTTCAATTTCTACCTGATTCAATCTTGAAAGATTGTATGTTTCTAAGCATTTATCTATTTCTTCTAGGTTGTCTAATTTGTTGGGATATAATCATTCGTAGTAGTCTCTTATGATCCTTTTATTTCTATGGTATCAGTTGTAATTTCTCCTCTTTCATTTCTGATGTTATTTATTGGGCTCTGTCTTTCTCTTGATGAGTCTGGTTAAAGGTTTATCAATATTGTTTCTTTTCAAAGAACCCGTTACATTGAACTTTACTATTTTTTTAAATCTCCGTTCCTTTATTTCTGCTCTGATATTTATTATCTCCTTCCTCTTACTAATTTTGCACTTTGTTCTTTTTTTTCTATTCTATTTCTATTCTATCTTTTTGTTCTATTCTATTTCTATTAGGCGATGAATTTCCCTCTTAGAACTGCTTTTGCTACATTCCTTATATTTTAGAATGTTGTGTTTTCATTTGTCTAAAGGGATTTTATTTCCTCGTTGATTTTTTCATTGACCCATTAGTTATTTAGTAGCATGTTCTTTACTCTCCACACGTTTGTGTTTCTTTTTTTCCTTCTTCTTGTAATTGATTTCTAGTTCATTCTATTGTGGTTGGAAAAGTTGCTTGATATGATTTCAGTCTTCTAAAATTTATTGAGACTTATTTTGTGGCCTATGTGTGATCTTTCCTAGAGAATTTCCATGTGTACTTGAGAGGAATTTGTATCTGCTGTTTTTGGATTGGATGTTTTGTATATATATCTATTCAGTCCACCTGGTCTGATGTATCTTCTAAGGCCAGTGTTTGCTTGGTAATTTTTTGGTTGGATGATCTATCCAGCGATGTAAGTGGGGTGTTAAAGTTCCCCACTGTTACTGTGTTGCTGTTAATGTCTCCATTTGTGTTTGTTCATATTTGCTTTATATATTTACATGCTCCTATGTTGGGTGAATAAATATTTACAAGTGTTATATCTTGTTGGGTTGATTTTATCATTATGTAATGTCCTTGTCTCTTGTTACAGTCTTTGTTTTAAAATCTATTTTGTCTGATATAAGTATTGCTACACCAGTTTTCCTTTCTTTCCTATTTGTGTGGAATATATTTTTCCATCCTTTCACTTTTAGTCAGTGTATGTCCTTAGATCTGAAGTGAGTCTCCTCATATACGGCCTCATATGTGAATGGAAATGTTTTCCTTCCTTTTCCATTTTTTGGAATAGTTTGAGAATAGGTATTAACTCTTCTTTAAATGTTTGGTAGAATTTGCTTGCACAGCCATCTTGTCCTAGACTTTTGTTTGTTGGGTGTTTTTTGATTTCTGATTCAATTTTATCGCTAGTCATTGGTCTGTTGAAATTTTCCTATTTCTTCCTGCTTCAATTTTGGTAGGTTATGTGTTTCTAGGATTAATCCATTTGTTTTAGGTCGTCCAATTTGTTGGCATATAATTTTTCATAATATTCTCTTGCTAATCTTTTGTATTTCTGTGGTGTCAGTTCTTTCTCCTCTTTCATTTCTGATTTTTTAAAATCCTCTTTATTTATTGGTTGATTGATTGGATGAGTCTGGATAAAGATTTATAAATTTTGTTGATCTTTTCAAAGAGATGGCTTCTGGTTTCACTGATCTGTTGTATTTTTTTAGTTTCCAAATTGCTAATTTCTGCTCTAATACTTATTGCTTCCTTCCTTCTGCTGGTTTTGGTTTTTTTTTTTCCTTAGTTCCTTGAGGTGTAAGGTTAGATTATTTGGTTTTTTATTTTTCTTCTTGAGGTAGGTCTGTATTGCTATGAACTTCCCTCTTAGAACCACTTTTGCCACATCCCAAAGATTTTGGACTGTTGTGTTTTCATTTTCATTTGTCTCCATGTATTTTTTTATTTCCTCTTGGATTTTTTGGTTGACCCATTCATTGTTTAGTAGCATGTTATTTAAAAATCTGTGTATTTGGCTCTTCTCACATTTTTTTCTTGTGGTTGATTTCTAGTTTCATAGCATGGTGTGATTTTGATCTTTTTGAATTCATAGATGCTTGTTGTGTCGCCTAATATATGATCTGTTGTGGAGAATGTTCTGTATACTCTTGAAAAGAATGTGTATTCTGCTATTTCAGGATGGAATGTTCTGATTATATCTGTTAAATCCATCTGGTCCAGTGTGTTGTTCAAAGCCACTGTTTCCTTGTTTTTCTGTTTGGATGATCTGTCTATTGATATAAGTGGGGTGTTAAAGTCCCCTACTATTATTGTGTTATTGTCGATTAGTTCCTTTATGTTTATTATTAACCTTTTAATGTATTTGGGTACTCCATGTTGAGTGCATATATATTTAAGATTGTTATATCTTCTTGTTGGATTGTTCCCTCTATGATTATATAGTATCTTTCTTTGTCTCTTGTTATAGTCTTTATTTTAAAGTCTATTTTGCTACTCTGGTTTTCTTTTGACATCCATTTGCATGATAGATATTTCTCCATTCCCCCACTTTCAGCCTGCATATGTCTACAGTTCTGCAATGAGTCTTTTGTAGGCAGCAGATAGATGGGTCATGTGTGTGTGTGTGTGTGTGTGTGTGTGTATGTGTTTGTGTGTGTGTTTAAAGACCTTATTTATTTATCTGAGATAGAGATCAAGCACAAGCAGAGGAAGAGGGAGTCTGATGTGGGCTTGATCCCAGAACCCCAAGATCATGATCTGATCCAAGGTCAGATGCTTAACTGACTGAGCCACCTAGGTACCCCTAGTCTTGTTTGTGTGTGTGTGTGTGTGTGTGTGTGTGTGTGTGTGTGTTTAATCCACTCTGTCACTCTATGTCTTTTATTTTTTTAATTTATTTAAATTTATTATTTTTTAAAGATCTTAGATTTTTTTTTAAAGATTTAAAGATTTTATTTATTAGAGAGAGAGAGAAAGCGTGGGCGTGTGCAAACAGGGGGAGGAGCAGAGGGAAGAGAGGGACAAGTACTCTATGCTGAGTGGAGCCCAATGCCGGGCTCAGTCCCAGGACCCTGAAATCACGACACGAACTGAAACCAAAAGTCGGGTGCTCAACTGACTGAGCCACTCAGGCACTCCTCACCCTTTGTCTTTTAATTAGAGAATTTAGTCCATTTACATTCCAAGTAATTATTGATAGGTATGTATTTATTGCCATTTGATACTTATCTTGTGGTTGTTTTTATAGTTCTTCTGTATTACATTCTACCCTTGCTCCCTTCTCTAATGGTAAGTGTGCTTTCTTTAATGATTTACTTGGATTTCTTTCTCTTTTATTTTTGCATATCTGTTACTAGTTTTTGATTTGTGGTTACTATTAGGTTTGTATATAACATTTTACATATATAGCAGTCTGCATTAAGTTGATGATTGCTTAAGTTTAAACCTATTCTTCAGTTCTCTGTCCCCACATTTTAGGTATATGGTATCATACTTTACATTCTTTTATTTTATGCATGGCTTGAGTGATTTTTACAGATACACTTATTTTTACTGCTTTTGTGCTTCCTACTTGTTACTCTTACTCATGGTTTTTCCTTTCCACTCAATTAGTCCCCTTTAACATTTCTGGTAGGGCTGTTTTAGTGGTCATGAACTCCTCTAGCTTTTGTTTATCTAGGAAACTCTTTACCTCTTCTATTCTGAAAGATAGCCTTGCTTGATAGATTATTGGCTGCAGATTTTTTTCCTTTCAGTGCTTTAAATATATCATGCTACTGCCTTCTGGCCTGCATGGTTTCTGCTGAAGACTCAGCTGATAGGCTCATGGAGTTCCCCTTCTCTTGCGGCTTTTAAAATGCTCACATTATCACTACTTTTGTGCCATTTTAATTACTATGTGCCTTGGTGTGGACCACTTTGGGTTGATTTTGTTGGGGGATCTCTGTGTCTCCTAGATCTGGATGTCTGTTTCCTTGCCCAAATTTGGGAAGATTTCAGCTATTATTTTTTCAAATAAATTTTCTGCCCCCCCCCCATTTACTCTCTTCTCCTTCTAAGATTTCTATAATGCAAATGTTATGCTTGATGGAGTCACTGAGTTCCCTGAGTCTGTTCTCATGTTGCATTTTTTTTCTCTCTCATCTGCTCAGCTTGATTACTTTCCATTACTTTCTGTCCTGCAGGTCACTGATTCATTCTTCTGCTTTGGTACCCTGCTGTTTATTCCATGAGGGTATTTTTAATTTCATTTATTGTGTTCTTCATCTTTGATTGGTTCTTCGTTATCTCTGTTCAGGGTCTCACTGATGTCCTCCACTTTTTTCTCAAGTCCAGTGAGTACTTTATGATTATTACTTTAGATTCTCTATCAGGCATATTACTTATCTCCATTTTGCTTAGGTCTCTTGCTGTGGTTTTGTCCTGTTCTTTCATTTGGAACATATTCCTCTGCTTCCTCATTTTGTCTAACTCTCTGTTTCTCTGTGTTGGGAAAGTCACCTATGTCTCCTGTTCTTGAAAGTCATGGCTTTATGAGGACTTGTTCCTGTAGTGTCCTGCAGTGCAGTGTCCCCTGTTCACTGGAACCTGGTGCCCAGGGGTGTATCCTGTGTGTGTTGCACGCACTGTGGTGTGGTTTTGACCACTTTTGACTTCAGTCCATTCATCCTCAGCGGCTCTCTTTGTCTGCTGTGTGCAGTGTTTGGTCCTTGCGGTATTAGCGGACCAGTCTTGGGCTGCTGTGGGCTTGAGTTGAGTCAGGCATTTGCCAGAGATGTAGTAACTCCAAACTTCAGGGTGCTCTGTGTTGTTCCCTGCGAAGCTTTAGTTGGTGGGTGGGACCTGCAGTCAGAGCAGATGTCTGCCCTCAGTCCTCTGCTGGGTCGGCAGTCAGACTGGCGTGTGTGGTTATGTTCCCCTCGCCCCGGTGCAGTAATCGTTTGGAGTTGTGCTGGCCCCTGTCAGGGCTGCTTGCACACTGCCAGGCTTGTGGCCCGGATTTGAATGGGCTCCATCCAAGAGTGTATTGGAGGGGGTGGATCCGCAACATGAGGTCTAGTGGGGTGCAGTGGGGCAACAGTGTTAGCAAGGTTGGCACACCGCTGGTTTTCTATAGGAGAGGTCCTGACGCGAACTGAAGCACGCCTGGCTAAAAGCAGTACATTCCCGAAGGCCAGGGAGCGGGGAGCCATGGAAGCAAGTTAGGCAGTGAAAGTCAACACAGCACTGGTTCCCGCAGGTGGGCAGGTGGCTGTGTGTTTATGCTGTGGTGGGGGGAGGGAAATGGTGCTTGCCAGTTTCTTTCTTCTTGGAGGAGTATCCCAGTGATCCCTGCCCCTCCGGGACAAGCTCTGAGATTAGTAAATAAATCTCCCTCCCGTGGCCCCAGGCATTTTCCAAATTACTGCTTCTGTTCTGTATCTCTCTAGGCTGTTTGTTGAGCTCTTTCTTTAAGGGCGAGGACTGGGCTTCTTGTCGTCCTCTGGGCTCTTCCACAGCTGGGCCCATTAATTTTTAGAATTCCAGGCTTTAAGTCCCACTGGTTGTACAAACTCACAAAATTCAGCCCCTCTGGTTTTCAAAGCCAAATGTTAAGGGCATTTGTCTTCCCCGTGTGATCTTCTCAGTGCAATAGTCTGTTTCCCTTCCCTGTGCCTGCGGATTCCTCCCTCCCGTGGACAGGCTCGTGGTCCATTTAGCTCCTCACTGCGCGTCCACCCTTCCTACCCTCTTCTTTGTGGTCTTTTCTCTACATTTCATTGTGGAGTTTGTTCTGCCTTCAGGTTGTTTTCTGGTTTTCTACACGAGTACGGGTATTATCTAATTGTATCTGTGGAACAAGGTGGGCTGAGGGTCCTCCGACTCCACCATCTTCCCAGCAATCCTCCACCTTATTGTTTTGGGGTTTTTGTTTTTTGAAATCCACTCAGCCATCCTAAGTCTTTTGATGAGCGTTTAGTCCATTTACATTAAAAGTAATTATTGATAAGTGTGTATTCGTTCCACTTCGTCTTTAGTTTTCTGGTTGATTTTGTACTTTTCTTTCCCTGTGATTTGATGACTTTCCTTCCTGTAATGTTTGGATTCCTTTCTCTTTTATGTGTGTTTATCTATTATCGGCTTTAGCTCGTGGTTCATTTGTAACAACCTGTGTATCTAGCCGTCTGTTTCAAGGTGGTGCTGCAGAAGTTGGAGCATGTTGTAAAGGCACTACAGTTTTACTCTCCTTCCGTGTATTTTTTTAAGGTCATATCTGACCTTTATTTTGTGTGTCCCTTGACTAATTATTGTACATAGAGTTGATTTACGACTTTTTCTTTTATCCTTCATACTAAAGTTCTCTGCTGTTGATCCACTACTGTACTACATGTTTGCCTTTACCAGGGAGAGTTTTTTATATATATTTCTTCTAGTAATGGTGTTTTCTGCTTAAAGAAGTCCCTTTACTATTTCTTGTAAAACCTGTTTAGTGGTGATGAAGTCCCTTAGCTTTTGCTTTTCTGGGAAACTCTTTATCTCCCCTTCAACTCTAAATGATAACCTTGCTGGGTTAAGTATTCTTAGTTGTAAGTTTTTTCCTTTCAGCACTTTGAAGATATTGTGGTTCTCCCTTCTGGCCTGAAAAGTTTTTGTTGAAAAATCAGCTGTTAATCT
>NW_024426885.1:83614600-83746060 GCF_017311325.1 Ursus maritimus | reverse complement strand
GGGGGGGGGGGGGCTGTTCCCTCCCCCCCCCCCTTGCTGCTTTTAAGATTCTCACTTTATTTTTAACCTTTTAATTGTAACATGACTTCATGTGGATTTATCCAGGTTCATTTTGGGGGGACTCTCTGTGCTTCTGGACCTGGATGTCTGTTCCCTTCCCCAGATTTGGGAAGTTTTCAGCTATTATTTCTTTAAAAATTTTTTGCCTTCATTCACTCTTCTTTTTCTGGGACCCCTATAATGTGAATGTTAGTACACTTGATGTTGTCCTAGAGGTCCCTTATGCTATCGTACTTAAAATTCTTTTTTTTTTTTTCTGCTCATTTTGGAAGATTTCTACTTCCCTGTCTTCCAGATCTCTGATCCATTCTTCTGTATCTAATCTGCTGTTGATTGCCTCTAGCATATTTTTCATTTCTGCCGTTATAGTCTTCAGCTGTGATCGGTGCTTTCCTATATTTTCTGTCTGTTGAAGTTCTCGCTGTGCTCACTCATTTCTTCTCCCTAGTTCGGTGAGCGCCTTTTTGATCATTGCTTTGAACTCCTTATTGAGCAGATTGCTTCTCTCTGTTTTGTTCTTTTTCTGAAGTTTTGTCTTGTTCTTTTTTTTCTTTCTTTTTTGTTTATTCTTTGTTGTTGTTCTTTTGTTTGCAACGTACTTTCCTGTCTCCTCATGTTGCCTAACTCTGTGTTTCAGTGTATGAGGTAGTTCACTGTGTCTCCTGGTCCTGAAGGAGTGGCTTTATGTAGATGTCCTGTGGGGCACAGAAACACAGCGCCCCCTGGCCACCGTAGACTTTGCTCCAGGGCTCTCCCTGCCCGGCGTAGGCGGCATGCGCCCTCCTGTTGTGGCAGCGCTGCGACTGTGGGCGTGCTGCTGGGAGGGGCTGTCCCCCGCCTGCGGGCTGTCGCACCGGCTGCACCTGCTCCTGTTGCTCTGGTGGGCAGGGTTATCGCCCCGATGGCTGCAAGGCCATGCAGAGGCGCAAGGTTGCATGGGGCTCTCAGCAATGTGCACCCCCTGACATTAGCAGTCTAGAGGGCACATCAGCATGACAGAGTGAGACAGCAAAAACGGCTGGCGCTGGTGTTTCAGTCCCCTGGGAGGACCCAGCTGTCCCCTCTCCAGCAGATGCTCCAAGGTTAATAGGGGTCTCCTTCACCTCTTGTCTCTGTGCTTTTTGTCTGGTATTTTTGTGCTGGTTTCTGGGTCGAGTGAGTCTGCACACGGGCCCTTTAAGAATGGGTTTTCCTTTCCCTACAGTTCTGTAGTTTTTAATGGGTGATTCCCTGTTGGTTTTGAAAGTCAGTTGTTTTGGGGCCATCTCACCTGTGCAGGATGTAAGGCCTGATGTGAGCTTGAATCTCACTCCTCTGGGGAATTTTCCATACCTTTGAGATCTGTGTGGACTCTGCAGTACCATGTCTGGATGTGGGTTTTCCATCAGCGAGACTGTATTTCTGCCCCTTCTGCCTGTCTTGTGCTGCGTCTTGTTGTGGAGGCCCTGCTCATCGAATGTCCAGGTCCCCTTTTAAAAGGAGGTATATTCCACATGTAGTTGTAGGAGGAGGTGAGCTCAGGGGCTTCCTATGTGGCCATTTTGAACCCTCTTCTCTACTGATGTATATTTTCAGTCACTATGTCCTGCACTGATAATCCAGAATCACTTAGTGCACAAGTACACAATGAAAGAAGGGGGTCAGATCTTTGATTGTAATAGCATCCTATTATTTGGTAAATATAAGCAAGATAATTTGTAATTTAAATTGAAAAGTTAGGATGAAGAAAAGTGATGCATGCTAATTTTTCCTCCCCTCTGTTCTAATTTTACACAGGGCAAGAGCATCAGTTTCAATCTGGGAAGCCTTTAAATGAAACGTGCTTAAAATCTTAGATCCTACATAGAGAGACCTCAATCAACAATNNGGTGGAAGAGCGTGATGTTGTCCTTAGCAAACCTGCAGAATATCATCTATAACCCGGTAACTGACTCTATAGCATCACTTGTTATCTGTGGCAGGGTTTAGCGCAAATCCAATTGGGTAGTGATTATCCATTGCCGAGGAGGAGAGACGATCAAATTCAGTGAACATATGGAAAGGGACTGTGGTAGGGACTGTGGTGATACAGCCCTTGGAGCTCAGTCCAGTGGAGGACGAAGCCACAGTGATAATACAGGGTGGTGAGAGTGTGTTCGGAGTGGAGAACACGGGGTACGGTGGAGGGAAGCCAACTTTGGGGGTGCTGGGAAGATAACCACAAGACATAATTTTCAAAGGAAAATGGATTTGTTGCTCTTTTTTGATTAGACCCTGTTCATGAGAAATAAATGTCTCAGCGTTTCCCTCAGGTTTTCCCTCTGCCTTTCGAATACTGCTTCGTCCTTGGGTGGGGAAAGGTCAAAAGCCAGGGGCAAGATGGAGAAAGGAAGGAATTAGGGTCTTGTGGTCCAAGAGCCCCAGTGACTGCAGTTGCTGGAACTTTCAGTGTACATCCTGGGAAGTAAAGAACTTGTTTTAGTTTTCGGTGGTGATGAGAATCTTTAGAAATGTCTGGTTTCCGCATATCTGAAGCTAAACCCTGAATTTAGGTCTGACGTAGAGTTGCTGCTTTTTTTTTTTTTTTTTTTTTTGGTAACTCCCCCCCGCCCCCTGCTGGTGGGCAAGAGAGAGGGTGCGAGTCCTAGAAGCAGGGCCCCACACCAGTCCCATTAGTGTTCATGGTGCCCTTTTTCTGTTACTTCCTTTCTAGTTGGAACTCTTTTTTACCTGGGTTTTGATGCCATTGTGCAGAGTGAGGGTCAACCACCACATCAGGCAAATTCCACTTTGGAAGAAACAGCGTTGGGTAGTAGGCTTCCTTTAAAAAGGAAGACCGAGTTTGAAGTCAGCGAGACAGTCAAAAGGATTTTCTCTACCCTAGAGTTAAAAACATCTCAAGGTTGGGGGTGCCCGGGTGGCTCAGTCGGTTAAGCATCCCATTCTTGATCTCAGCTCAGGTCTTCATCTCGGGGTCATGAGTTCATTGGGCTCCACGTTGGGTGTGGAGCCTACTTAAAAAACAACAGCAACAATAGCTCAAGGTCGTAGATGGACTTTCTCCAAAGATTAAAAAACAAACCGGCTGCCCACCTGGGTGCCTGACATCCAGTCCTGGCTCCCGCAGGAGGCGGAAGGGCTGGTGAGGTGACGCTCCTCCATTCTGCCCGTCTTGCACAAAGGTGCCTTATCCGAATGCGATTTAGAAAGTAATCGTTTAGATTGAAATCCCTGTGCGTCTTGATCCAAGCATGCTGACGAGTCCTGTCATTTCTGGGGTTAGCACGTGCAGCGACAGGGTCGAAGCAAGAGAACATGGAAGTTCATTTCCCGCCAAAGGGCTGCTCCAGGGCCGGAAGCGCAGCCACGCCTCCCGCATGGCCTCGCTGCTGTTGTGAGAATAGTTCGTGGTGACACGTTCTTCCGAAGTAAATGTTTTTGGCAAATAGCGCTTTTTTTGTTTTTCTGTTTTCTAGTCTGTTTTCACAAGCCAAAAAGGGTAGAGGTAGAAAGATTGAACCAAATAGCAAAGATGACATTTTGCTGGGGCACCTGGGTGGCTCAGCCGGTTGTGTCCTTCTCTTGATTTCAGCTCAGGTCGTGATCTCAGGGTCATGAGATGGAGCCCGGCGTCCGGCTCCGTGCTCAGCAGGGAGTCTGCTGGAGATTCTCTCTCTCCCTCTCCTGCCCACCCCCTGCATCTTTCTCTCTCTGTCTAATATAAATAAATCTTGTAAAAAAATGACATTGTGCTCCATCTTTAAATTTAATAAATATTCATAGCACCACGTGTGCACACTGCTAAGCTCTTCTTCAGTTTTTTGAACTGGTCACTAACAAAATAACTGTAATGCAAGAAAATAATTCTTTTTAAGTCTAGCTTGTACATATCCTCATCGATTGACTTAAAACATCAAAGTTATTTGCAGCCTCTGCTTTTTCCCCATTGTCTTTTGAACATGGGAAGGGCAGCTAGCTGCAAACGGGAGAAGAGCTTAAGCAGTGTGGACATGTGTGTGTTTTTTGACTTTTTACTGTATGCTTTATTAAGCATTATGAAGACTCAGAACTACCACCTTTTAATTTTTATTTCTTAATGTTTCTAAAGCTTCCATCCACATTGGCGGCAAATTCTATCCGTATTAAGTCCTCTTGGAAAAAATACAGTACACTGTGTAACTGTCCTGTGTGCTTTTTCATACCGAATTTATTTCAGTGTTGTGTATACAGTTCTTAATATGTGACTGAGTGTTAGCTGGTTCAGACGTTATTTAGCAATGAATCAAATTGGTTGTGAACATTCATTCCACCTGGTGCCGGAAAGCTCATCCTTCCAGTCCCCTTGGGAACCTCGCTTCCACCTTTATCCTTTTCTCCTTAGCCCTCTGAGTACCCCCTTTCTGCCTTACCACTTCATCTTTAAACACAAAACAGTAAACTCTTTCTTAACCTCCGAGGTCCCTCCAGCCTCGTGTCCTTCTTGTTCTCCCTTGTTGACCATTGTCTGAGACAGCGTCTCTTCTGCTGTCTTGATTCTCTAACCACAGCTCTGCCCTCTTGATTTTCTTTTTTTTTTTTACTCTTTCTTAATTTCCTTTTTGTCTTTACTCATCATGTCTTGCTCTTCATTTTGCATCTTTACTGATCACCGTTAGACCTTCTGAGTATGTGCAGGACATGTGAGCAGTTCCGGCCTTTTACCTAAAGCTCTGAGATGCCCCGCCAACCCTTCAGGACTGAGGAGTTCCTATCCAACGTCACGTCTGCCTCCCCGAGTCAGCTTCCCTTCTGTGGGTTTCCATTTCTTTCCATGTCTTTCTGCTGTTTACTTCTACCTCCTCCCATGCCACCAAGCCCCCAATAGTTTGAAGGTAATCTGTGTTCCAAATTTAATTTCATTTATTAAACACAGTGGCTTTTCCTTTTTTATTATTTTTAAAATCTAAAGATAGTATGTGTAAATCATTTTTAAAAGCTCAAACCGTATTTAAGGGTTACAGTAACCCGTACATTTTCCTTCCGCGCTGGTGCTCGGCTCCCTGCCCGCGGCAACCACACTTCCCGGTTTTGTGTACAGCCTTCCCAAGAGCACATGTGAGTATCCCAGAGTGTGTCGTGCGTGTCACTTTTATTGGTCCTGTTTCTTCACACGTGTGTCACACTACAAACCTCGTTTCATGGTGCTTCTCGTGAAGTGAGGGTCTGGGGCGCCCGGCGTCAAGTCTGTCAGGACCGTTTCCCTAACACCATTTGCTCTCTTCATGTCTGTGTCACAATTTGGAAATTCGTGGAACACTTCAGACTTTTTCATTATCATCATAACAGTGATCAGTGATTATAACCTGCTGGAAGCTCAGACAATGGTTCGCATTTTGTACCAATATTTTTAAATTAAGGAAAGTACTTTTTTTCTTCTTTAGGTATAATGCCATTGCACACTGAATAGACTGCAGTATCACGTAAACCTCTTTTTTTATGCACTGGGAAACCAAAAGATGTATCTGACTAGCTTTACTGCAGTCTTCACTTTGTGGAAGTGCCCGGAAACTGAGCCCGCAGTGTTTCCGGGGTGTGCCCGCATAGACACTGCCCTGTGTGCTGCTTTCCCCACGCAGCGCGTTTTGGAGCTGTCTGCACGCTTGGGACTTCTCGCTCATCTTCGTGGCTGCATGACTGGCCCGTTGGACGCATATACCATCACTTACTCAGCCGGTTCCCAGGAAAGGACTGTTCCCTTTTGTGGTGGGACCCCACGCTCTGGTGTACGGCCTTATGCATGCGTGCCAGTAGTTTACAGGGTAAATCTGTAAAAGTGGAATCACTGGGTCAAAGGGCATGATACCCACTTCATTATCTTCTTAAAAATCTTCCTTATTTATCCATGTTAAGGATTTTGACAGCCTTCCCATATTGAACTTGACCTCCTTGATGTGTCTAGCTGACTGATCCTTCTGTCCTTTCTCTTCCCATCCCCCGCCTTGAGGTCCCCGACACACACCCAGGTGTGATGATTCATGGGCACAGAGTCCTGCTCGTGGCTGTGCTTTATTACAGTGAAACGATACGGAGCCATGTGACTAAGGGAAAGGCACCTGGGGCACAGTCCAGGGGAAACCTTCAAAGTCCCACGGGTCCTCTCCCGGTGACTCCCCCAGGACGTGCTGAAACCCCGCAGCAACACGCTGTGACAGTGCATGTGAAATGCTGCCCACCAGGGAAGCTCCGCAGAGACTCCCTGCCCAGGGGTGGATGGGGCGCTGGTCACGTGGTCCGCTGCCGCCTGGCACGTACCGGGATTCCAGACTCCCATCAGGAAAGCAGGTTTTTAGCTTAACCATATGGCTTGTACCAACAGTTTAGGTGCAGGAGACCACCCATGGCCGTCTGGGTGGTGGTGCTCTCCCCAGCAGGGGGCCAACCTCGTCAGGAGGCCTTGCAGGGCTCACCATCCCGTCTGCTTTGTTCATTCTTTTCTGCATACTCCCTCATTTTACAAGCCATTTTACAAACCTTTGCCCCTGGCTCTTCCTGTCTCAGCTTCTCTACCTTGGTACCTATAATAATCCTCTCTGCTCTGACTTGGAGCATGAGTCCTGCCACTCACTCACTGTGTGGCCCTGAATCCCCTACATCAGTGTATGTGGCCTTAGCTGTTCTCCCAACCGTCACACCAGACGAGTTCAAATCTAAACTCTTCTTCCTTCTGAAATCTCTTTCCTCCCCAGTTTTACCATTTTAGATGGCGGCCCCTATAGATGGTTTCCTTTGAAGTCGTTCTGTGTCTGTCTCTTCCTCCCTGTGTCCCCCAGTGTCTACCGCCATCATCCTGGCTTGTATCCTTGTCTCCGGCTGCCTGCAAGTAGCCAGTCTCCCAGTGAACCCCCTGCGCTCCGGCATCCTGTGTCCCACTGGACTGTTGCCCCCAAACCCCGCTTTCATGATCTCATTCTACAGTCTGACCCTCTGTCCTGAACTGCCCCCTTACTGCTTGTCTGCCAGACCTGTTTTGTCTTTTCCTGCCTCTCTGCTTTTGTAAAGGGACATGTCTCCCTGAGCTGGCTTCCCCCTCCTAACCGCGCAGCTCACATCACATTCCTCATCAACTTTCTTTGGGCAACTTGGAATTCTTCCTACATTTTTCTGAAGCACTGATCTGGCACCTACTTACTGCCGTGTATGTGAAGATGGGGAAGATGTTCGTAGTTGCCCCCACAGAGCCAGTCTAAGCAGAAAAGGAATTTATTCAGTGATACTGAGTGGTTCTCAGAATCTCTAGCAGGACTGAAGGACCACACTTGGCAACCACAGAGTCAGAGACGACACCAAAAGTCGTGCTGTAAGACTCTTCCCACCACAATGGTCCCTTTGCACCACCAGCCCCACCCGGGCCAGCTCTGCCTCCGACCCTGCCGGCAGCGCAAACACTCAGTGATTCCGTCTTCTTGTCACTGGTTCTAACTTCCCGTCTGAGCTGGCGGTCCCGAGTGACGGACTTTTGTCCTGTCCCTCGCCCTTCCCTGCAGCCTAGATGAGGCTGAGTGAGGGTCTTCCGGATACGGGAGAAGATTGTGACTCTGAACAGCCGCGTATCCCAGGTGCACTACAGGCTCCTCCCGGACAGGACTCTCATACGTCTTTCAGTTGCAAAGTCCGCTTGGGAGAGACCTTTGTGGCAGCAGACATCGCAGAAGTCACCCTAAAACAGGCAGAGCAGTGAGGGTCAGCTAGGATGTTCGGCAGGTAACACGAAACCCAGCTACGGCCTAAGCTTACAGTATTGTCTCCAGTGCGATCAGAACTGTGTTTTAATTTTTTAAAATTATTCATGAAACATCAAAGCTTGACGTTTGCCTACGAAACAGCGTCCTTCTTCCTTTTCAGGGGAGCAGACAGTCAAGAGTTCAAGGAGTGGGCTGCAGGACATCTCGTGTGACTCCCGTGACCCAGATCACTTGAGTGTGACTGACACCACGGGGGGTGCTTTCCTAAGTGGAAAGCGTTAGTCCACGTGGCGGAAATTCCGCACTGTTGTTTCTCAGACTGGAACAACTTATTGACAATTGTGAAGAACTTACTAGCATTGATGGGAATAGATTATTGGTCTGAGAAAGCTCTTTCCAACCCTAAAGTTAAATATATAATAAAAACTTGTGGTTTTAAACATATAAATGCTTATGATAGAGATCTGGAAAATATAAACATATGAAGAAAATTAAGATCCCATTCCTCAAGAAAACTTGTTAACATTTTTGGTTTATTTCTTTACGGTGTTTTTTTTTTATGTTCATCATTAACTTAAGGTTAAGATCATACTGTGTATAGTTCTGTAGGCTCTTTTCTCCGTAATATTTATATCCCCTAACATTTTGCATCATTAAATATTCTGCATAAATATATTTGGAATGTATATAAAATTTGAAGTTACGAAGACTGTTGAGTTGAGTAACAGATTTACCCTGAGGAGGCTGTTCCTGGACTCGGCTGTGGCCCAGATATCGGTGTGGACGTGTAATTCCTTCCACACGGTCTGCGCGGAGCCCAGCGGCTCTGGCGTGGGGCTGTGGCCAGCCTCCGCATGTGTGGCGTTTGCTGCTGCGATGGGCTCTGCTCCTCCCACCCACCTGCTCTCGGCAGCTCTCACGACAGTAGGGGCAGCTGGCTTCCGTCGTTTCCTGCTTTTCTTGGTCATCGCTTGGCTCCCTGGTCAAGGCAGCCACACGTGTGGTTGAGCCGCCACTCAGCTGCTGCTCCTCTGCGTGGGTGCGGCTCTGGCCGGGACCGGTTTCTGGGCTGGTGAGCGCCCACTCCTTCACCACGTAACCACCGATCGTTCCTGACCTTGGTCCTAGGCCTGCCCTGCGCAGCGTACAATCCAGGCAGCGTCTCCTGTGCTGTGAGGCCCGTCAGAACGGGGTGGGGTCCACTGGCCCCTGGCGTCTGCAGAAGGTTCCGTGGAAGAGGTTGGCGCTTGCCCGGAGGTTTTCAGCTTAGGAGCAACCAATCTGTAGCTACTTTTATATGCTTTCCTGTTTTAGGTCTTATTTCTTGACAATCAGAGCTACCTTGGATAGATTTTAGCACTCATGTCCTAACTGGGGTGAGCTGGGCATAAGGCTTGATGGCGTCTGGCCTGCGTGGTTTGCTCAGATGCCCCTGAATGGAAGGGGCGATGGTTGTGATGCAGAAGATGCAGCCAGTGTGGGCGTGGAGGGAGGACAGTCGAGTCACCTCTGGGGAAGTGGAGTGACAAGATCTGATCGTGTGTTCGGCCCCAGACAAAAAGGCTGGGTTCCAGGTGATGAGGGGCAGGCTGGGACCTGGATACTTGTTGGAACCTAAGCCTACAGACTGGACCAGGCCAGGCCAGGCCGGTGCTGTGTCGTGAGAGACCACAGGCACCCAGAGTCATCCCTGAGATCGTGCAGCTCTGATTCCCAGCAAGGGTCTAGAAGCCTGGCAGGGAAGATTAGACACTCGGCTCCCAGGTGTGGCGGAGGGGCTGTGTTCGGAGCCCCCTCCACAGGCAGTAAGTGTCACTGCCTCCATCAACATGGGCTTGGGGCCTCGCGTGGTCTCGGTCCCATGTTGGGATCATCAGTGGAACTTTGGGGGAAGGGGAGGGGGAGGGGAACAGGACTTCCAGCAAGTTGTTTTTTCTATCAGAATTATCCTATTAAGTAGACATTTTATTTCACAAAACCCCCAAGCCAAATAAGAAGTCGTATGAACTTTCAGCTGTGTCTTTCTCTTTTCAGATACTGTCACTATCTTGTTTGAATAGTGACGTAGAAAATGCTAGATTCCAAACAGATTTACATGCAGCCTTTCAAAATGTAGTCTTTCTGTTTTACGTAAACATCCACTTGTTAAAATTATTTTTCCTAGGTACTCCCGTATGTCGGGACCATTCCTGGGCAGCTGGAGCCTGGAACTTTGATTGTGATACGTGGGCATGTCCCCTGTGACTCGGACAGGTAAAGCCATCGCAATTCATGAAGCAGGAACACGGCTGAAGGGTCTTTTTGTGGGGAGACAGTTTCTGATACTTTGAGGCCTGGTTTTGCTTTCATCAGCAGCCCCAGCCCAGGTGCTGAGATGGGAGTGAATGACTGAAATAAAGGTCACTTGGGTGTTTTATTGCAGGAAGTCTGGTTTGAATATAAAGGATTAGATATCTAGTTAATGACAGGAATTGTGGTCAGACTCCCAGGGACAAGGTCTAGTTACAGTGAAACGTTCTCACAGCATCATTGCTTAAGATCCGTTCTGGGCATGTTGTCTGATGCTTGCTTTGGGTACAAACTGTGGACGAGGCTGTCTGAGTGCAAGCTGGGCCAGCTCTGTGTGGCTGATGCCCAGATAACAGCGGTTTCAATAAGAAGCCAAAGTCAAGTCTGAAGAAGACAGCCCGTATGTTTCCAGGTAACTCCGTAGAATCTAGAGAAGCAGGCCTCTTCTGGCTCTCGGTTCTGCTGTCCCTCTTTCTCATGGCTCACGGCAGCTAGAAATCCAGCCCTTACACCATGTTGTGGGTGGCTGGATGGGTCCCTGTGGGGTTTGAGGGGAGTGGGCGGGGGAGGGGGGTGGACAAAAGGCAGGTGCCAGCTGACTTAGGGCCATTCCCGGGAGCTTTCCAGAACATTTCCACCTTGGCAGAGCCTCCAGCACTGGAGGACGCCTGTTTGCCGGGGGGCTGGAAAACGTGGGCTCTTACTCTGCACAGCTCAGGGCTCTGTACGGAGGGGGGAAAGGAAGATTCTGTAAGAAGGTGTTTAGGCCACGTGGGTGGACACGCAGAGGATCCGTCACGGGTCGCTGAGGCTGGGTTTTGGTGCTTGCTGGGCCTTCCCCGGCAGCCTCCTTCCGAGTGCCCACGTGGCCCCTTGCCCTCGCAGGTTCCAGGTGGATCTGCAGTGCGGGAGCAGCGTGAAGCCGCGCGCCGACGTGGCCTTTCATTTCAATCCGCGCTTCAAGTGGTCCGACTGCATCGTGTGCAATACTCTGAAGAATGAAAAATGGGGGTGGGAAGAGATCACCTACGACGTGCCTTTCAAAAAAGAAAAATCTTTTGAAATTGTGATTATGGTGTTGAAAGACAAATTCCAGGTAGGTTTTGAAGAATAATGGTGGCACCCAGGGCAGCTCTGCATGTCCGTAAACTTGCCCTTCCATTATTTCCAGAGAAAAAGAGTGGCTTTATCCTTTTGCTCGAAAGTAGGGGCCAGGCGGGTACCCAAGTGTGAGGTGGGGCACACGTCTGTCTGCCCCTGCTGTTTCATCCGGAATATGGGTCCAGGGCAGCCAGACCTTTTTATTACATCCTATTTCTGCCAGCATGGCTGAGCTCAGATCTGAATTAGCACAGCATTGTATGAATACAGGATCGTAAACTGTGAGCACCGTGACTCGAAGCGTGGGGGCGCCCAGGACGGACAGATGGGTGGGGAATCAAAGTGAAGTCCTGCCACGAGTTCTCTAGGATCAGGAGATTTTAGGTGCAGAATTCTTGGAAATCCTGTGCGCAGTAAATACCTGCACGTACTAGCGCGTACGTGTGAGGTGGAAGGTGGCTCTCGAGGCTTGGGGCGGGCACACTTGCCCACCAGCCCCGTGGAGCCTCGAGCCTCCCAGATGAGTGACCCGTTGGCTTAGAGTGAAGATTTCCCATCTCTGGTGCAGGACCTTTCTGTCCTGCAGGATATGCTCCCACCAGAACACTTCCCCTGAATCTCTCAAACTCCATTCGTCCCTCCTTCCCTGGCCTTCTGAGCACGTGTATCTGTAGTGTTCTTTAGAACACTCGTTCCTGGACTCTTGTGCCTTTTCCTGTGTTTACCTTACCTGCCAGTGGGATTTTAAGCTCCTTGAGGTCTGACGCCGGTTTGCGTTTGGCCTGTTTTCCCGACATCCCCTATTTGGGAGGGAGGGACAGGGAGCCTCGTGGAGTAGCCACCTGCTGGCGGGCCCTGTGCTGCCACACTCTCAGGAGTGACTTCACAGTCCCTTCACAAGAGCAGCCCTTGGAGGGACGGCCTCTTCCTGCTTACAGTCGGAACCGCAGCTAATCGAGTAGCTTGCCGGTGTCCGCTCATTCAGCAGATTCAGCAAGGACTTAATGAACGCCTGCCGTGTGCACGGTGGCCTTCCTTAGAGTGTGGTCCTCCAGGACAGCGGCTGGGGGGCAAGCTTGCAGGGCAGCTCGCTAACCGCGGTGCTCACAGGCCTAGGGCGTCGGGGGACTGTGAAGCCCGGTGTCTCCCGTACGTGCACAGGGACACACACGCTTGTGCACGTATGTTCACAGATGTGTAATCTGTCCAGTCCAAGGTGATTTCTCAAAGGAAGTGAGAAACACTGCTAGTATCATGGATGCTTTCAGCTTGGTCAGACATGTAATGTGCAGACATGTGGGAAAAGATAGAAAATTAAACCCGAGTAGACATGATTTAAATTTGGATACATTAGTAAATGTAGTTAATTGTTTGTTTTTCCGGGGTGCTGGGCTGTCTTCTGTGTTCATTTAGGTGGCTGTAAATGGGAAACATATACTGCTCTATGCCCACAGGATTAGCCCAGGGAAGATAGACACTCTGGGCATTTATGGCAAAGTGAATGTCCACTCAGTTGGTTATAGCTTCAGCTCGGTGAGTACCCTTCCACAGCCTGGGGTCTTCCTCGACGTTGTCTTCTGATGAAACGGTAGGAAATATCTTTAACGTCTTCTGCTAAGATAAAAATACTGTAAATGTTTCTGTCGTTAGTGTATTAATTTCTTGGAAGTAAATCTTTCAGACCAGTAGTGTGCTATGTATTGGCCAGGCCTTTAATGTCTATAGGATCTTAAATCTAGCACGCTTCTAACAACAAAAGCGAAACCCAAAATAGTAACTACAAAACAAAACCAACCCTTTTTAACGGGGCTAATTCCTTGGAGTACAGTGGAGGATTTCTCCAAGACCGATTCCTAGAAGTAGGAAGTCTGAGTCAAAGGGCATGTGTATTTTAAGTTACAACTGATACTAGTTGGAGGGCTGGTGAGCTCATCCTCCAAAAAGCTTTCCAACAACGTACAGTCTCAGCAGCCGTGCCCGTTCACTCACATTCTTCTTGATGCTCATTCTTAGTCTCTGTAACGCTTGCCAATCTGATAGGGGGGAAGGACCCTAATGTTAAGTACATTTTTGGATTATAATTTTCAAGCATATTTTCGTGTTTAGTACTATTTATAATTCTTTTTGCTATGTCAGGGAGGTTGTATTTAGAATTCTGATGGATGTTAAAAATTAATCTTATCTTCAGGATTTCAGAAGTACCCAAGCATCTACTCTGGAACTGACAGAGATAAGTAAAGAAAATGTAAATATTAAATCTTTTAATGAACTACCAGTTTAAAAATGTTCTTTTAGTTGTGTAAATCAGGTGGCAGGCAGGCAGAGTTTTATAAAATTGTTTTTGATGTGAAAAAGTATTTTTAATATTAATAGGCTGGAAGTCAGCATTTGAAAACTAAGGCATATACTTCTGTCCCAGGCACTGTAAATTTTGCAGATGCTGGAGCTCTCCGTGTATCTGCCTACTACCCACCACTCTTATGTTAAAAAACCTCTGTTGAAGAGAACTGTCACACGGTATTTATAAATACTGACCACAGTGCATTGGCACATGAACTGCCACATGCATCTTTTCCCTGGTAGGAACAAGTACAGTCTAAACACCGAGTCTTTGTTATTAATGGAGAAAGTGGTGCCTTAGTGATCTTGGAACATGTGATCTAAAAGATGGAATACAATATCTTAGCATGGTGGGAGCACCTTGGAAAGAACAAGTAAAACATGTCCAAAGTTCACGTGTAGTCCTACGAAAAATTATTTATGCTGGAGGATACAGGTTTCAGGTGACCAAGACCGTAAGCCTGTATCCCCAGCCTGAGTAGCCCGTCACAACTCCTCAGCACACCGTCAGGAAGTGCAGGCTCTGGCCCTTGTAACCAATAAGATCTGACTGCTCATGTTATAAAATGTAATTTTTCCCTCTCAAATGTCTTCACTTTGGTTTCTCTTCCAATAGGTACTGAAGTCTGACACATCACATTTTGTAAGTATTTTTGCCTAGGTTATAACATGGAACATTTTATAAAATCACCCAGGACATGAACAGTTGAAACCTTAGAAGACAGCTTCATTCCTTCCCTGCCTTACTGCAGAACTCTTTCCCCAACAGCCTAGTAATAGAGGAGACATTTCTAAAATCGTACCCAGAACTGTCTACACCAAGAGCAAAGGTTCGACTGCCAATCATACTCTTACTTGCGCCAAAATACTACCTACCAGCTGTTTGTCAAAGGTTTGAAGAGCCAAAAGTTTTCTTAATTCTATATAACCAGTTAAGTTTTAATTAGCTGATAATGTGTAACTTCTACCCTCAGTAGAAGCCCAAAGCAGCCCCTCTGCATTTCTGTGCTGACCCCGAACGGAGAAGAGTCAGCTGGGCATCAAGTCTCTGGGCTGCGTATTTCTGGAACGCTCCCACCTGGGCTGCCCCCCCCGCCCCCAGGCAGAAGGTGCAGCACGCTGCAGAGCCCAAGTGTAGGCGACCTTCTCAGAGCGTGTTTCACTCACGCAAGGGATTTCAGGCCCCGCTTCATGTTTACTCGTTTCCTCCTCTGAAATGCTGTGAGTGTTCACCGTGAGCCAGGCGGTGCTGACTGCTGGGGCTTGCAGGGCAAGGCCTTTAAACATGGCCTGTGTCTTCGGACAGTTTTCCCATGAGGTCACTTTTTGCAGGCTTCCTAGTGCTGTGTTTTCTCTTCAGACTCTGCCATTCGCTGCGAGGTTGAACTCCCCCATGGGCCCTGGACGAACCGTCTTCATTAAAGGAGAAGTGAATAAAACTGCCAAGGGGTCAGTACCATTGTTATCGGGGCTGGCGCGAATACTTGCCACATGCATCTCTTCCCGCCTTATACTAATAAGCCCTGACAGTCTTGCAAGATGGGAGCAGGACGAGGGTCCTGGTCCTCACCGGACATGTGAGACAGGAGAGCAGGGGGAGTCGGGCTGCCAACCAGACTGCTAACAACTAGTTGGGGGTAGAATCAGGACCGAAGGCCAGCGTTTTGAGCCAGGCTTTTTGTGGCCGGACGAGAGGTGGCGTTTTTGTCTGAGAAGCCCACCAGTGCCTTAAAGAACTCCAGGGCAGCCGGGAGGTCATGTGACTTGTAAAATTTCTGCTTAAGAACCTTTTCTGAGACGTTCAGACTTCTGAAAGCTTGAAATGAGCTATTTCCTGGAAGGCAGTCACTTCCAGGAACAGAACACTTGTAAATGTTAGTAGTACTGCAGGGGACTGCCTCCTCCTGCGGCCTGAAGCTCGCACCTGGGTTACTTGCTCTAACCCTTCAGTTGCTTCCCACCCCGATCTGTAGCCTCAACACTGATGTTCCAGTTTTTTAGGTTTTTATTTTGCAAAGAGCATATTTACTTCCGTGGAATGCTAACTCCGAATTTGAAATGTTACTTTCACCTGCATTCCTGTGTCTGTGTGCACACGTGTTTTGTGTAGTTGTGATCAGAGCTCAGTTCGGATTGTTAAAACTGCAGAAACCGCACTGCTGTCTTCTACTTAATTTTTTTTATTCTCTCAAAAGCTTTAATGTTAACCTCGTATCAGGAAAATCAAAAGATATTGCTCTTCACTTGAACCCACGCCTGAACAGTAAAGCATTTGTAAGAAATTCTTTTCTTCACGAGTCCTGGGGAGAAGAAGAGAGAAATATTACCTGTTTCCCATTTAGTCCTGGGATGTACTTTGAGGTAAGATGATCTTATGGGACAGGACAAAGAATCTGGGAGGAGGGGTAGGTTCCTAGCTTAATATGTGGAGATTGCATGCGGCTCTTCTTGGGACAGAGTCTGCGTTGTAAAAGGAGCATTCAGAATACAATCAGTATTCTGATCGGCAGAAATGGCACAGCCAGGAGGACACCACATGATTAGCAGCAGAATGTTTACTATACGGCCCCATATTAGTTCATTGGATTTTTAACAGGAACCTTGCCTCTGGGAGGAGAAACAGGTTTAGGATAATCTTAAGTGAACATGAAGACACAGGAACCATAAAATTGCTCTGTCACCTGCCATCTATAGCTTTAGGTGGCAGTCCTTTCTTCAGGTTAGTCCTGTTTGTATATATTCAAGGAAAGAGATGTTTAGGTCCTTAGAACTTAAAGACATATGGTCCTGAGTCCCCCAGATGTGTGAATATTATGGTCACACCACCTTTCCCAAAATGTGTTTCTGGATGCTGAGCAGACAACAGTCTCCTGGACATGGATGCTGGGTGGTTGGCTAGATTCACTCACTAGCTTAGGTGAAGCACTGCCTCACATGGTCATTCAGAGTCACTGACTTAGGTCATGCTTCTATATTTTAAACTGTCACATGCTCTGCACCATTGAGTGGAGTTCTTAAGAACTCATCAAAACTAGTTGTTAAAGGCAGGAACATCAAGGCCGAACAGAAGATGGCAACTGGACCTGCATATATATTCATAAGTTCCTGGTACGTGGAGTAACAGATGTGACCTAATCGTAGGAGGTTCCCTGGGAGGTGTGGATATTGGTTTGGAATTCAGAAGGATGTAGGAAGGTCAAGTTAAAGGTGGGTTTTCCAGATTGAGGGGATGATTCTAAGTGGGGCGGGGGGGAGTGCAGCACAGGGGTTTCTTGGCTTGGCAGGAGTCCAGGTATAAAAGGTGACTGGGGGGCTCACTGGAAGGAGACAGAGGTGACTGCTCCAGAAGGAAGTGGATCCTTGGGGTTGGTGACAGGAAGTCAGTGACGTAACTTGTTCTTTGAACCGAGCCCCAAGTTTGGTTCTGTATTAAAATGGAAAAGGACAAGAATTCTTTTAAATAATCACTTTTTCATTTTGTTAATTTTCTATCTCAGGAACAGTAATTACCCTCATTGGTAATGAGTGGTTGGACCACTGTTTTTAATTTTCTGTAGTGATAGGTTTTTCTCTGCTTCAAACTCCTGCCCCTTTTTAATAGGTTTTCATTGAGATTCTCAGATTCTATTATGCCATTAGTTTGATTTTAACCAGTATTTTCTGTTCCTCATTGTTTCAAATTCATTTATTCGTTCTAGCTACTAGTGTTTTAAAAAACCTTTGTTTTGTAATTTTTTTATCAAATTATGATTTGTGCTAGAACATCAGATGTTGAGGGATTTTGTTGTCCCGTGTTTTCTTGTAGATTGTGGGTCTTTCTTTTGCATGTTGTGTACTTGTTGGGCGGTAGCGTGTTCCCCGGGCTGCAGACATTTCCCTTCCATCTGTAGGGCAGTGGCGCCGCACGTGCTCCGGTACCATGCGGGTGACTGATGGACTCTTCCCGCTACTCCCCTCCACGCTCCTTCTGGGCAGGAGGCTGTATTTTGTGTTTTCTTTTGAGATTTCGTTAAACGTTACATTATCGAGGGTCCCTTCCACCTGGTTGAAACTGGGATTTCCACCCCTGTTGTGAGGATGACAGAATCCCAGGTTATGGATATTTTCCCCAATTCTCTATGTAGCCCTGAAGCCTTTGCTTCTGTCAGTTCGCTCTTTCATCCATGGAATTTCCCCTCGCAGCCACTTTCACTAGTCTGAGCACGACAATAGACAGACTCTGCAGATGTAGGTTTGGCCTCGGCCTGGCCCGCGGGGGCCGGAGCCGGGCGAGCAGCAGGGCTGTGCTGCTCCTCTCTGCTCTGCTGAGGCCTTGACGGAGGGAAGAGGCATAAGGGAGAGAACACCATGCAGGAGAGAATGCCAAACTGGTCCGTTTAGTGGGAGTGGAGAACAAGTGGAACTGTGCCCAGATCGGCATCGGGAATGTGTTATCAGAAGTACGCGTTTTAGGTGTAAAAGTGATTTAAAAGGACTGTAGTTTCTTTTGGTTTTCGCTGTTTCGAGTTTTAGGCAAAGACAACTCTGAAAGGCTCACACCAGTCATGAATCTGAATTGAATCTTTGCCAAAATACTAATTCCTCCACGGAGTCACAGAATACTGAGCTTTTGGGAAACAGAGGGAGGCCAAGATGCGGTGAGCTGGGATGGAAGTCAGGGTCACCGCACAGCAGTGCAAACCTAGAGAGTGCCCTAAACTTCTGAAGTTTTTGTGTCCTTTTCTAAGACCTTAGAGTTTAAGGTGGAAGAGTCATGACCCAGATCCCTTGGGTTCCAGCCTGTAAGCTGGGACCCGCTCCTCTGTGCCTGTCAGTATGGCAGTTCTCCTCCAGCACTGCAGTTCCCAAACATGGGCAGGATGGGGCAGGGGCACACTTTGCCAGGAGCAGCGGGCAGGACAGGGCACAGCAGAGGTAAGGGGCTGAGGGAAGGCAGGCCTCAGGCCCTGGGGACGGTGTGAGGCTCCAAGCATACTTGGTCATTTCCCTGAGTGCGACAAGGCAGAAGGTGCTACTACCAGATTAACGTCAGAGTCTTAGAGAAGTGAACAGCAGCAGGCTGGGAGAACGTGTCTGCCTATAAAGCAAACCCAGGGGGTTACTTTTTGATATCCTGTTAGTTTAACTTTTGTTTCTTGCACACTGAGAGGAGCCACTAATGTGTGTGCTTTCCTTCCAGATGATAATTTATTGTGACACTAGAGAATTCAAGGTTGCGGTAAATGGTGTCCACAGCCTGGAGTACAAACACAGATTTAAAGAGCTGAGCGCTATTGACACGCTGGAAATTGACGGAGATATGCACTTACTGGAAGTAAGGAGCTGGTAGCTGCTACGCTTGCTACAAAAACTGAAATACAAATGGCTTATGTAACACTGGCCTTGTTAAAATGCATCTATTATTATACTGTATGTATGTATATACACACACACACACATATATATCTATATATCTGTATCTATATATATAGTTAAAATGAGCTTGCATAACATGAAGTCCTACTAGGTGTTCTCAGTCCTTGCCACACAGTGTGGCTTTGTCTAGTACAGAATAAGGAAAGTTGAGGCAACAGCAACTTACAGTCATTATTCAGGCCTTTGTGTTTGCTCTCCCACCCTGGCCTCTTCTTTTTTAAATCTGCTTCACATTCAGCAAGTTTTCTATTGATGTAGAAGCTAATGTGCATGGAGCACTTATTTTTGCCAGCACTGTGTTAGGAGCTGGGGATAGAAGTATACAGCGGAGCATAATACCACTCTGTTCCCTGGTCTCTGGAACTCAGAATCTTCTACGCAGACATTAATTGCATAAAGTAACTAGAGATAATTACTCAGCTGTGAAGTCACCTACATACTAATTTACACCACCTCTTCAGCGATCACTTCCATACCCAAAGATCAGTCAGATCCCATAATGGAAATGACTGATGTTGCCTTCCATCGGGCAGTTTCCTTTAGCATGATAAATACCTAGCTCTATTAGCTGTAAGCATTGCCAAATAATTAACACTGTGAAATCTGAACACAGCACAAAGATTAAGGCAAAAAACAGCAAAACAAAACCAATGGTATTAAATTAACTTTCAGTCTCAAGGCCACTAATGTCTGTACCAGTAAATGCTGAGATTACCTGAATTCAGGGTGAGTCCAAGGTCTTATTTTAAGGTAGATGATTTCAACAAAACAATGTGAAGATTAGATTTCATGACTGTTCATAAAACAGGTACTATCAGAGGGTACAGTATATCGAGACCACTGAGGTAGAAAGAGGTGGCATGAAAGATCTGTTGCCTGTCTGCCTGCAAACAAGCCCTGCCCCTCTGCTCTTCTAAAGATCAGTCCCTCATCGTTAGCCATGGAGATCAAAACATTGTTCTACTTTAAGTGATTAAAATCAAACCTGTATCAGCAGGTTAAGGTGTTGCATTTCTGTAATTTTTCCTATTACTCTTTGAAGCAAGTTGGCAGGAGTTCTTTGTATAATTCTTACAGGTCAGATCTTGTTACAGGAATTTTCAAAGGCTTGGGAGTGGGGAGGTAGGAAAGCTGAATCAGTTTGATCATTTTATCCTGTTAAATTGCTGGGCTGAGTATGCTGCCAGCATTTACAAATATTTTCATTACAGATTTGGGTTAGATATTATTTGTACCCATGTAGCAAGAAGACTTACTTAAGCTATCTGATTTTTTACAACTACGCAGTGTAGAAGCTTCTGGCACTTCATTCTCTTCTATTCCTGTTAATTTATTACGTTGCATCTTGCCAAGCTCATGGGGGGTGGAGGGGTCCTAACTTTCATTGGGAAGGTTGTAGAAGGAATCCCCCAGGCTCTTTTGTTCCTTTATAAAGAACATCAGAGGGCATAACAGACATGGAGACCGCAGGCCACTCCGAGAAAAATAGAAGCCCACATACGTTGTTTTCTCTAACACCTAAGCATACTTGATGTTTACTCTTGTTTCACATGGAGGTATTACTGAAGACAGAATATTAACGTGTTTTGAAAAGAAGCTGTTATCAGACATTTCTTAGACGGGAGTGTGCATTCCTAGCAAGCCGTATCTCTAAAGCTACAACTTAGCCTTTTGCTTCTTTGTCACAGTTCTGCACTGAATTTTCTATGTTAAATTAGAACAAAAGCTTTCAAACTAAACATTCTATGGGACAGTTCTGAGATGCTTTAAATTTTTTTTTAAAAGGCATAATAAAATAGATTTAATTTTTTTTGAGCCTTTAGTTCACATGACATCAGAGATTAGAAAACTTCAAAGCTTTGAAGAAAATCTGACACTTTCTCATACAAGTTATTCTTGGATTACCACCAGTGGAAACGTGATTACTTCTAGTCCTGGAGGAGCTGTGCCACCTAGTGTTTCTTTTCTATTTGTGGTATCTGCCTACACTGCCCACTGCCTCGGCCCCGCAAAGAAAGACTAAAGTTTCCCCTCAATCACAGTCCTAAGTGGGAAATGCATTCCAGAACTAATTCCCTGTGGCCAAACACATAAAAAGTAAGGCTGAAGCGTCCTCTACCCAAAACAGAAAGTATTCCAAATAGCTTTCCAGTCCGAAGCGCTGCTGCCAAGTGCTGGCAACTGTTCTTTTCTTCAGGAGCTACCGAGTGAACTCTCTGACATGGATACCATGTACTAAGACCTCCCTCTCTGGAAGAGTTAAGGTTTGACAGTCTAAGTGAGGTAAACACGTCCGTTACAGCAACAACTTCAATCAGAAGTTCAAACATTGTCCTAACAAATGTTTAAACACACACAGCAGTCTGTATACAAATACCAGCTGTCATTTACTCTTACTGCAGTTCTAGGAGGGGGCCGGAGAGGCTTCTGTGGGAGCACAAACCAGGTGGGAATTTTATAAAGGAGTCCGCAGAGGTGTCAGGGTACCAAAAGTAATATGGTACCAAACACCCAAAAATAAAAATATGAAAAATACATCTGACCTCTGAACAGAGTAAGAAACACCAAAACCCCAAAGTTTTAGAAGTAGCTCTGGAGCGGCTCTCCCAGTATAGCTTCCAGTTGCTGAATGGTCTTCTGGCACTGACGTTCTACTTCTTCACATTCATCTGAAAAACAAAAATAAAAACTGAAGCAATCTTCTGCTTCAATTATCGTTTGTCTAGTACTTCAGATCTTGCATTCTCTGGCCGTTCAGTCAAAAGAGGGAAAGGAAACATCAGTGCAGCAGAGAGCATCGTGGAGCCCTCCTCTCCATGCCCCCTTCTTGGTCTCAGACCCAGAAGCTGAGTGAGACAGAGCCCCCAGAATAGCGGTACACTAACGAAACTTCCCAAAACCCGGTGATGCACCTCGTCCAGGACATAAGAAACCGAGCCGCACGTACTTTCAGAAAAGGAGTGACCCATTAGTATGAAAAAGTATTTGTCTACTTGGCTCCATCTGCCCTGCTTAGTAAGACCTGCACCGTTGTGTATCGGGCTGTGTGGCGGCACATGTGCCGTACGTCCACAACGGCACAAACCTGGATTCACACCCCACTTCTGCCCGTCACACTCCATCAAATTAATCCCTGTGAAGCCTCTAGCTTCTTCCTTTATGAAAACAGGGACGATGGCCTACAGCCCACCATGAGGATTCGATGAGCCCCTCCACGCAGAGACGGAGCAAATGCTGGTCATTAGGAACAGGCAGTTCATCTGCAATCTTATTGGCACTGAACGCTCTGCAGCAATGACCCTAGGTCTGCGGACCGAAATCTTCAATCATATTGATGTCCAAGGTTGGCGAAAAACCCTAGTGTAGTCGGTTTTTACCCTCACACATACTATAAACAAAGTTTCCTATGACCCCAGGGCAGTCCCCTAACGCACTCCCCCACCTACTCACAACAGGAACTCGGCCTCCTGGGCCTGCAGCGGGAGATGCGGAGGATGGGAGCTAAGGGCTCATCGCTTTCTGTCCACATTTCCGTTATCACTGGGCACATTTTCACAGAATTTTACTGTAATTATTTCTGAGTAGTTTAGGAATTACCTTCCATCAACTCAGCTAAGAAAGGAATGGACTCTGGTAGCAAAACAATATAATTCTCCTTTAGTTTTTCGGCCAGTGCTAACACAGTAATCAGAGCAGCAAATCGAACCTGAAAGGGATAAAGAGGTGAAGAATGAGGATTTTTAAAAACCCCAAAAAACTAGTATTGCTGTATTTATATCTTATGACTAACTTGAGACAGTCTCTGACTTTTTAAAGTAAATGTTCCTTCACATGAGTTTGTCCACTCAACTTTCATCTCGGAATACCAATTTATTTAACAATTTGGGCTCCGTTTATAATATGAGCAACCTTCTACAAACCAGTGTTTTTTAAAGTGTTTTCTATCTAGTACTGTAGGGCTTAATGTGAATGTTTTTATAACTTTTTTTTTCTTTTTTGGAGAGAGTACACACATGGGCGCACACAGGTGGTAGGAGGTTGGAGGGAGGGAGAGAGCATCTTAAGCAGACTCGCGATGAGCATGGTGCCTGAAGTGGGGCTCAGTCTCACGACCCTGAGATCAGGACCTGAACCGAAATCAAGTCAGATGCTTAATCGACAGCACCACCCAGGGGCCCCCACATTTTCCTTTAAAAATAAAATAAAATACTACAAACTCAAGAGTGTCATTCAAATATATGGGCACTGGAACTCACTGGCTTCCTGCCTGTCGGAGATGACGCTGGCCTGGCTGAAAAGCATCCCTGGTCACCTCAGGCAGGACCCCTCCCTCGGAACCCTGTGTCACTGCTACAGTCGTGGGAGGGACTGGGCGCTGGCTCTGGTCTCATGCTCAGCAAAGAGTTAAAAAACAAAGTATTATGATGTTCCAGTCTAGGAACTTAGAAAAAAGTTTGGGGGTGTCTCTCACATGACTGGTCTACGACAAGTAGTGCAGAAGTAATGCAAGCAGTCGGCTGGGCACTGTTAGTGAGTCACTTTTTTTTTTTAAATATGTTATTTATTTATTTGAGATAGCAGAGTGAGAGCACAAGGCAGGAATGGGGATGAGGCAGAGGGAAATGCAGGCTCCCCGCTGAGCAGGGGGCCCTACCAGGGCTCAATCTCAGGACCCTGAGATCGTGACCTGAACCAAAGGCAGATGCTTAACTGATGGAGTCACCCAGGTGCCCCAGGGATTCGCTCTGAAATCAAAGCTGTTTGATTTCTAGTTTTTCTTTCTAGTTTCGGATCATTTAAAAAATAATTGGATACAGCAAAATGACTTATTTAAAAAACATCTGTTAACTACCTATGTTCAAACCAGACTAAAATAAATTTCATGCTACAACTTTGTAAGAACCTGCAATTTAAAATTTGGGGGCTTCATGAAAATAGCTTCATTGTTCTCTGTTCTAAGAAATAAATACTATGAATTTCAAGTACGAAACCTTTTAATAAAACTCTGGTCTGTTTTATTCACTGAGGCTCTTGTATGATAGAGAAATGGTGATTCACTGCTAACCAGTTTGAAAACACGGACACTCAGGCATGGAATTTTCATTTCCACTCATTCTTGCGCAGGTCAGTGAGCGTCAACTGCCACTACTTACCTTTCTTATTCCACAAAATCCTAAGCCTGATAAATACAATGGAGGTAATACGCTGCTCTAACTCAAAGGAATGTTGTGCGGACAAACTGAAGACTGCCTCTGGGAACACAAGGACGTGTGAATGGTGCTTAAGGAACATGAGGAACTACACCTTCCGGTTTTTTCAAAATTTAAAAGTATTTAGAAAGTGTTAGTACTTATGTCTAACACACCATGGGGGTGTGGAGAGGACTTCTACTATTTATAAATAGCCTTTAAGTAAAAACCAAAAGTTTCTCAGGCTCAAACTTCTGCCTCATAAGCAACCTCTAGTTCTAAAAGACAAGCAGTGTGATCCTACATCCTTGACTGCTTTAAGGTTGTTCGGCTTGTATGAACACACGCAGCTCAGGTGATTGTCACCCACAGCTCCTACCTTGGGTGAGGAGTCTCTCGTCTTGAGCAGAATCTGGTAGTTCAGTGGTTTCCACAGAGAGTCATCTGCCATGGCCACTGAGAACTGCGCGAGGCAGGGGATAAGGTGCGTCGTCACCCGCTCCTGGAAGCGTGCATCCCCTCCCAGCCTGTTTTCCAGCTGTGAAGAGGGAGACAAGGACTTTGAGCAATGGCAGCAGGCTCAAAAACCAGGTGTAATTCTAGTACTCTCTCTGGAACAAATTTACCACCTTTTGGACCTCAAACAGACTCTCCTAACCCTTAGCATCACCCTTTTCCTCCAGAACAGCTGAGAGGAGTTCTTCCAGAGAACAGCCAAGTCCTCAAACATTCTCGATAAATCCAAGTTTAGAAAATTTAAAATCTAACCATGATACCTTCTATCACGCCTTTCATTTGAAAAATTCAAAGGTAAAACTTGGTACACGCCACTATGAAGAGAAGTTCTTTCCATTCAAAATGAAAAATCAATTTTGAAATAAAAATTTCATTAAAAAAAAAAAAGCCTGGAGAAGAAAACCCAGCCGCTGTAATTTTCAGTAGATATAAAATCTAGTAACACTTTAACAGGGATGGCGGCTTCCTCGTTTGTCAAAAAAAAGATGGTCCTATTTGGTTACCTGGTCCACCAGGGGCATCATCAAAGCTTCTGCTCTCTCTTTACTGATAAAGTGCTGAGTATCAAAAAGGAAGATTTTATATAAACAGTTCAAAATAAACTGTAAGAGCAAGCAGCACTTTTCAGGGTCCTTGTCAGAGTCAAAAAACGCTTCATCTGTAGATAGGGGAAAGTAAAAGTGAAAAAAAAAATGATTTTCACGATTTAATCTCTAGTGTTTAAATTCAAATCACTTAACACCACAAACCGAAGGGTATTTTTTTTTTAAATCAATTATGGGTCTTTATTTTTTAAAATTTTTTGTTAGTCACCATAGAGTACATCATTAGTTTTTGATGTCGTGTTCCATGATTCATTAGTTGCGTATAACACCCAGTGCACCATGCAATACATGCCCTCCTTAATACCCATCATGGGTCTAATCCCATTCCCCCACTTCTCCCCTCTGAAGCCCTCAGTTTGTTTCCCAGAGTCCACAGTCTCTCATGGTTCATTCCCCCTTCTGTTTACCCCCCCTTCATTCTTCCCTTCCTTCTCCTACCCAAAGGGTATTTCTAAAATGATACAGAAATCAATTAGGATAAAGACACAAGATGAATGGCTCTCAGATATGTGACTCCTTTAAGAGAAGATTCTCAATTAAGATCACTTAGTTTGGCAAGTTCAATTAACAGCTGTCAAGTGGGTTGCTCATCAGCAGGAAGGAATATACCAACCTGAACACTTTACAGTTACTTTCAATAACTTATAGTTAACACCTGTGTACTTCATTCTTTCTCTCCCAGGTGAGTCAATTGATCATAACATGTTCTTATTACCCTGAAACAACTACTTCAATGCCTGTCAACTGACCATGAAGTAAAAACTTCACCTTCCTTATGCTTGCTGTACTGTGTGTAAGGTACACAGAGCAAAGGGGTCAACCGAACTGGAGTTGGCTACCAACCTGTTTTGGAGATGTTCACCTGGTTCAAGGTGTCCGCAAAAGGCTTCACCAAGTGGCCAGCAAACAGAGTAAAAAGCCCTTTCAGCTTTTCGGCAATGCAATCCGCCAAGTTGTAAAATGTCAACAGTCTGTCCTTTGGCGCATCCTCTGTTTTAGCCCAATCAAACAGCTACAAAGATAAAGCAGTAGTAGTTTATTCTATGTACCTTGTACCACTTATATCTGAGTACAAAGGAGATGTGGAAGAAAGCTTACCTTGAAGAACAGGGGCCTGAATGTGACTTCAGAAAGTTTAACAACCATGGCTACTAGACAGTCAATGATACAATTTTCTGTTTTTCCAATCTCCTCCAGATCATTCTGAAAACAGAAGAGCTGACCTATTAGCCAGATTACTAACATCTGGCTCTAAATAACTTTCGCAAGTAAAACAGGTTACACAGCTAGATTTTTCTATGGCTCTTAAACTGGCAGATCACTTTAGGGTTGGGGGAAGTGGAAATAAGCTTACTTCAGAGTGCTGTGCTCGGAAGTCCAGGGCTTCCAAGAAAAATACGGTTAGCTGAGACTGATGGGAGGTGAGCTCTTCCTTCTTCATGACCCCAATGTGCTCTTGCAGGATGCTCATGAACGGACCCATGTGGTTCTACCAGTAACACAGTAAAGAAATGTGCCAATTTTTAATATTCTTAGAGTTCATTAATGCGTTCATCAAGGTATTAAATAATCATCCTCTTCTTTAAGTGAAAACTTAACAATTTCAGTACCATATCTCCCTTCTCCAAAGTCTAATACCCAGTATGATCTAACCTTCCAGTTCTTCTCAATTTGCTTGTACGTTCTGTTGATTGCAGGCAGTAAGACTCGGGGTGAGAGAGTGGTAGCCAGTGTCTTTTTAAGGGATGTGACGCGGACATTAGCTTGTGAGGCAGAACCCATTTCACTAGTGATTTTCTCCAAATGAACCACCTATAGGAATATAAAAAGACTGATCAAAGCCAGTATGGGAACTCACTGAGCACGTCCGCACACTTACAGAACTCAATCCAGACGTTAGTGGTTGCGGAAAGCTCAGTGCACTTCAGTTTCACACAGAATTCCTTCTAAAGCCAGCCTTGAACACCTGAAGAGAAAGATGAACAGATGCCTCTTTCCCAAGTGGGAGTCAGGGATGTAGGTAAATGGTGAAAGGCAGAAGGACACAGAGCACTCAGACTTTTTTTTTCTTTTTTTTAAGAGGACAGGAATGCAGAGACCGTGAGAAGACTCAAGTTCTTCCTTACTAAAAAAATCTAGAAAGCTCCTCAGATGTAGTGGTCCCTTTCTGTAAGAAGTCTACTTTTAAGTCCTGGCTATAAGCTGTGTGAATCAGCTAAACAATTTTCCTCATGGCAGTGAAGGCTCCTAATCTCATAAATGGCAAATTACCAATACAACAGAATAGACCAAGGTTCAGTTAGAAATGCCACTCGCCCACTGCCTGTCAAGGAGCCACTGAACTGCAATAGAGGAATTCTGCTTTGAAAGACACCTTGGGCTTAAAAAACCCTTCATGTTAGAAACAGGGCCCACTAGTTTCTGCAAGAAGTAATAAAAGGCAGCTCTACCAGCCCAGTGCCAAAAACTCCTTGGGGAGGGGAGGCAGAAGAAAGGCAATAAAACACATTCTGCAAAATCAAAAGAGACGAGCCTTATAAGAAAGCAATAGCTGGATCCATGTCATGATCAAGCAGGTGGGACGATGGAAGAGAAAAAGGGTACGCATTTTTACTAAAAAAAAAAAAAAAAAAGACAGCTTTTCAGAAATAAGAACCTTCCTGCCAAACAGACACTAAAAACTTAGAGAATAAAGTTGTTAGGTTTGTAATTTTCCCCTCCCCCCCAGAAAACATGTTGAGGTCACTGTGGCTCACCTGTGACAAGACCCCTTCTAGGTAAGGGCTGATGAAGTGTGGGAGGGTCTCCACAACCTTCTGCAGGGCCGCCAAAGCACTGAGCAGATAGACCTCGCCGGAGACCAGCTCGCTGGTGTTTTTCATCGTTGTCAGTAATGACGGCATTAGGCTAGAATTAAAACATAAGAGTTGTACAGTAATTTTAAGAAAAAAGAGAATGGAGTAGAAGTCATGAAAAAACCCAAACAACTGTGCCCGCTTCATCACTTCATGGCACAGCTTACAAAATGGTGTCTACATGTTATGAAACCAAGAGCAAGAAATCTCCCAGTACCCATTGTCATGCAGTCATTTTTAAAAATAACAGGGTCTCTCAGTTTAACCTTTGCTGTGTCAGGCGCCGTGTGAAAAGCCTTACGTGCATGGCCCCGCCAGAATCCTGTGCGGTAGGTACCATCGGGTTTAGAGATGGCAAAGCTCGAACAGACTGAGCAACCTGCCCAGGGCTGTGCAGCTGGTAAATACCAAAGCCAAGGACAAAGTCAGGAGCATCCAACTTCCGGATGTGGGCAGCATGATGCAGCTTTTGCCCAAACAGATGGGCCCCTCTACAGGGGCTTCACCCGCTACACTTCCTAGTTACAGCAGGCCAAAGCGGAGTGAAAACCGGGCGACAATAAACATCATAAAGGGAAATGAGAATGTTGTGGGTTTTAGCTTGAAGAAAAGATCACATCTTTACCAAATCTGATCTTATGTAACTTTTACTCAGAGGCAAAACAAGTCGCTAAGGTACTATCTTTCAACATGTACCACAAACCCGACGCGACGGTTCCCATCCCAGGTCCCAGTCAGCACACCTGGGAAGCTGGGGGATGGCCAGTGCTTCCAGGGTGGAGGCCACCTCAGCCACACACAGCAGAGCACTTCCCAAGACATTCTTGTCTTCTTTCGTTTCCGGTGCAATCAGTCTCACTGCAGTATTCAGCACTGGGACAAAATGCTCTGGATTTTCTGCACCAAAATTCTTGCATAAAAGTTTCAGGGTATACAACGCTGTTTGTCTGTTTATTGCTTGTTCTTCTACTGACTTTTTTTTATGCTGCACGATGGCCAAAAGGACTGGAACCAGTTTGAGGAAACGATAAACCTGAAGAGGTCAGCCAAAATTTTCATATAATTAAAGCCGCAAAATAAAATACTAGAGTTCATTTTTCCACTTTTACTGCTTGAGACTGCCTAAATGGAAATCAGACCAAGAGGTCCCATGCCACCCAATTCTACAGAAGCAACTGTTTCTCCATCTGCTTTATTTACCACTGAGCCAGTGAATGTGCTTGTGACCAATTTTGGACACATTTATATAAGGCACCCTACCGGTGTGGAGTAGAAGAGGATTAGAATTATGCTAAAGAAGTATGCTAAACCACCAACGTCTGGTCCGTATTACCAAGAATTCCATTAGGCTGAGATTCCATTCTAAGAACTCTTATCACAATTCCTATTAGAATTAACATCACATTTCAGAAACACACCTCACAGCATTACGTTCAGATAATGATATACTTCTTTAAATTGTACCACTGGACGACCTTAAGGAAGTTCAGTGCAGCTCTTTGATAAAGCAGAGAATGGTAATTGGGTCCAGCGTACAGACTTCACTTACAATTTTCTTTTTCCAGGAGGTATTCTGCTGTAGCTTATTGTTCAAAAGATCCAATGCTTTCCGGCGGACAGATGGCAGCGGGTTATCTAGTAGCCCCCTGACCACAGCAACGAACGTCTCTGTGGGCAGCAAGGCATTGACCTACACGGCAATGAACAAAAAAACTTTTAAAAAAGGAAGATCCACTCAGATTAAGACAGTTTTCTATTCACTGCAGAGCTTCTAGGTTCCAAGCAGTTACAGGTCCTTTTTCTTACTTCTAACATAATCCTTTCAGGGCGGCATCACTAACCACATTCACTTCCAGAAGAAAAAAAAACAAAAAATCTGATGCTAAGAATAAGTGAACTGCCCAAAGCCTTGTAGTTAGATTTTGAAGTGATCCTAATGTTAAGACCAGGATATTTCCAACAGCCCACATGCTCTACCCAAAGAGGCATTTTTCTCCTACTCCAATTGAATAAACTGGAACTTAATATAGTATTAGATGACTGAATATTCAGAGCATATTTATTAAGACACACGTTCTCATAATTGGCAGGGAAACAATCCTTTTTCAGATGATTTTCCTTCTAGCCATCAAGAGATTCTTTTCTAAGAAAAACGTGAGCTGCACTATATTAAGAAAAGTCTACTGCTAAGTTTATTCTTAAAGTAAAACTTTGTACGTCAGATAGTATCACAGTAACATAAAAACAGCCAACAAAACACAGCAGATCGGGAGAATGAAAAGCTACCTTATCTAACGTGTCGTAAGCTTTGCTCAGTAGCGCCCGCCAGAACTTCACAGTTAGTGTGTCTGTATTCTTCTCCATGGACTGTGCTACAGCATTAATATAGCCAAGAACTGTTTCCAGCAACCTGAAACAAAGGAGACTCGTGAGAATTTCGTGCACTATTCTCCTGGCTTTTTGACAGAAAGTTGGAAATTATTTCCAAGTTAAAAAAAAAAAAAAAGTAACATACCTCTGTTCAAGGCCTTTTAAAATCTGAGGACCGCCACTTTCAACCACCTAATTTTTAAAGAAATCATCATTAGAACAGTATGGAGGTTAGTAATAACATTATCCGACGTAGGTGCAGTTAAACAGACATCTAAGACTCTCCAATTCAAACTTCCCAGGGCTGTCTTCTGACATTACAGTTTAATCAGCTTCAGATCATCGCCGTCATACTGTAATAACTCCGGTTCCCCTTCCTTCAACTATTCTATTCATATTAATGATACTCTTTAGATACCTGTGACATCCGTAAAGCACTACAAAGATTCAGAAACACACAGCCATCTATACTCATTTACCCAATAATTTTATGAAATGCTTTCCTCAGCTCTTAGCTAACTTTAAGACATCCAACATTATAGATACAGGTGTAGTGCCCGTGTACTGCTCCCTCTTCCCTTCCCCCGGTACTCCCAGCCCCACAAATTGAACCTGCCCCTAAACCTAGTCAGAGTGTACAGCAGTTGGCAATGTGCTTTCTGGGAATATGGAAGTTTTGAGATCTGTCTGCGGGGACTCATGTCATCCTAGCGCTCATTTAACTGCACACAGTGCTCCTTGCATACACCACAGGACACACCGCGGCTTGTCTGCTCATCCACCTGTTGACCGTGGACATTTCGTTTATGTCCCTCTTTTCTGTCAGTAAGAACGTCAGAAAACATTTTTGTATATCTCCTGCAACAAGCAGGCATGTTTCTGTAGACCATACACCCAAGAAAGGAAATGACTAGATCAGAGATGAGCGTGTCCAACCTGACTGGGGACTGCCGAGTGCTTTCCGAAGTGGCTGTCTGGAGACGTTACCCATCGCTGTGCGCACAGCTTTGCCACTTCTTGGTATTAAGAGCTTTTAAATTTTTGCCAATTTGATAGACGTCATAAAGGCATCCCATTTAATCTGCAATTTCCTTCCTACTAGGGAGGTTGTTTTGTTGTATATTAATTGGCCATTTGTGATTCCTTTTTATTGAATTCATGTTCTCTGCCAGATGTTCTAACGGGAACTGAATTTATGAACTTTATGTCTGTGGCCTTCTTTTCATTTTGTGTATGGTAGCTTTTTGTTGAACTAAACTTTCAAAGAAATTCTTCTCCATCCTCTGGTCACAATGTTCTTAATTTTCTTCTAAGTGTTCCTTTTCACAATGAAGTCAATTTTTAATCTACTTAAAATTCTCTTTTGTATACAGCATGAAATCAGTCTTCTTTCCCCAAATCAAAAACAAACCATGCCAGCTCTAGTTACTGGACAGTTCTCTTTCCCCAACTACTCTGTGAAGTCCCTGCTACATTAACCCCTTTCTCATATTCGCACGGATGTGTGTCCAGACAGATGTCAGGCACACTGACCCGACTGCTCTTGCACCACTGCCGTCCTTGGCAAGTGGGTCCAGAGTAGCGTCCACACTAATCCCTATCAAGCAAGCTTGCAAAACTAATGATTAGTTCTAAGAGTTTGGTGACTGTCTTTTCTGATTCTTACACTTCTTTTTTTGAATAGAAACAGGACAGGACATCCTTGTTCCCGACTTTATAATGTCTATTTCATTAAGAAGTGTGATATAAACCAGTTTCTGGTAAATTCGTTAGGCCAAGAAAGTTCCCATCCATGTTGGATGCTAAGAGGATTTTTTCTTAAACCATGAATATGTACTGAATTTATCAAATTACTTCTCTATAAATACTTCAATCATATGGTTTCCCCTGTTGACCTGCTCATGCAGTAGACAGAGGACACAGACTTTCTAATGTTCAACCACTCTGACGTTCCCGATCCTGCCTTCTCTTCATTTTATTTCTGTCTTTCCTTCTTCCCCTCTGTGTGTAAAGTTTAACACACAAACAGGAAGGCATATAAATCACAGGGACAGAGCTTGCTGTATGCAGGTAAAGAAAGAGCCTAAAATTATAAGCACTTCAGAATCCTTCCTCTACTTGACCCCCATTACTACCCCCATTCCCTCCTTCCCAAAGGTAAACACTGTCCTTCATTGTAAAACCACAGATTTGTTTTGGCTGTTTCTGAACTTTATACATCTGGAATTGGGGTATATTCTTTTGTGTCTGCCTGCTTTCTTTCACTATTACCTTTATGAGATTTGCTCACGTCCATTTACGACGACGGGCACTTTATCCATTGTTGACAGATGCCCGGGTTGTGGCCAGCTCCAGGCCACCACAAATATTGCTGCTATGAGTGTTCTTCTCAATGTGTTTTAGCACATATGCTAACTATATGCTCATGTATTTCTCTGGGGTAGACAGGCATACCCTGGAGAGACTGCAGGTTCAATTCCAGACCACCACAAGAAAGTATCACAATAAAGTGAGTCGAATGAATTTTCTGGTTTCCCAGGGCATATAGAAGTTATATTTATGCTAACTGTAGCCTATTACATGTGCAATAGTGTTGTATCTAAAAAAACAATATATATACCTTAAAAATACCTCATTGTTAAAAAATGCTAACCATCCAGAGCTTTCAGTGAGTCATAATCATTTATCACAAATCACCATACCAAATATAATGAAAAAGTTTGAAACAGAGACATGAAGCGACTAACTGCTGGAAAAATGGTGCTGGAAGACCCGTGTGATGCCACAAGCCTACAATCTGTAAAAAATACACACCATCTGCGAAGCACAGTAAGGTGAGGTATGCCTGTATGCCACTTGAGAATGGAAATACAGAGTCGCAGGGTTTATATGTGTACAACCTGAACAGATCACGCCAACCCATTTAAGGTAACTTCTACCATACTTTTTCTTTTATCTTTAAAGGCACGCCTCGTGTTTTTTATAATTGCCAATCTCTTTTTACTAGTTTAAAAGATAGTTCCTTCAGAAAAAAAACAAAATTTTGTCATAAATCCATTTAAAGAACACATCACCTTTCTGATAAAATGGCTGGAAGCCAGGAGTTGAGACATGAAGGACACTGACAAGAATTTAAAATGCCGCAGCTGCTTGCTAGTGTGAGTGTCTATGTTAAAAATCTGTAGCATTTCTTCTTGTGATTCACTTTTAGTTGATACTGCTTTGGAGACAGCATCTGAAAAAGAACAAGACAAGTGACCTCACTCATCTTCATGTGAAATCTTTAGAGAGATAATAAAGAGCATGAGCCACGGGATATAATTGCCTGAGTGGAATTTGTGACTCTGTCACACCCAGCTTTTCCTCTTCTGAATTAGTGAAAGATGTGTATTTATCAACAAAATACCTAAGAGCCCCGAGAAGAGAGTGTGTAAGACAAAAACAAACCAACAAAAAACCCAGGGCAACTGAGACAAGCAAATGAAAGACAAAAACACTACAAAAGATGTCTTTAAATTTAAGTTGCCTCCATTCCCAATCCTGAAGCCTCAGAGGTATTTACTTGGTGGCCCGCAACAGACTGAAGGAGGGTCCTCTCTAGCCTTCAACATTTAACTCGAAAAGTTCACAGATGTGTCTCCTAAAACTTTGTAGAATCCCATATCCAAATTTATCTAATATAAAAGGGTTTGAGGGTGCAGTAACTGGGAGTCCACAGCGGGCCACTTAAAAAAACACTGTCCTAGAGAGTGACTCAAGCTGAAGACTTCTTCCACAGACAGGTCACTACATACAGCTGTCCAGGCTGGTCTGTCCCTGCCAGACCTAAGCAGACTGTAGGATCAGACAAGTTGCTGCTGGCCAAAACAGCCAGCTGTATAGACAGTCCCCGTAGAGTCCTTAGTATCTTCTTTCCAATGCTCCTTGCTGCTCTGTTTCAAAGGGCAGAGAACTAAGAACACATCGAACCCTTTCTTAAACCAGTCTCACTGGTGCTGCAGTTAGTGGAATTTTTTTCGAGACTCATATATACAGTAAAATTTTAATATTTATTTTTAAAGATTTTATTTGACGAAAGAGAGAGCGCGCAAGCAGGGGGCACGGGAGGCAGAGAGAGGGAGAGAAGCAGGCTCCCTGCTGAGAAGAGAGCCCAACTTGGGGCTCAATCCCAGGACCCTGGGATCATGACCTGAGCCGAAGGCAGACGCTTAACCAACTGAGCCACCCAGGCGCCCCTAAAATTTCAATAGTTACCAAAGTTGTGGTTTTTTTTGGTCCTGTGTCTTCACAAATATTTTAATGGGAAGACAAGAGACAGCTAATAAGCTAATAATTTGCTGTCATTTTACCATAATGCATCCTGTACACCTGTTAACACTCCACAGCCAACATCCACACAAAAGCACAGAAGTATAAAAGCCAATGAGTAAGAAGTGGCAAGAAGTCCTACTTTCTATTTTCCATAAGGATTTGAGAAGACACACAACATACACTTAAATTAAAAATTATTAAGTTACTTGCAAAAAACCCTTTTAAAAAGATGTACTACGTGCTCTAAGGATAACCTGCACGGTCTTCTGCTTCTCTTGATCCTTCAGATTACACAGTAATTAACACCTGATTAGTAATAATTAACACCTTACCTTCTTTTTCCTCTGGCAGCTTTATTAAGTACTGAAGAATATTCATCAAGCTTTGTATCTGATGTTGGACACTGAATTCACAACACACTGAAATCCAAAACTCAGTGTCTGCCTCTAAAATAGCGTCCTGCATAGAGAAGAGAAATAGATAATAAAACTATACCTATCAAATTTATGTTAATAAGTACACATTAGGGAAATGTTTTAGAAGTATTTCTTGGCATGCAAAGGCATTATGTATTGTTCCTTACAGTCACATGTATCAGCAGATGAATGAGTTACTGAGTGTCCTACATAAAAAAGCCAATTTATGAGAACTATGTGGGCATAATTCCAGGAAAATCTGCATTGTGATTTCTAGCCAAACTGAATGTGCTCCTTTACTTAGAGTAGGTCTAGATCTATTCCCAGATCCTATGTCTAAAAAGTCATTTAAAAGCAGTCCTTGGGGCGCCTGGGTGGCACAGTCATTAAGCGTCTGCCTTCGGCTCAGGGCGTGATCCCAGTGTTCTGGGATCGAGTCCCGCATCAGGCTCCTCTGCTGGGAGCCTGCTTCTTCCTCTCCCACTCCCCTGCTGTGTTCCCTCTCTCGCTGGCTGCCTCTCTCTCTCTGTCAAATAAATAAATAAAATTAAAAAAAAAAAAAAAAAAAGCAGTCCTTGACCTAGAAGCTCTGCCCGCATCTATGTAAATGAGGCTCTTTAAAACAATCACCAGTGCTGTAACAATTTTGATGATTCTGACACTCCTCCCTCTCCCCATGAAATGCCTTCAAAACCATTTTCAAGAGACAGTTTGATTACTTTACGGCTGGACTCTGTTAGGCTTAAAACAGAATCACCTATCATGGCCCTACAGAGCGGTTCTCAGGAAAGTCAAACCACCACAGCAAATGATTTGTTGCTACTGAGGTATTTAGTGCCACAGGCTCTGAAAGCAATTATAAAGAACGTCAAAAACATCTTTAAAAACAGTTCTAAGTACTGTTCAATAACAGACATAAGCATCACCGGCCCCACAGATAAACTGGAAAATACCACACAGTGTGTGTGAAACATCAGCATTTCCTTCTAATCACCCCACCCTATACTCTGACCTTTTCTCCACAGGCAGCCACCAGCACTGTTTTAGTGACATACTGTTCAAAAAGCAGGAGGAGGAGAACCCAGAGGAATCTTTCTGCACCTAATGTATCGACAAGCTGAGCAAGGATGGGGAGGCGTCTGTGCTCTGGAACGTGCGGCAGCGCGTCCACAAACACATGAATGACTTTCACCACGACTCCTTCCACGTTTCTTGTGACTTCGACAGAGTCTCCAGCATCGGACTGCAGAAGAGCAAGCAGGGCAGTGAGTAGAAGCAAGTAACCCTTCACAACAAAGCTTTTACGTGAACATGGGAAGGCCTTCAGGTGTGCCCCAAAAAAGGCATCAAAAGAATGTGAATAATCATGGACATTAGTAAACATTCAGTGAGTACAGATGACATCCCAGGCACTGTATGGCCTCGAGGGGAATACAAGGCATAGGATGTGAGCCTGGCCCCAAAGATTTATTGTCGGTATGAACAAGATACACGTGGGGAAAGACAGCAACAGGAGGTGCTGAATGACAGATGCCAAGTATATGGCACTTAAAACAAGTCTGCTCTCAGGCCAACCGGGAGCCTTCACACATCAAGCAGGATTTGTGTTCTGCCCAGAGAAGAATGGGTGTAATCCACGTAAGCAGAGCACAGAAGGGGCCAACAACTCCCTGTTGCTTTCAGAATAATGTTCAAACAATGTAACTCTGGAACTGATACTCCAGATATGGTTGTGGAATGAAAGAATGAATGAACCAATACCCTCTACTTCTCCCAGTCTCAACACTCTGCACTCCACACATCAATCTACATTACATTCTTCACACACACTGTACACATTCCTGGACCTTGCCATTTCATCAACCAAATCCTGTCCTTCATTCATATCAGTTCAAATTCTACTTCTTATGAAACTCTGTGGTCTTCCTGGCCCATAGGTGCTGTCCTTTACCCCGAACTCTTCCAGCACTGACCTATTCTACTGGCATATATGACACTGATGCATATAGTTATTTTTAATACCTGTGTCCTGTACTTCCCAACATGTTGGACACAGACAATATCAACCTAATACCAAGATTAAAAGGAAATGGTGCTGAAAATGGTCATCCCAGGAATGGTCAATCATGTGAGGAAGACATTAACAACAGGTGCGGGTAAATAGAAAATTCAAGCAGATGACCAGGCTCTTTATCTTCAAGACTGCTTTTTAGTCTCAAACGGTTCATCCTTACTGGCAGAGACTCAATCGTCTCTGAGTACATGGCTCGTAAAGAATGCCTGGAAAATGCCGAATGCATATTAACAAATTTGCCACTGTAGCTCTAAAATGTCCTATCTTCATTGACCTGCGTAAGGGTATTATCCAACTGCAATGTCCCGAAATATACAGCAAATTTAAATTCACTCTGTCAGAGTAACATTAAGATACATGTATAGTTACACCCTTTTAGCAGAGCAGAACCAGCTATGCATGTTTATTCAATTTTTGGAAAGGACATTGTTACAATTCTTAGCTTCACCATTCTGAAATTTAAGAAGCACAAACACCTGAGCATTTCAGAAAGACTTTTCATGTCACTTATGTACTTCTACTTTTATAATATGTAAAAATTTTAGGGTTAAAAAAAATAAACACTGCGGCGTCTGCGTGGCTCAGTCAGTTAAGCATCCGACTCTTGATTTCAGCTCAGGTCTTGATCTCAGGGTTGTGAGTTCAAGCCCTGCGCTGGGCTCCACACTGGGTATGGAGCATACTTAAAAAAATTAACAAAAAACTACTTATGGTATAAAGACAGCTTACCTGAATAAGTGCTGGAATAATCATCTTCACTGTCTTGTTGATAACCTGAAAACTGTAAGTATCATCTAGACGCATGACATTGGCTCCCATAAATGTAAAAATAGACATGATATTGTGTAGAACTTTATCCTGAAAGAAAACACATCTTTCAACATTTTCCATTTTAAGCACACCAAATATCAATGATTCATTATAACCCAGCAATAAAAGAAGAAACCACCCTGTTTAAAAATGGGCAAAGGACTCCCAAAGACACCTCACCAAAGATAAAGAAATGGTCAATGAGCACTTGAAAAGATGCTCAACATTAGGCATTTAGGGAAATGTAAAAACCAAATCATAAGAAACTTCACACACACTAGGACGACTTAAAAGAAAAACAAAGGATCAACCTGTGAAGATTTGGAGAAATTAGAATTCTCATACACTGCTGGTGGGTAGAAATTATATAGATGCTTTGGAAAACAGTATGGCAATCTCTCAGAAAATTAACTTCTGACTCAGCGATTCCACTCCGAGGTATACACCAAAGAGAAATTAAAACATGTTCATACAAAACCTCATGCACAAATGTCCACAGCAGCATAATTCACAATAGCCAGAAAGTAGAAACCAACGGCCGTCAACTGATGAACAAATAAGCAAAATCTGGTATACACATACAATGGAATATTATTCAGCCATAAAAAGGAATACGGATTCAAGCTACAACAAGGATGAACCTTGAAAACACTGTGCTAAGTGAAAGAAGTTAGACATTAAAAAGGGCACATATAGGGAGGGAGGAGTTAAGATGGTGGAGGAGTAGGGATTCCCTTTTTCAGCTGGTCCCGAGTCAAGCTGGATAGGTACCAGACCATCCTGAACACCCACGGAATCAGCCTGAGGCACAGGAAGATACATCTGGATCTCTACAAATGAACATCTCCAGCGCTGAGTATTGAGGTACGAAGCGGGGAGCCATGAAACCGTGCACAGATATCGGAAGATAAACGGAAGGGGGAGGGAGCCGCCGCGTTCGGGCGCCAGGAAGCGGTAGCCACCTGCATGGGGATGTGGGCAGACCCATGGTGGGCACCCGCGAGAGAGCAGACTGAGACCGAGCGGGGGAATGCGCGAGATCAGTCTGAACACCGGAGCTCTGGTGTGCGCGAACCACACTGAAACGGAGCTCCGGAGCGCACGGGTGGCGGCCGGTGGCTGGCGGTGTTAGAAACACAAAGGACAGAGACGCGCTGGCCCTGGAAGTGAGGGCTGGGATGCCGGCTGTGGGGCGCACATACCCGGGACGCTGCAGGGTTGAGCAGCACCAACAGAAACAGAGTTAAAGTGGCCAGAATACCAGTGGAGAACGGGCCGCAATCCCTCTGTTCTGAGACAGAGGCTGAGATTTGGCTACTGCTGCTCTCTCAGAAGAGGCACAGGAAACCGCCAGGGAAAGCCACCAGAGAACAAAAGCCTGGAAACACCAGCTCACACTGTGCCCATCCCCATACCCCCTCGCAGGGGACACGGAGACTCTATCTACCCAAAGAGGGTTGCCTGAGTATTGGCGCTGCAGGCCCCTCCCCCAGAAGGCAGGCTGAAAAATCAAGAAGCCCACATGCCTAAGGTCCCTATAAAACAAGTGCACACTGCCTGGGTCCTGGTCAATAATTTGAGCTCTGGGCAACCCCGCAACCTCTCCTCATCAGAATGACGAGAAGGAGAAATCCCCCCCACCCCCAGCAAAGAAAAGACAATGAGTCTGTGGCCTCTGCCACAGAACTAATGGATATGGATATAACCAAATTATCAGAAATGGAGTTCAGAGTAACAATGGCCAAGATGATGTGTAAACTTGAAAAAAGTATTAACGAAAATGTTAATGAGAATATAGAATCTCTAAGGGCGGAAATGAGAGCGAATCTGGCAGAAAATAAAAATTTTATGAATCAAATGCAGTCAAAACTAGAGGCTGACGGCCAGGGTGAATGAAGCAGAAGAACGTATCGGCAAATTGGAGGATGGGTTAGTAGAAGAGAAAGCTAAAATAGAAACTTGGCTCAAAAAAATCCAACCTCAAGAATGTAGGTTACGGGAGATTATGGACTCAATGAAACGTTCCAATGTCAGAATCATCGGCATCCCCGAGAGGGTGGAGAAAAACAGAGGTCTAGAAGAAATATTTGAACAAATTGTAGCTGAAAACTTCCCTAATCTAGCAAAGGAAACAAGCATTCGTGTACAAGAGGCAGAGAGGACCCCTCCCAAGCTCAACCACGACAAACTTACACCACGTCACGTCATAGTGCATTTCGCAAACATTAGATCCAAGGATACAGTACTGAAAGCGGACAGGGCAAAGAAATTTCTCACGTACCAAGGCAAAGGTATCAGAATTACATCAGACCTGTCTACACAGACCTGGAATGAGAGAAAGGGTTGGGGGGCTTTTTTTTTTTTTAAAGATTTTATTTATTTATTAGACAGAGACAGCCAGTGAGAGAGGGAACACAAGCAGGGGGAGTGGGAGAGGAAGAAGTAGGCTCATAGTGGAGGAGCCTGACGTGGGGCTCGATCCCATAACGCCAGGATCACGCCCTGAGCCAAAGGCAGACGCTTAACCGCTGTTGCCACCCAGGCGCCCCTGGGGGGCATTTTTAAAGCTCTTTCAGAGAAAAACACGCAGCTAAGGATCCTTTATCCAACAAGGCTGTCATTCAGAATTGATGGGGAGATAAAGACCTTCCAGAATCACCAGTCATTGACCAATTTCGTAACCACGAAACCAGCCTTACAGGAGATAATAAGGGGGGGTTCTATAAAAGTAAAAAGGCCGCAAGAGTGACACAGAACAGAAAGTCACAATCTATAGAAACAAAGACTTTACAGGCAACATGGCATCATTAAAATCATATCTCTCAATAATCAGTCTCAATGTAAATGGCCTAAATACTCCCATAAATACCACAGGGTTGCAGACTGGATAAAAAGACATGACCCATTCTTTTGCTGTCTACAAGAGACTCATTTTGAACATAAAGGTACATCCAGACTGAAAGTAAAGGGATGGAATACCATCTTTCATGCCAATGGACCTCAAAAGAAAGCTGGGGTAGCAATTCTCATATCAGACAGATTGGATTTTAAACTAAAGACTATAGTTAGAGACACAGAAGGGCACTATATTATTCTTAAAGGATGTATCCAACAAGTGGAGATGACAATTATAAATATATATGCCCCCAACAGGGGAGCAGCAAGATACATAAGCCAACTCTTAACCACAATAAAGAGACATATAGATAAAAATACATTAATAGTAGGGGACCTCAACACTCCGCTCTCAGCAATAGAGCACCTAAGCAGAAAATCAACAAAGAAACAAAACCTTTGAATGCCATACTAGATGAGTTGGACCTCATAGATATATATAGAACACTACACCCCAGAACCAAAGAATACTCATTCTATTCTAATGCCCATGTAACATTCTCAAGAATAGACCATATTCTGGGGTCACAAAACAGGTCTCAATCGATACCAAAGGACTGAAATTATTCCCTGCATATTCTCAGACCACAATGCTTTGAAATTGGAACTCAACCACAAGGAAAAATTTGGAAGAAACTCAAACACTTGGAGACTAAGAACCATCCTGCTCAAGAATGATTCGATAAACTAGGAAATCAAAAATCGTTTAAACAATTTACGGAGACCAACGAGAATGAAAACACAACGGTCCAAAACCTATGGGACACTGCAAAGGCAGTCCTAAGGGGGAAATACATAGCCATCCAAGCCTCACTCAAAAGAATAGAAAAATCTAAAATGCAGTTTTTATATTCTCACCTCAAGAAGCTGGAACAGCAACAGAGGGACAGGCCTAATCCACGCACGAGGAAGCAGTTGACCAAAATTAGAGCTGAAATCAATCAAGCAGAAACCAGAAGTACAGTAGAGCAGATCAACAGGACTAGAAGCTGGTTCTTTGAGAGAATCAATAAAATTGACAGACCACTGGCAACACTTATCCAAAAGAAAAGAGAAAGGACCCAGATTATTAAAATTATGAATGAAAAAGGAGAGGTCACGACGAACACCATTGAAATTGGAAGGATTATTAGAAATTTTTATCAACAGCTATATGCCAATAAACTAAGCAATCTGGAAGAGATGGAATCCTTCCTGGAAACCTATAAACTACCAAGATTGAAACCGGAAGAAATTGATTCCTTAAACAGGCCAATTAATTATGAAGAAATTGAGTCAGTGATAAACAACCTTCCAAATAACAAAACTCCAGGCCCGGACGGTTTTCCTGGGGAATTCTACCAAACATTCAAAGAAGAAATAATACCTATTCTCCTAAAGCTATTTCAAAAAATAGAAACAGAAGGAAAGCTACCAAACTCATTCTATGAGGCCAATATTACCTTGATCCCCAAACCAGGCAAAGACCCCATCAAAAAGGAGAATTACAGACCGATTTCCCTAATGAATATGGACGCCAAAATCCTCAACAAGATACTTGCTAATAGAATCCAACAGTACATTAAAAGGATTATCCATCACGATCAAGTGGGATTCATACCTGGGATGCAAGCGTGGTTCAATATTCGCAAATCAATCAGCGTGATACATCATATCAACAAGAAAAGACTCAGGAACCATATGATCCTCTCAATCGATGCCGAAAAAGCATTTGACAAAATACAGCATCCTTTCCTGATTAAAACCCTTCAGAGTGTAGGAATAGAAGGTACATTTCTCAATCTCATAAAAGCCATCTATGAAAAGCCTACTGCAAATATTATTCTCAATGGGGAAAAGCTGGAAGCCTTTCCCTTAAGATCAGGAACTCGACAAGGATGCCCACTCTCGCCACTATTATTCAACATAGTACTAGAAGTCCTTGCAACAGCAATCAGACGACAAAAAGGGATCAAAGGTATTCAAATTGGCAAAGAAGAAGTCAAAATGTCTCTCTTTGCAGATGACATGATACTCTATATGGAAAACCCAAAAGAAGCCACTCCCAAACTATTAGAAGTTATAGAGCAATTCAGTAACGTGGCGGGATACAAAATCAATGCTCAGAAATCAGTTGCATTTCTATACACGAATAACGAGACCGAAGAAAGAGAAATTAGGGAATCCATCCCATTTACAATAGCACCAAAAACCATACGTTACCTTGGAATTAACTTAACCAGAGACGTAAAGGACCTATATTCTAGAAACTATAAATCACTCTTGAAAGACATTGAGGAAGACATAAAAAGATGGAAAGATATTCCATGCTCATGGATCGGAAGAATTAACATAGTTAAAATGTCCATGCTACCCAGAGCAATCTACACTTTCAATGCTATCCCGATCAAAATACCAAGGACATTTTTCAAAGAACTGGAACAAACAGTCCTTAAATTTGTATGGAAACAGAAAAGGCCCCGAATCTCCAAGGAACTGTTGAAAAGGAAAAACAAAGCTGGGGGCATCACAATGCCGGATTTCGAGCTGTACTACAAAGCTGTGATCACAAAGACAGCATGGTACTGGCACAAAAACAGACACATAGACCAATGGAACAGAATAGAGAGCCCAGAAATGGACCCTCGGCTCTTTGGGCAACTAATATTTGATAAAGCAGGAAAAAACATCCGGTGGGAAAAAGACAGTCTCTTCAATAAATGGTGCTGGGAAAATTGGACAGCTACATGCAAAAGAATGAAACTTGACCACTCTCTCACACCATACACAAAAATAAACTCCAAATGGATGAAAGACCTCGATGTGAGACAGGAATCCATCAAAATTCTAGAGGAGAACATAGGCAGCAACCTCTACGACATCGGCCAAAGCAACCTTTTTCATGACACATCCCCAAAGGCAAGAGAAACAAAAGATAAAATGAATTTATGGGACTTCATCAAGATTAAAAGTTTCTGCACATCCAAGGAAACAGTCAGAAAAACTAAGAGGCAGCCCACGGAATGGGAGAAGATATTTGCAAATGACACTACAGATAAAGGACTGGTATCCAAGATCTACAAAGAACTTCTCAAACTCAATACACGAGAAACAAATAAACAAATCATAAAATGGGCAGAAGATATGAACAGACACTTTTCCAATGAAGACATACAAATGGCTAACAGACACATGAAAAAATGTTCAAAATCATTAGCCATCAGGGAAATTCAAATCAAAACCACACTGAGATACCACCTTACGCCAGTTAGAATGGCAAAAATTGACAAGGCAGGAAACAACAAATGCTGGAGAGGATGTGGAGAAAGGGGATCCCTCTTACATACTGTTGGTGGGAATGCAAGTTGGTACAGCCACTTTGGAAAACAGTGTGGAGGTCCCTTAAAAAGTTAAAAATTGAGCTACCTATGATCCAGCCATTGCACTACTGGGTATTTACCCCAAAGAGACAGATGTAGTGAAGACAAGGGCCATATGCACCCCAATGATCATAGCAGCATTGTCCACAATAGCTAAATCGTGGAAGTAGCCGAGATGCCCTTCAACAGATGACCGGATTAAGAAGTTGTGGTCCATATATACAATGGAATTACTCAGCTATCAAAAAGAACGATTTCTCAACATTTGCTGCAACATGGACGGCACTGGAGGAGATAATGCTAAGTGAAATAAGTCAAGCAGAGAAAGAGAATTATCATATGGTTTCTCTCATCTATGGAACATAAGAACTAGCAAGATCGGGAAGAGAAGAAAGGGATAAAGAAAGGGGGGTAAGCAGAAGGGGGAATGAAGCATGAGAGACTATGGACTCTGAGAAACAAACTGAGGGCTTCAGAGGGGAGGGTGGTGGGGGAATGGGATAGGCTGGTTTTGGGTGGTGGGGAGGGCACATATTGCATGGTGCACTGGGTGTTACACGCAACTAATGAATCATCGAACTTTACATCAAAAACCAGGGATGTACTGTATGGTGACTAACATAATAAAAAAATATTAAAAAAAAAAAAGGCACATATAAAAGGATTCCATTTATAGGAAATGTCCAGAATAGGTAAATCTATAGAGAGAAGGTACACCAGTGGTTGCCAGGGGAGGAAACTGTAGTGATAGAGGGAATGAGGAGTGACTAATGAATATGGGTTTTCTTTTGGGGATGATGAAAATGTTCTGGAAGTAGATAATGGTGATGTTTATACAACTTTGTGAACATACTGAAACCAGTGAATAATATGCCTATTTAAATGGATGAATTTTATGGTGTACAAACTACATTTCAATAAAAGCAAAGAAAAAATATCAATGATTCTTAATTGTTTCTAGATTATCAGCTCCTCTGAGGGCTACTCTCTTCTGAGGAAAAAATTCCTAGATGCATAAAATCTAGCACATGATGTTAGTATACTGAAAGACCACTAGAGCTCACAGAAAACCCCAGGTGTAGAAACTGTGACCTAAATCCCCAACAGGAAAAAAATTTCAATTATCTTCAAAAGATGTACTTCTATAAAGGAACATGATTTCTCTGAGGTAAGTTTATAATCAAATTACTTTTTCTCAACGCACTGGATGAAAGCTGTCTGAGGATAATGCGATGGTAATTTTTTTCAAGTAACATTAATACTACCAATTATCACACAGTTACACCATGCCAGGCTCTGCACTGAGTGCAAACCATAAACCACCCAGTCACATCCTCACAATAACCCTATGCAGAAGGTTACCATTATTGCCACTGTATAAAGAGGACCCGAAGCAAGAGCAACCAGCTTACACTGCCTCAGCTGTTAGGAGACAGGGCTGAGAGTCCCACCAATAAGACCAAAGTCCACTGAATTCAGACCAGTGAGCACTTATGCATTTCCACTGAAGAAAGAAAATAACAAAATATTGGCTGAAGTCTCAGATCATTAATACTTACAGGAAATATTCCAGCAACAGTACCCAAAAGTAAAAGGGCATGGTGATGGGTCTGTGGCATCTCTGAAACACGGATGCACTGAACGATCAACTCCACATTGAACTTCTCCTCATCTAGAACATCTACAGTGATGAGAAAGAAACAATCTCTAAGTGGTAGGTACACCCAGATACAAAGCAAGTAATCCTTCCAACAAAGTACATACCCTTTGGTATTCTGCCACCATCTGGAGAGAGTTTCTGGCAGATATTGAGCAAACAACTAAGAATTAATTGTTTGGTGTATTCCATATTTCCCTGCTCCGCTGGCAGATGTTCTAAACTCCTTCAGGAAACCCCGGAAAAGAAATAATGGGAAATGAAAGTTATATAATTTCAGCGATGCATTAATGACGTCTGTCCAGAAGACATATTTAATTAGGAATACCTAAAATATTAACATTAAATGTAGTCTATAAATAAGATTTAAGATTCTAATTGATTTTTTTCTCATATGGGCAGGTGCTTAACATCAAATTTTATCTCTCCTCTCTGTTGTACTTTTCATCAGTCTATTTGAAATCTTAGAGGACAACCTTGAAAATTATGTTGCTTTTCAGACAAAAGCAAATATCTACAATACAATGGCCATACACTACACCTATCTGGTAATTTACACCTAAAAAACAGCTAGTTTCACACTTTAAAGTAAGGACACCCCGAGGACATGGTGCTGAAAGTGAAGAAGTAGGCTATAAGGGGAATGGTCATTCACTATACAACACAGAAGGAAGATCAGTTTGCAGCACTGGCAATAGGTACCTAACACCTTTCTTTTAATCTGTTAACTAAAGTACATAACTTCCTTTATTTTACAGACTAGTTAAGCAAGAGAAGACTATATTAAAAAAAGAACGTTAAGTAAGATGTGCATGAATTAGAATCCTATGCTCTCATAGATCAAAGGCAAAGGCAAGTGTCAGCACCTTGACAGCAGGTTAAAAAGAGTCGGTATCAGTATCTGAGGATTTTTAAGTTTCTTTTTGTGCTGCAGTAATTCTAGGATGAGGGTTACTCTTTGCCAGTAAGAACCTCCAACTTCCTGAACAGATTCTAGATCTTGTGATTTTCTGGAAAACAGAAAATATTGGAAAAGCAAACACTCACAATACGAAGTAAAAATTATCACACCTATTTAACCAAATTGATGGGTATCAAAAAATCAAAATGGTTTCATAACATTCAAGGCCTGGGGAATAAATGGCATGTCCTCACTGCACTCCTAGCTCTTACTTCTGCTGCATTTTCTGTCTTCTTGTTTGCTGAATTGTGCCCAAGGACTTCGTTTTGTCTGGTGGCTCCAGTTCTATTCTGACTTGTTCAGCATTAACAGAAATCTGAAATATGAAGGAAGAATGATGGATGATACACTTCCATGGGATAAAATTAGAGACATAAATGTTGACTTAAATGTCCACATCCACATTACGTCCACATTCACATTTTCCTATGACTATAGAGCCCAAACCAATCCCCAAAGGCAAATGCCACTGACTATATATTCTTTTCCACATCCTAACAGCTGTATAAAGATGAAAACCACAACACACTAACAGGAGTGTCGTATACACACTAATCCGCACCTTAATTTGTTTCACTTAGAAATCTGCATCTTAGAAATCTAAGAAAATATGTTAAATTCTGAGAGCTGCTGCATGTGGATACTAGGACGTCCCCATACTACTATTTTTGTGAACTTGTTCTGTGTTTTTTAACAACAAAAAAAAGTAACTAAGTGGTTGTTCTGATTTACAGCTATGTTTTTGTTTTTAAAGATTTTATTTATTTATTTGACAGAGAGAGACAGCCAGTGAGAGGGAACACAAGCAGAGGGAGTGGGAGAGGAAGAAGCAGGCTTCCCAGTGGAGCAGGGAGCCTGATGCGGGGCTTGATCCCAGGACCCTGGGACCACGCCCTGAGCCAAAGGCAGACGCTTTAATGACTGAGCCACCCAGGTGCCCCTACAGCTATGTTTTAATATACACATAAACCAAAAAACAGATGCTCAATTCCATCATATACATGTCATTAAACAACTATTTAAGTATAACCTGTCCCCCATTGAACATCCTTGCATAAAACAGGTATATCCCATCTGAGTAAGATCCAAACTAACACACACACCCAACCTGGTTAAAACTATAAATATTTCACAAAATAAAACTAGTGCTGAAGACTTACAATTCTGATTTTGCACTTTCTATGAGCTACGTGTCCATGATTCTTATTAATGCTAACATCTGACCTTCTAAAAGCACTGGAAATCAGAGGTTGGTTAAACACGGTGTCACTTGGAAGAGAAGAAATGTTAATTAACAAATTATAGGAAGTTTGCAACTTACCCCTTTAAAAACACTGCTAATGGTCTGGGCACAATGTGAATTTTTACAATTCACCAATAAATCAAACAACATGCACAAAAGCTTCTGCTGAACTTTTTCGTCTGATATAGCTGCAAAAAATGGCTTTGTAATCTAGAGGAGGTAAAAAAAAAAAAAGGCAATTGAGCTCAATAAACATGAATTCCAAAAATGACCTTTATACTGTTCTTTCCTATGAGGCAATCTTGTTCTCATTTTGTCAGCTAAAACGCCGTTTTATCACACATGTACATCATCACTCAACTTTGCAAAAGCAGGCCAAATAGATCATATTCCTTTTAAAACATGTCCAGTCCACTTAGCTTCTCCAAGTAAAACATTACAAAATTTTAAGAGCTTGAATATACTTTACTTTTGGAAAAAAGTCACTGACCTTTTCAAGAGCTGTTATCTGAATGGTTGGCATTCCTGTGCAAAGCTCCTTTGTTGTATGCACGGCTTTTACAAATATATCTAGACTCTTTGGGTCCTTGTGTAAAAGGGAAGCTGAACATTCATTGTATTTTCCCAGGGTGAGATGTAAAATAATGGCCTCGTCTTTCAGGACAGCTGTCGGCTCCTTCTGGATCTTTTCTAACAGTTGTTCAGCCATAGGCAATAGCTGAGAAAGCACCATCTAAAGTTTGGGAAATTTATTAGCAAACAGTTATCTATACTGACATATTTTTGTTTGCTTTACAAAGACATCCAAAGATACAATGTTGCAAGACTGGGAGCTTAGCCTAGAGAAAAAACCAAATCAAAGATGATCTCTTGGACATGAGGAAGGCTATTTAATCCAATTAAGCACTCAAGTCCCCTCTGATAGTTCAGTTTATAATGGTCAAAAGCTCTAAACCCTTCAGAGATGAGGAGTAATTCGTGGGTGTCCCAAGACTTTCTGACAACAAGAAATACAAACTAAAGTTTTAGACCACAAAAATAAATTTTAGCTTTCTCTAAACACTGCATGCTTCCTCAAACAGAACTTCCAAATTACGTATGTCTTTAACAACTAAACCAAATGTGAGCACATTATGGCTTGTGGGCCAAATCCAGAGGACCACCTGTTTATGTAAATTTTATTTACTGAAGCACAGCCAAGCTGATTTGTTTACATAACTGGCTCTAGCTTTCACAATACAATGACAGAGCCGAGCACCTGCAAGAAGAAAGACTGTGGAGTCCACAGTACCTCAAATATTTACTATTTGGTCCTTCATAGAACAAGACGGTCAATTCCTAGTTTAAACTACAAGGGATGACACAAAGCTGATAGATAAATGCCATCTCTTTGCCGCCACCAGGAAAATCTAATCACGTGGTTTTCACTCCATCATAGCCTTGCTTTAGTTCTCCAGGTTGTAGTCAGTCCGAGACTGGTGAAACATCTAGGCACTTTTGGAACAGTCCGCTGATCACACATGCCATCACGTAAACCAGTGCTTCAAAACCTCCTTTCTACCACAGGCTTCCCTGACAACATAATGAAAGCTATGGATTTTCCCCCAGAAAAATGTTCAACCACACACACTTTATGAACAAAAGGATTCTGGAATGTTCTCTATGTCCAAATACATTACCTCGTGGAGGATTTCCATCAGAAGATACAAACCAACAGTTTTCTCAGCAGTGCATCTCCATGTTTTTCCCCATTTTTTAAAAAAATTCACTTCAAATCAAGTAAATGATCAAGGATAGCACACAATTTTAAAATGGAAAAAAAAAAACCCACCAATACTTGCTTTTTGTGCCCTGTATCTGTACTACATCTCAGCACTTCCCCCTCCCAAATTAGAAAGAAAATTTTCACTTCTGAGTGCAAATTTGTAACTCCTGCAAACACTTTCTTCATTCATGAGCTGATACAAGTGTTTAGTAACATTACATGGAATGTATAAGCCACCTGAATCGCACATACCTCATTGTTGACTTCCTTAAGTACTTTCACCAAATCTTTTGCAATGTAAGATGGGCAACTATATACACAATTCAGTAGGTTTTTCAAAGTTTCAGATAACTTCTGATGAGATTTCAGTTTCTTTTCTCTCTGTAGTTCCTCAAATAAAGTAGCTAAATCCTAGGACACCAAAATGAAAATTTGATAAAAAAGGGTTAAGGAACTACAAAGGTTAAATGTACTAATCACGGAAGATTCTTTTTCCAAATCGCGTTTACTGATAATCATTTTTTCATTTCCCCTTGAAACCTCAACAGGAAATGGTATCAATACCTCTAAGTTAGTTTACTATCAAAAGCCAAATACTGGCCTTTTAGCCAAAGAAAACAAAGCAGAACTGAAACACTATACGGCTATCTTTTAAAAATGGGAAGAGAAAGTTGTGCAGATATCGACATCAATTTCTAAATTCAGTGACTTAACTCAATCAAAATCCCTACAAAGCAAAATGTCGAGAAAGGCTGAAACCGTTCACAGGTATACACAGGCACGTGCACACGATTGATCTTCTTTGCTGATGAGTTTACCTGAGCAACATAGGTGACATCTGAGGTGATCTCCTCTGTTTTAGGAACCAAATGATTTATTACCAGATGGAAATGTGACACCACTCCACTGAGGGCCTGGAGACAAAGAACGGAGGCCCTTCGTACTTCTTTTACGGGGCTTCCCAGATTAATGAGTAGAGATATCACCACTAAAACCAAAGGGAGAAAAATTTAGCAATTTAAAAAACTGAAACAGTACAAAACTTAAATAGTTCCAAAGGGTATGCCGAAGTTCTCCTCCTCACTGAAATCCTCTCCGAAGACCATTCACCATTTAATTATTTACGATGCTATCAAAATGTTGGATATATGCTAGTCTATCCTTTTGAAAACACACAAATGAGAGCAGAGCACATGATGTTCGTGGCGCACGCGTGCACACACACACGACCACATCTCAATTTATTTTGAAGTGTTTTCCACATAAGTGTGTGTGTATCTAAATTAAATCATTCGTCTAAAACTGTACGGTTCTCCATTATATTTTATTTTTTAAACCAGTATCTTACTGGTGGCAGTTCAGTTGCTCCTCGTCTTTCAGCATTACAACTGCTACAACAGACATCTCTGTACATACATCCTTGCAAGTTATGCAGAGCAAACTACCCATTGTGCATCAGGCTTTGCCAACATTTTGTCCTTAATGGATGTTTGAGTTTCTAATGCAGAAATTAGTCTAATTTTTCTTTTAGTTTTGTACGTTGCTTAGAGAGGCCCTCCCCACTCTGAGTTGTTCAAATGTCTAGCTCCATATTTAGAGAGAGGTCACATGTACTACACGTTCTCTTCTAACGCTAGAGCTATGTTGTTGTTGTTTTTTAATGTGAAATCTTTAGTTCACATGAAATTTCTAAGGAATAAGGTTGGAGTCAAACTTTTTATGTTTCCAAATGGCTATCCAAGTGTCCCATTTAATAATCCACCTAAGAATTCTACAGCTTTATCATTCATACATTCCATCAGTATCTGAAACAGCTACTTCTGCCAACAACTACTTCTAAAACCAAATCCAGTAACAGTGATGAATTTAACAGGAATGCTTTTGTCTCCCCAACTCTGAAGTGAAAATGCTAGCTTTTGCTTTGAGAAGTATTTTTATTACATCACTCTTATTTTGCTGTCACATAATTAGAATTACTGATTTTTATGCCTTTTCAGTTCTTTGGAAAATTATATGGGTTTTATCTTTTAACATGGATATGGCCAATTATATTAAGAGTTGTTATTCTGAACCAATTTTGTATTGTTGGAACGAACTCTTATTTGGGTAAACGCTTTTTAAAAATATGCTGGACTCAATTTGCAAATATTTTATTTAGAAATTTTGCATTATTATTCAAAGCAACCTGGCCTACTGTTTGTGTCTGGAAGCACCGTCAATTTTCAATGTTAAGCTTCTAATGCTTTGTCTAAAGCAAGCATTTCTTCATTCTATGCCCTGCTCAGTTCAACAGCACTGAAAAACCTGCTTCAAAAATCTGGTAGAATGCATCCATAAGATCAACTGGATTGGGGTTTTTTGAAAAGATGTCTTTGGGATAAAAAGATACCTAAATTCTTTTTATGGTAATTAGTTATTTAAGCCTTATTCCACACTATCTACTGAGACAAGTTGTGGCAACTTTTATTTTGCTAGTAATGATCCATTCCATGTATTCCACTCCTGGAACACTAAGAAAGAGCTCAACAAGCTTTTGAACTTTTCTGAGAAGGTAAACTGAAAGCTGGAAATCTTTCCTGGTCTACGTAATATTAATTTATAAAATAAAGTCAGAAACAAACAGCTGGAAAACTGAATTCACACAAAGGGCAGCTTCAGGTTAAGATACCATTTGCTAAAATTCCCTGAATAATTCAAAAATGAATTCAAAGTACTAAGAACTACAGTTACCATGTTCAAGTAACGTACTGGAACTCAAGGTAAGCAAAAACTACCTTAAATAATCAGCATTTAGGAATGTTCTTCCATTTAAAATCTATGTGACTTCATTCTCCTAACTCATTTTATTTAGATTTAAAATAGCATATTTTACATAAAAATTGAAAAAAATACTGAGCTTTGGTTTTAAATATATAAATATACTATATTGGTCAAGTATTAAAAAAACCAAAGGCAGTCTACATCTTTCACAAATGATGTTAAATGTTTATTCACCTAGTGAAACTTCCTAAATGTAAGACTGAGCTGGAATAATTATCTGCACAGAAAGTAATAAATGGTGGTTAGATTCCCAAGCCACTGACGAAGACTTAATTCATAGAACACCATACTATATTAATATGGCAATACCTTTTTCTTTTGAAAGGCATAACGTTTTTTGTAAATAGATTAAAAGAAGTACCAGCCAACACTTGGACTCCTCACAGACAAGGTATGCATAGAAGCTCACTGTGTGCTCAAAGAGAACATGGAGCACAGGTGCAATGGCTAAATGACCTTCCACTTTAGGCCCCCTGGGACTCTAGGGTGCAGTCCTTGAGCTTCCCAGTAGAACAAGGTGCATCTCTCCTGTTTTCAGTGGAGTACTGTGACATTTCTAAGCAGCGTAAATGCAAAAGTACTTTAGGAAGAAGGGAGGTGACAGATGACAAGGCAGCAGGAGTAGGCAGGGAGCCTATCTTACAGCAATACTGGGGAAAAGTTAAGTATTTTGGTCCTGGAGACATACATTCCTCAGGATCCACTGCCTTTGATACCAAAAGATAACAGACATTTCATACTTAATTAGAAAATCAAAATAGTTATGACCTCTAAATAAAATATACATATCTTTATGAAAACTCCCAAATTTAACAGAAAATAACCATTTAATCATGCTATTTCCATACAATGGAATAGTCTGCAGACATTTTATTTTTTTTTTATTTTTTTTTTTAATGGTTTTTTATTATATTATGTTAGTCACCATACAGTACATCCCCAGTTTCCGATGTAAGGCTCGATGATTCATTAGTTGTTCTGCAGACATTTTAAAATGAATTTTTATATAAAGTATTACTATAGAATACTTGTAAGATAATACTTATAATAATACTTTTATTAAAGAATTAAAGTTTATGGAGCGCCTAGGTGATGCAGTCGTTAGGCGTCTGCCTTCAGCTCAGGGCGTGATCCCGGCGTTATGGGATCGAGCCCCACATCAGGCTCCTCCGCTGGGAGCCTGCTTCTTCCTCTCCCACTCCCCCTGCTTGTGTTCCCTCTCTCGCTGGCTGTCTCTCTCTGTCAAATAAATAAATAAAATCTTAAAAAAAAAAAAAGAATTAAAGTTTAAGAAAATGTACAGGAGGGTCTTCTCATCCAAAGGAGGGGGGAAACCTGAAAAAACTTTCTTAAAGTAAGTCTACCTAAAAACAGGGACTGCAATTTTATAGTAAGTAGTAAAGAAATAATTATATTCATGGGACTTTATTTTGTAAGTAAAACCTGAAATCTATGTATGTACATTACCTTGTATTTAACAAAATTTTGGTTATAATTATAATTATGTGCTCTTTCATAGAGCTAATGAAAGTTAAACATTGAGAAACTGTTTTGGGAAAACAGTTTCACTTTGCTTTCACAGAACATTTATAAAAAACAATTTTAGAATTAAAAAAAAATCTAGAACACCTTCAAATTTCCCAAGGGCCACTCTTACTCCTATGACATTAAAATCATTCCAGTTTGCAGTATCAATCACATCCATCACCCTTATCAGTTCTCTCATTTTTAATTGCCACAGGGTCTAATTCTGCCAGATTCTCTCATTTGTCAGTAGCTTATAAGCACCTATTTTTCAATATCATGTTCATCAACTACAGAAAATTCTACATCTTTTGCAAATTTGCAAATTTCACTTTATCAAAAAATAGAAATTTAATTTGGGGTGTTCTATTAGTGAGTGCCCAACCTAAAAATGACTTACATCTGATAAAAGAGACAAATCCAAAAAGGTTGTCTGAGTGAAGGTCCATTTTATAAGTAGTCTGATAAATATAGAACTGTATTGAATGGCCCGGCTTCTCCATACAACCCTGTACTGCTGAACGCAGGACGTGAATAGCTGGATATTAAGAACCCACGATTAATCATCTGCCATTTCTACTATCTGTTTTGGTGATTAGAAGTAGTTTATACAGGGGCGCCTGGTTGGCTCAGTCAGTTAAAGTCTGCCTTTAGCTCAGGTCATGATCTCAGGGTCCTGGGATCGAGCCCCGTGTCAGGCTCCCTCCTCAGCGGGGAGTCTGCTTCTCCCTCTCCCCCTGCCCCTCCCCCTTGCTGGTGCATGCGCCTTCTCTCTCAAATAAATTTAAAAAAAAAATTACATATATGCATATTCGTAGTTCATACAAACGCAATAGTTTATATGTATATACATACATAAATTACACATACACGTAGAGAGCACAGAGTGCACGCACTGTGAGCACTCTATTTAAAAAAAATTAAATTCTCCCAGCTACAACCTACATAAACTACAAATAGAGAAAGCATTAAAGTTGGTCACGACAGAACATGACAGAACATAACGTGCTACTCACGATACCTGGAGAAGACACAGACGCCAGCTGATGTTTATTCTGAGCCTTCTGAGCAGAGAGCATCTCACAACCTATATAAAGAGCTTGAGTCTGCAGTGCTGTTTTTATGCTGCATTTAAGTGGATCTGAAAGGCTAGACCCGTATGTCCATAAAACGGAAAAGAACTTGAATAACTGAAAAACATCTTCTAGATGCACCTAAATTAAATAAACAAATGACAGTGAAGTTTAATTTTTACTCACATTTAGTTGGTTCCAAATCCTCTTTCCATCTGTGTGCAATTACAGAAAACAAATACTTTGTTGCAATGATTTGCCTTGTCTCATTACTTAAAAGTTTCCATACTTACTTTAACCAATGAGAAGTATGTAAATGAATTCAAAGGACTCGCTATAACTTTGCATTTGAACACACTGAACAACAACATGAGAAACAAAATAAGCAGAAAACCAAGACGTGTGATGCTGGGGAAGCCTCATTAAGAAAGAATTCCAGGATGGACTAAGCATCACCCACGGTGCCAAATGCTGCTGAGAGGCGTGAGACAAGAACACACTTGACTGCCAGACCTGGCAACACGGAGGTCACTGAAATTTCTTAACTGAGTTGCATATGCTAACTCACCCCCCCTGAACAGCAGTTTCTCACTGGTAATGGAATTAACCAACCAATCAGACTGGGCTGCTGTGATGAGTAAATACATCACAGGCCTAACACACTACTAGGCACGCAGCAATGTCCGTCTCTGGCCTACTGACTGGTGTCATGACGGTACCACTACTTCACAGGGCCCGTGTGTATTACCACATACTCTTCACTGTTTAAAAATCTACTTTCATTTTCATTAAAAACTGCCATAACAAAAATGTTCTGCTGTATCTTTTTAAAGGGAAGAGTATGCCTGAAAAAGATGAGCCTAGTACCTTTATGAAAAGTTTCATCAGAACCCTAAAATGAATGGCATCAGCACCACTGAGTATCATCTCAAACAGCCCAATAAGCAAGCGCAGATAGGCTCTGCTGTCTTCTTTCAGTTGTTCAGGATTCCACCACGTATCATCTACATGGACATGAAGAGAAAGAAAAAGGATGAATAAACTTATGTGAACACACTGCTGGGAACTTTTCACTCAAGACAAAGAATACTTGTAGAGACAATAATTCATCTAGAGTATTACATTCAAAAGTCACACTTTGTCCTACCTTTAGGAAAAGATTTAGGAGCCTTTAGTGCATGAATGAAATTTTTCAGTGAAAATATGAGTAAAACGGAGTCCTCCATAGCAACACGCTGGGCCATGTTGAGCTGCTCTATGTAATGTGCCCACAGTTCCACTGGAATCTCTCTGTCCATCATCAACTCAAAATGCCATTCTGAGGGGATTTCCTGAAATGGTAAAGGAAACAAAAAGCATAAATATGAAGGAGTTCTGAACATGGGTTATACACAGGGGAACTGCAATGGATGTATGATTGCATAATATGCAAAATTTTGTCTGTATGTGCATTTAAGTGAGGAGAGGATTAATAGGTTTAACCAAATCTGTAAAGAGGTTCACCCATCACTATTTACAAAAGAAATACAAATAAGTTATCCACAGCTTCATTTTATATTTTCTTGAAACACTATCTAAAAACAAATGCTATTCATATAAATTGTGTTTTATTGAGTGGTACATTTCTACAGAGAAAGGAGTTGGATTTCTAGGAGACCCTTAAAGGGATCTTTCTCATGTCGCACACTTAATTCCAATCTGAAGAGGGTGCACGGTAAAATCTCCAAATTTGCAAATAGTTCTAAACAAGCGGCAAAATGTGAGGGTGTTAAAAATTATACTGCAGATACTAAAAACCAGCATGAGAAAACACGAAGAAAAATCCTTAAAAAAAAAAAAAATCAATTCTTAGTAAACAACAAAATGAAGTCATATTTTGTTCAAGCACTAACATGCCTAGAAATTCATCACAAAGGGTAGTTAGTATAACTCAAATAATTACTCAATAAAGATAATACAGGGGAGAGTCAACTATGAGGTACAAAACATCACAATCCTGAAATTCTATAAATCAATTAAATGTTCTAACTCACTACCTATTGCTACCCAAGGCTGCTTCACATTTCACCCCTAGCATCCAAAGATTTAGCATTTCAGTCCCCAATTTTCAGTGTTGCTGTGATTAACAAGCCTGGTTGCCACTTTACTCAACGTTCCAGAGACTTTGCACTTCTTACCACTGCAGTAATGACACTTTCAAGCTTCTTTATTTTTTTCTGCAACAAACTGAAGACTCTTATCGCAAATGGAAAGTGAGTTTCTTTTAAAGATGAACAGCAAGAAACAAGCACAGCCATGATCACGTGAAAAGTCACTTTCTGCTTCAGGCTAAAGCACTCCTTTTCCCCAATGCTTATTAAATCCTCCACCTTGAAAAATAAACATACTCCATTACTGGTAGCTCTTACCTTGAATAAAACAATTTTTTCTACCTCAGACCTATCTATTATGTGTTTTACGTTTAAAGTGAGATGACAAATATAAAGCCTTTAAAAAGTAGTAAGCACTGATTTCTAATAATAAAATAATTTCAGAATTATAATGAACGTAATTGCATCTGGCAAGTGGATAAATGCTTTAAAATTACACACCTAACACCGTGACAAAGGTTTATTTACTAGTGCAACAAAGAAAAAAAAATCCTTTTAGATATTATGCTATTTTAACAAAAAATGACTTTATATTTTAAATGACAGGAAACAGGAGAGTGAAAAAGTACACACTATTCTTACTAGTTCAATGTAAAACCACAAAAAAATTACATAAGATGTGGAAGATTTCAAACAATCTGCAGAATAGACTATGTAACACTATACATGCTTAAAGCGTAACAAAGCAGTCAAAAAATTTAGTAAAGCAAATGCTGAGAATCTAATAAAATTATAAGAAGTCAGTCCAGGGGTGGTCTTTGACAGCATACACACCATCTTTAACATTGAGGAAGGATCCCCTGAACTTATATTGTCAGCCAATAATGCAGTCATCTTCTGATTTGCCACACCAATCAGTTTTCCTGACTCTGTGCTTTTAATCACATTTTCAAGAGCTGTTAAAAAAAAAAAAAAAATTGAACACAGAAGACCCTTATATCACCAATACTCACCTAAAGAATTCTGTAGAGTAAGAAATTTAGGCAAAAGTTTCCCAATTTTCCTATGAAGGTTTGCTCTATATTTTTCCTTTTATCCAACTGTGAATCTACCTGTGGGTCAGCTTCCTTTTCATTGTAATTGACTGTCGAAAAACGTGGGGAAGAGGGTTGCCACAGCCCCTCCCCAACACAGTGAAAAATCTGCATACAACTTTTGACTTCTCAAAAACTTAACTAGTAATGGCCTAAGCCTTAACCAGAAGCCTTAACATAACATAAACAATTAACACATATCTTATATATGTGTCATATGCTGTATTATCATAATAATGTAACTTAGAGGAAAAAAAATACTATTTAAATAATTCTAAAGAAGAGAAAATGTATTTAGAGACTGTATTTATTTAAAAAATACCTGCAGTTAAGTGAATCTGTGCACTTCAAACCTTTGTTCAAGGGTCAACTGTAGGTTTTTGACCTTGGCAAAAATTTTTAAAATCTTGCTGACACAGATAGATCATAGCAAACATGATTTCAAATAAAAATTAGAGCCAACTTTTAATTGTACTTACCTTCTTAAAGTTTTTAAAGTGTTTTTTTTCCCCCCTCAAAGGCAACTAAATTTCTTACCTTCTTTCCAGCCTCTTAATACAGGGTGCAGAGAGCAAATTCCTGATTTCGATAAATAAACAGCAATTTTCGTGTTGGCGGATTCCACATCATCGCTGACAATAATCATAAATGGCAGCAGATGCCCCACCACCTGATTTGACAACTGATCATTTTCACTCAGTATCTTTTCCTTAACTAGTATATCTGCTGCTACCTCAAGTACCTTGTACCTGAGACACAAACACATTTAGTTGAGAGACCCATTAGAAACTTAAATTCAGCAAAAAAACATTATACTGCTCCCGCTCAACTGACACTACCCTGATCTCCTCACCAAACACATTATTCAGAGACACTGAGGCAATTACTCAAAATCCATGCTAATAAGGGAGCTATCTGGGACACTAATTTTAAACTGCTAACTCTGTCAATTTTTTTTTTTTTGAGAAATCGTTACATTAACTATAACATAAAACATATACCTCACGTTGTATCTCAACTCCACCAAAAATCAGGGATTCACTCACAAGTTTAAAAAATATCTGAACACACCCTATGTGCTAAGAACTAAATACGACAGATACAAAAATCTATAAGCCATGCTCTCCTTCCCAAAGGAGCTTACGTCATTTTTTTCCATGCAAAAAGCTTACATTCCAAAAATGAAATAACTAGGGCTCATCGAACATTACAGAAGGTGACGATGTGCCTCTGAGCTTATTTTAATGTTTACTTTTAATTATAAATATGCTATCCTTGTAAAAACAATCAAACAGAACTATATCAAGCAGAAAATTAAAATTACTTCCCATCCTACTTCCCAGATTTCAGTATGTCACCCATTATATCCTCTCTCCATTTTATTAAAATTCCAAACATAGTGAATAGTATAATGAACCCCCACAAGCCCTAATTCTTTTTATAATTTACATTATCATCCATTCCACTACCATGACCAAAGGGCCATGTAACTAAACTATAAGATGCAAAAACGTAAAGAAAAAAATAATAAAGCTGAAACTGATATAGAATTCTGTCAATTCAAAATAGCATGAGGAGAAATGGATACATACCATTCCCTATTTTTTGAAAGTTCTGCTCTTCGAAAGAGACTGAGGAGATTTGAAACTGTCACTTCCGAACTAAAGTGTTGTTTGAAAATCTGAAGAAGAAACATACATGAGTAAATTTTCACTTGCTTCAGATACATACGGTGCTTGTTAAATGAACTTTAAAAAATAATGAATTATAGAGTTTATCTCCCAACCGTCCACATATAATTTCAAAGCTTTATGAGAACAGTTTCTCGAAAGTGGCATTTATGAGACAACTTTCCATGATCCCAAGGCATTTACTATTGATAAAAACTCACAAAGCACTTTTTCCTTTTGAAGAATATCCACATACATAAAGTTGTGCAGTCTACCTTTTCCCATGAGCTTTCCTTAACCAAGCTTAAGTCTATGCTATCAAGAGAACAAATTTCCAATGAAGGAATAATTTCCGAATATGTTCCTGCCTAGAACAGAGAATCACCTGGGAAGAGCAAGAAAATATTTACAAAGTGTGTATTTCAACAAACAACAAATTCACTCACCTTAAAAGCATTTATAGCTGACAAAACAACATCTACGCTATCATCACCTAATCGGGTTAAAATGGCTTCTTTTATGAAAGACTCATCGACACTCTCCTAAGCAAAAGAAAAAAATACATAAATTTGGTTGCTGCTAAAACCTCGTAACAGTTTACACTAGAAAGAAAGCTTAGTTTTATGAAAAGTACTCCAGATTATCAGTCAAGAAATACAGACTCTGTCCTGGACACAAATTCAAACACTCTAAGCACACTTGCACTGAACTAGATAATCTCTAAAGGGCCTTTTTAGATGAGTAATTATTTGGTACAAACTTTTCCTAGTTTCTACTGAAAATACCACAGAATATGTATAATCCAAACATAATTTTTGCATTAAGAAATTCGTCTTGTTAAATAAGAGCCCAAATATTGAGTGTGCATAAACTAAAGAATCAGAACGTCTAGGTTTACATCCTAGCTCCACCACTTACCTGCTGTGTGACCTGCAGCAAGTTACTTTACCCTTCCAGGTCTCACTATTCTCGTCCATAAAATAGATTAAATAATAGTACTTACCTCAAAGGACTGCTACAAAATGAAATAATACATGCTGCATTTAGAACAAGGCTTTACACACTGTAAGTACTGTTAAAAGTTAGCTATCAGTATCAAGATTTTTGTTAAGGATAAGTACATCTGCTGCGAAGCCAACTGCCAGTCTGTCAAAAAGGGATCCTATTTTTTTTAATCAACAAAAGAAAATAAAGCATATAATCACTCAAAGTAACGGAAAAATAAGACTACAAGCCAACCTAAATATATCCCTATGTGTAGATGGTGAAAAAAATAAATCTAAATAATGCTCCAAAAGAGTAACAGGGCACTGTGCTGGGAGAGAAAACCAAAATCCCGAGAAGTCACAAAACTGAAGTCCAAGTCTCATGTATCAAATGTCACCAAAATTTTCTCTAGAGCTAACAAGCAGCCAAATATCCCAATCTGAAATTCTAGAATAGAATCTATGTTCTGTCACTGATGGAGAAGGGAAAATGAAATCAAAGCACGCAGAGAAAGACAGTAACTGTAATTACAATACTTAAACCTGAAAGGTAGATATATCCAGTGCCCTCTATTGAAAAACTAACCAGATCCAGAAGAGGACAGGGGAGAAAGGGATTAAGAGTAAAAGAAGGCTGAGAACAGCTTCAGGAGTATTAGGAGATTCCAGGAATCCCTTTTTCATTCTAGACAATGGAATCTTGCAGCACAACAAAGATCAGTATTCAACAGTTTAATTACCCAAAAAATCAGTAACACATACTTATAAGCAGTTTGTGAAACATAACTTACGCCAGATCAGAAATGAATCAAATCAAGCAATAGATTACAAATTTGAGTACTACGTCAACCATTATTAAAGAAACATTCTCACAGGTCCTAATGCTTTTGTTACTTACAGATCATTTTAAAATTAAGTAACTCAAAAATATTAAAAAATATTAAAAATATAAAACAAATTTTTTAAGTCCAATATTTAAAAACCCTACAAAACCAATAAAACTCAAACTGAAATAAATTTACTATGGTAATTATGATTAGCTGAAATTAAACTCTACTTGTGATATGAATCCTGTTCTACCAACCATGACACAAGTTCGAGTTCAGCATGTTTATATTACTATGTGCCATGGGGAAACAACTCTAGGACCACTTTTCTTTATTCAGAAATTTTCCAAATATGCAAATAGTAGTACATACACGAGAGGATTTCAGATATCACAGAGATTAACACTCCCATTTCAATTATAGTAACTACCATAAAATATCTATACCAATTAGCTCTTCAAACCCATGATTTGATGGCTATGTAAAAAAAAAAAAAAAAAATGAGTCCATTTAAAGCAAGAGAAAAATTCTAAGAACGCATATGAGCAGTAAGCAAACACAGCAAAGTCATGAAGGTATTGCTTGAATGGCTGAAGTCTGAAATATACTGCTTCATCTGAATCACTGCAAAGTCTTTGTAAAATATCCTTTTGGTATAAAGACATTACTAACAAATTAAGTGAGCCTTTGTACTTCCTATCTACCGCCACCAAAAGGTGAAACGCAACTGCAGGTACTGAGCTCACGGAACGGGTTCCAAAAGCTCTCGTTCCCGTATCTCCAAACACACTCACGTTGAACTTGAGACCATCAGAGTCAAATTTCAAAACTAAAACATTCGCAGATAATCTGTGAGCCTCTGTAAATGATCTAGAAATTCTAGTCTGAAAAACACTTAACTAAATAATAATCTGCAACGTGAAAACGTGTGAAGAGAGTTGTCATTAGAGCACACACAGGTTAAAGTGCTGGCTGCTGGCATGCATGGTCCTAAATCTTTGTCCAGTGTACTCTCATCTGCTTTATTCATCTTATGTCTGTAATTACACAATATCAATTGTAGTTGGGAACTTCAATTTCTTATTCTAGAATGACACTGTTCATCATAAGGATAAAAATACCACAAATGTAGCTATTTGACACAAACCTCTGATGTTTTCATATTTTTCAGATGATTAATGGCCAGAAGTCTCACAGCAGCAAGTGGATGATTCAGACTGAGCATCAAGGAGGTATCAGAATCTGCTAAAAACTATAGGATTCATCACAATCACCAAATGATTTCACCGTTAAATCTGAGCAGCATCTGATCAAGAATAAAAACTAGAGAAAACCATCCCAAAATGCCCAATATATTTGATAACAACCATCTAATTTCAGAAACCAAGAAGTAAAGTAAAATCTTTGTCTCTAGAACATGGTATGAGTTACAACAGATGAACCAAGTGTGTATTGTTAACGTTGTGGTTTTGAGCACCCTTGTGTCTACGGGTAGGTTTAAGCAATTCTGTTAAGTAACTGTGAATTCTTTATGTAGATCTGACTCCAGACTGAGAAGTACCTAAAATAAATCACTGTATTAGCATCTAAATGAAAATATAAATTTTAAAAAAATGGTCACTGAAGACAGAAAGCAATTCATCTAAATGATACAACGAGAGTCAAATTTATGACGAATTACTTCACTTATGTAATCAAACTAAGAAGGAAATCTGTATCATTCTAAGATTTGGAAATGAAACGGCATTAAAGATGGAAGTCTAATTATGGAAGAGAAAAATCAAAACAATCACATTTCTCTTCATAATATTTATCTTCAAGGCTAATTGTAAGAACTGCTTAACTAACTTTTACTGGAAAAATTTAGGGTGAATCACCAGAAAATTTCTAGTTCTAACATGCTCATGAAATTAAAATCCATCTCCCTTTTTCTAATCAATGATTTAAACAGCCACATGTAGCTAGTGGGTACTGCACTGGAAAGTGCAGATATGGGAGAAAAATAAGGACACGCTGGAAACCAAGCGAAGCCACCTTTTAGTGATTGCTAAGGATCATTTGTAACATTTTCAAATAATACTCTTCTTGAGGGGAGTCTGGGTGACTCAGTCGTTAAGCTTCTGCCTTTGGCTCAGGGCGTGATCCCAGAGTCCTGGGATTGAGCCCCACATCAGGCTCCTCCTCTGGGAGCCTGCTTTTTCCTCTCCCACTCCCCCTGCTTGTGTTCCCTCTCTCGCTGGCTGTCTTTCTCGGTCAAATAAATAAATAAAATCTTAAAAAAAAAAAACAAAACTCCTCTTGAAATAAGTATCACATTCAGTTATTTAAATTACTGTGCCTTTTTCCAGTGATTCAAACCCTGCCTCAGAGCCTTACTTCAGGGAACTAGGTAAGCTGTATTAAATCGCACCTGTCCATAAAACTTTCCAAAGAAAGGCGGGAAGTAACAAATTTCCTTCCAGAGCTTTTCAAAGAACCACACAAATATACCTGTAACTGTAGTAATTTCTCTTGAAGAAAAACTTACCTGATACTTTCCTCCACTTGTAGAAAGAGAGATAAACTGATGAAAAAGTTCTTGTTTATTTAGATCTGTAATTTCTTTAAGGCGTTCCTCCAGTACAACATCTAATGTTCTGGGATATCTGGGAAAAAATTAATGAGTTAATTATTCTTAGTGAAGTTACTGACCACACGCACCATACATGTATTAAAAAAAGGCATAAATAAAACTTAAAAAATTACTGAGACTGAGAGTTACAATTTTAATAAATGGTATATGTAAAACCAAATGATATTAATCAAGTTTATTACTATGACTATTACAACATAATGTCTCTCTATAAAAAAAATTACACTCTCTACAGTCTCCATACAGCCCCTATTCCCTATATGAAAGTCATATTTCAAATATACCTAAATGCCCCACCTGTCTTCCTCAAGGGGGGGAAAAAAAGGACAGCCTCTTTACAATCCACTCACTGTATTACGATGTGACCTGTGTATCTTCTTTTTGTAAATAGAGAAGCACACATTAGAGAAGGGCACAAACACAACTTACTTGCTTTCTAGAAGTCTGACAAGTGGAAGAAACTGTTCGTTAAGCAAAGACACTTTATCAGGATCGATTTCTTCCTGTGAACTATATGAAATATACTCTTCAAAAAGAAGGCTGCAAAACAAAGCAAGTAGCAGACATGAGAGCTACTATTTACTGAGTACCCATTATGTTCTAGATGCTTTAGAAATATCTGCCACACTTCCACAAGGCAGAAGTCATTCTTACTATACAAATACAAAAACTGGGGCTAAGAATTCTTGTAATTTGCCTGAGATCAAAGGAGGAGAACCACCATAGCCAACATTTAGCGAGCCCTACTGTGCTTTAAGAAGTAGAGCAGGTTTTCAACCCCAGTTTGATTGCGGGGCCCGCACTCTACACAGTACTTCCCGCGTATGCTACCATTTAATTCACAAGCCAACTCTGTGAGCAAGGGGCACGAATGACACACACCAGCAGACAGGCCAATGTTACACAACAGCAAAACCAGATCCAGGCAGTCTGACCTTCAGAACTTACTACTCTACTCTCCTGGAAATGAGAGAGGCAGGATTCAAGCCCATGTCTGACTGCAATGCCTACATTCTTTGCACTTGTATCAAGTTGCCCTTTAAGTAAAAAAAGAAAATGGGAAACTGAACTATCTTTACAGAAAAGGAAGAAATAACTTTACTTCACACCAACGCTCAGTATTAGGTTTCTAATTGATATTTACTAAATGCCAACTGTGAGGTATTATTTCAGGCATTTTCATCATTTATTAATAGGAAACTCTAATCAGGCACTAGTTACATGTAGCTATAACCCAAATTTAGCTTAACTATTAACTTTCCATAATCACACATAAGCACTAAAGAGAAATTACTTTTTCCTTCTACTGCCACAATTACTGCATTAAGTACTTATAATTAGTGAAATGATATTGACAAATCAAGGAGTACATCATAAAGACATACCAGAAAACTGCTAACCAATTCTCAAAAGTCCACAAAATCACAAAAATACAAATCAAAAGCATGTCAGAAATAATACCTTACCTAGCCAACAAATGGTCTAAGTTGTCCTTCAGTGATATATTTGTAAGTATAGCTTCTAAATGTCTCCTGTATATTTGACCATCCATCCCTTCAGTTTCTTCTCCTTGAGTATACAATATAAATTAAAATTGGGAAAAGTTTTTTGCACTTACATTAAGTTTATTTATAGCAGAAAACCTTTCTATAGGAATAACTTTAAACCATAACCATCCTTAACCAGCTTTTTACCTGTTAATAAAAATGTATTTTGCCTAGCCATTTACATATTTTTACAACATTTCTGTATACATTACCCTCACTTATGCTTTACCTGAAATTCTCTTTATTTTTAACAAGTTTTTCATGCCTATCTTATTAAAACAGAAGTCTAAAAAATAGTCATTCTAGGTCATATTAGGAATGGATGAAGTTGGGACCCAAGCCTAGGTCTTAATAAACTAGCTCTGAAAACAGGCTCAACCATCATCTCACTACGCCTTACTGAACGAAGAGCTGTCATCTTCTATTCCAGATTGACTACAGATGTATTATGAATCAGATGCTGGCCCTGCCTTCAAAGATTGGGACATTACTCGTCACCACCAAAATAGGAAAAATACACTTTTATACATGCTAATCATGTTTCTGAAACACGTATGTAAACCAAAATCTGGTTAAGCAAACCTAATTTTCAACAGACTGACATAATTTAGAGATGTCTTCCTTAGTAGGTCTTTCTTGGCCTAAGTGGCAACAGGACCACACACTTCTTGTCTTTCTGTATTTATTGAAGGATAAAAAGCATATAATGGAAATAATCACTTTTAATTACCTTCTTTATGGTTTTTAAAAATTTAGACTTTTATGTATGAGATTTTCTTGGTCTATGGTCAATGACTCAAAGGAGAAAAACTTTTTGTGGCAACTGAATATTTATTATAAATGAGTCACTGAAGTTCATTAAATATGTAAATGAGAAGGAAAAGTTTTACTTGGCAACATATATCGTTTTAAAATAATTCCATAGTCTTTTCCATGAGATTAAGAACACACATCCAAAAAAAAAAAGAAAAAACCACCAAAAAACAGAATTCTGAGTATATCATTCAATGAACAAGGATCTCCCTTCAACCAACCTACTCCCCACCCCCAAATGTTTTCCACATACGAAAAAATTACCCAAAAATAATTAGATAGCATAAACTTTAAATATCTTAAAGATATTAACAGGAGTGTGATTCCTATTTTAAGAGAATCAGATCTTAGACACTAAGTTTCTCAACACAAAATGTAAAACCACATACCTGTAACATGATTAACGATGGAGACAACCAGATGGGGAAGCATGTAACGCAGAAGAGGACTGATGTCATAAATTTCAGAAATCCCATGAAGTATTGGAATAAGATCAGGAACATTACACAAGTGAGGAAATGGCCTTTGAAGAAATAAGTACATGTTAACTTTAAAAGTCACATAATATATGACAATTAAAAAAAAAAGTATAAAATTTAACTTTGAAAAGAATTATTCAAAATAACTTCACTCTCCTTTACTATTATTTCTCAATTCAATTGTACATACTTTTTCCCAAGGCTCTCTGGCTTCTGTCTCTGCATGAGCACTATCAAGCAACCTAATCCATCCTGGATCAAAGAGGGAATTTTGGTCAGCGTTTTGATGATCTGTGAAGCCAGTGAATTAACGAAGGTATCTTCCATTGTCACTTTCACAGAAATCTGACATATTATCATATACGTTGCAGCTCTGTAATCTGGTAAAGATGATTTCAATCCCTAAATATTTTTTAAGATATAAGGAAAAATTATAAACTATATCATTGAATTCTACTTAAAATGTCACTTTACCTTGACAAATTGAAAATGCCATAAATTAGAGATTAATACTACCTAACACACACTGAGAGACAACAACTCCTCAAAGGTCGACCTCTTTCCTGAGCACACAGAGATAAGTCTCCTGGTTGAAAGGAGGGATCTCAAAGGTCTCCCAACTCAAACATCCACTATTTATGCTAAAAGGGCCAACAGGCTCTTCTTCTTAAGGCAAACACCCACCAGTGTAAAAGAGACTTCAGAAACAAAACAGTGTCTGATTAAAGATGATAATTTTGGGACACTGGTAGGAAGTGAAAGCAGTAAATTCATGGGGAATCTGGGAAGGGTGACAGGCAACAAGGCACTTGGGAAGAAGAAACATTGAGAAGTGCAAGTCACTGTAAAACGAGTAAGAGAGCCTATGCCTTGATGAAATTTTCTAATCCATTCCTTTTCCAGCGAGTTAACATGCTAAGAAAACAGATCTGGAAGATAGTGGCAGGGCCAAATAACTAACATTTATTCTTAAGGAGCCCTAATTAAGATCCCACTTTGGTTAAGTTTTTAAGACAAAAGTCATCTTTTTTTTCTACCAAAAAATTAAATCTTACCAACCATCTGAAATAGGTCTTCAATTTTAAAATATTTATGTCTAAGTGAAATTCTTAAAAACCAGGACATTCCTTTAAGTACAAAATAATCTGCATCTGAGCAGGACCAACCTTTTGGATGTATGGAAACAGCTTGGCAACTATATTATCCAATTTGTCCTCAGCAGTCACTAGAGCAGACACGATGGTAGAAGCATAAAATGTTAAGAGCACCCTCAACTGAGCTGAACTCCCAGGATACTCCGCAAAAACCTAGAACAAAACCACAAACAAAGCACATATGAAAGTGAAAGCCCAATTACATAAAAGTCTAAGAATATTTACAGCTCTCCTCAACTACTTCAGGCTGACATGTTCATTTTTACCATATACAACAGTAAATACACAAATTTAATGGTTCAATTAAATATGATAAAAATGAACAATCCTGACATTTTTAGATCATCTCTTTATTTAAAGTCACCATAAACAGAATTTGGCAAGGAACAGGATAATTTATTTTTGTAGGAAAACACCTTTAGTGATGAAAGACTGATCAAACTGCTCATGCTCCAGAACAGCAGGTCACTTAAGAGGAACTTCTGCAAAGTATAGTAATTAGGAAATGCCTTAGCAGGCTTTCTTCATTCAGAGCAACCAATCTCTTTTAATGGAATTATACAGTCACGAAACAAGATACTACTCACTTTCACAGATTTTGTCACCAGACTACAAATGAAATCCATGAATCCAAGATCTTTGTAGCAGTGGGTAATCAAAGTTCCCCTAGCTAAGGGCACTCCATGTTGCTGTTACAGACAGAAAGAACCAACTGTCATTAAAGACATTCATCAACATTATTTTTTAAAGTACCTACCACAGTAACAGCTTTGTACTGGTACAGTTCATAAATATAAAATATAGTCTCTCCATACAGCTTGTGGTAAATATGAGATTAACATATAAAATTCTGCAAAGTTTAGAAAGCCAAGAGGTCAGCAGCAAGGTGCAGGCACTCAGTGAATATTGCCTACTTACCATGTTTTGCATTTTGATAGGTATTTACCTAAATCTCTGGATTCTCCAGATTCTTAGTAATACTCTCTCTTAGTTAGACTGGGTTTTTCAGCCAATGAGATAGGCTGTCTCTGCTTTACAGTAACACCAGTAATAGAAATAGATAAGGAACACAGAAAACTTACACTGCTATTCCCACTGCTTAGCATCATGCATGGCATGTACTGGGTGCTCAAAAAATACTGAATTAATCAAAGAAAGGAGAATAGGAAATGAACTTCAATAGGTGAGTGGGGTTTGCATACCTTAGACAAGTGTGTCTAGAGAGCATCAATGTCTGTGTGTAGAGGAGGAAAAAAAAATGGTCTTGATGTTATTAGCAGAGGAAGTAATTCGATAAGCTTTACCATGACTGGTTTTCTCTTCTTGAACACTCTTTAGTTCAAGTGCTTTACATTCAAACTCAAACTGTACTTCCAATTAAAAACTCCCGTTCCTTTCTTTTTACTAATTCTGATCACTGACCTATCATGATGCATAAAGTTAACTCTTTCCACGGTCCTACAGTCTGTTAGTCTACTTTTGTCCCCATTTGTCCTCCTCCTAGCCTGAACTACCACGCTCAATATTCAGTAAAATACATGTCATTCAACAATCATACCTTAACTGGTGACAACCAAAACCATTTGTGCTTTGGATTATTAATTTTTAGGAGCTGTATAACCCGTACAAATATTCTTGTCTCATGGTACGGTAGAACACAAGCAATGAGGCTATCTTGATTATAAAGATGGATATGGAACCTGGGGGGAGAAAAGCAAAAAATTCAAACTGACACAAAACCTACGAGCACATATTTCCTTACACGTCCAAACTGTTTACCAATGAGCTAAAACTACTCAGAATAAATATCAGTAAAAACAAGCACATAACTATAAGCAGATAAAGAGCATTAAATGATGTCTCTATTTTGCAGAATTTGGTCAACTCTTATGCAGTAATATTTTTTAATATTCAAAATCTATATGCCATTCAAACTTTTTCTAAACCTATTATTAAATTAATAAAACTGTGCAATCATTGTGGTCAAGCCAACAGAAAAGCAACTGGTCAACTAGGAAGCAAAGCTTGGTTCCTCTCCATGCTCACCAAGTTCGCCTTCCACAGCCTCCTCAGATTCCCTAATTACCAGAATTCTAAAACCAGAAGACTAATGAGAAAGAAAATCACATTACTTTCTTTGAATTAAACTGTTAAATTACAACCATATAAAATTTGTCCCTGAACTTCACAAAACTTTGTATTAGCTCCTCTACCATAATAAGAGGTTCATTAATTACATCAGATACAGTAAATCCTTTCTAGCCTTGAAGACCTAGCTCAATTATCTCCTTTTTCAGAATGCTTTTCCTAATTCTCCCAGAGAAGTGATCCCTCATGTCTGTCTTAACTCTATACTAGCCAAGATGCTACTTTCTACATGAAGCTCCTCTGAACCTCAGGCAGCACAACACCCCCCAAACTTTGCATGCACCTTTATTTTAAAACAATAACCAAGGGCGGCCTACTCATCTTGTATTGAATTTAATGTTTGCTTAATAAATAAATTACATGAATACAAAAAGTACTCCTTACACTAATGATCTATGGGGGGGGGTTAAATGCTAGAAGAAAAAGGGAAATATTACAGACTTATTGTTTTTTGTCTGATAATTCTACTGTTCTGATAATCAGAAGACCCAAGTTAAACTTATGTTTTCTCAATGACTTACTTGCTTCCAGAAGGGAAATCACTTTATCCCTATGTCTCCAATTAATGACATGCACGTCTTTCTACTTTTAAAACATACAACACATGGCAGAATAAACAAAACTGTGTAAGCTGTGATGTGATGGCAATTAAATGAGAAAATAAACTGAATGTACTTACAAAGACAATTTCCAAAGAGGATAAAAGATCAAACCTTGAAAACAATCTTGTATCTCAGCTTACTAGTTGTGTGACTCAGGTAACTTAACTATGCCTCAATTCTGTATATTGTAAAACGGGGAAAATAGAACTATCTTCCCATAGGAATGCTGTAAGCACTGAGGGCACGCAAAGTGCTTACTACAGAAGCTGGTACAAAAATGTTCAATACACATCAGCTATTATTGTTTTTCTTAAGTTACAGTGTTTTAGAGGATACTATTTGCCTCTTCCCAAAGCACTGGTTTTGTTATTTCGGCAAGAAAGAAGTTTAAGAATACCCTTTGCTCCAAATACGCAGTGACAATTTGTAATGGCAAAGTAACATGAGCTCCTCAGAACTAGTCAAGTTGGCTTTTTTTTTTTAAAAGAGAAAGAGCGAGAGAGAGCACACACACACACACAGAAGCAGGTGGAGCGGCAGGCAAAGGGAGAGGAAGAAGCAGGCTCCCCGTGGAGCAGGGAGCCCGATGTGGGGCTCAATCCCAGAACCCTGGGATCATGCCCTGAGCTGAAGGCAGATGCGCAACTGACTGAGCCACACAGGTGCCCATGAAATTGGCCTATTAACTAAAGATCTCCAGGAGTTCTAGTTCTTGCTATCGACAAAAGTGAGTTTAACAGGGGGCATGCTTATCTCACCCAACAGACATGGTGCTACTCTCTTAATATATCTAAGTTCTCAGTTTTAAATTGATTTTAAGTGCTCTCATTACTTAATTTTTTTTTTAAAAAGATCAAAGCTGTTAGCCCATAATTATTTCTGTAATTTTATTTGCTACCTGTGAATCAACCACTCCAGACACTTCTGTGCTGGCTTCAGTAGGAAGTAAGGAGACAAGTGAATAAGGAATAATGAAATGTTTTCATCCAGCTGTTTGTTCACTGCTTTGGTCTGAACGCTGCGCTCCAGTGTTTTTGCTAGCTGGCTGAACAACGGTGCTTCAAACTGCTCAAAGGAAGGGTCAATCCCCAGCAGCTCTTCCAGGCCAGTGCGTCCTAGGAAAAGGCCAAATGATTTAACAACTGATTGCAAGCAAACTCATCTCACCCCTCTTTCACAGTTTTATTTACCCCCCAAATCTCTGTATCCTTTTAGCAGGTATAATCATAACACAGTCCCAAACATAGATTTCTAGTTTTCAACATAAAGAATAAATCCAATCTCCCCAAGTAGGAGAACAGAAAGTTCTGCCCCGCCGAAGCCATTCCTTTAAAAACAAACAACCCATTCAGTAACGAGGCCAGTCCTCCTAGGGATTAGGAGGCCTCCTCCTGCAACCCAGCCACTGCCTCCAGCCTTTTCTGAGCTGTTCTTCACTCTACCCATTAGTTAAGCTCCCTAACCCTGCTTCACCTGTGCAATTCGGCTACTGCTCCCCGCACACGTTTCAAGCATCTAGCACCTGGCTGTTATTCTCTTTCCCTGAGCAACGTAAGTCAACACCTTAGAAACTGCTAAGGAAGAGGGAGGGTCTGGAGAGAAAACGAGACAGCAACACTCACACAACAAACGCTTCAGAGCTTCTGTGAGTTAACGGATAGCTCACCGATGGCAAAGGCGGTGTCCCTGTCGACGGTGGCCGCTTCCTTGGGGTCAAACAACAAAGAAGCGACTTCATCTCTTGAGAGCAGACTGCGGTCACTCTGCGGGAGGGCGAGGCGCTGGAGCTGCTGGGCTAAGGACGTCATCGCTCACGCCGGCGGATCCCTGAAAACACAGGCTAGGAAACACCACCACCGTGAGAAGTCTCCAGGAAACTACGAGCCCCTAACGCCTCCCGTGCAAGAAACTCCTTCGCTCTCAGCGCCGTCCCAGACATACACGGGCTGCCCCGTGACTCACGGACTCAAGAAGCGGACACCGCAGCACCAGCGTTAACTAATTAAAGCTCCCGGGGCCGCACCACGGCTTTCCTCAGCCCTGCCTCCGCGACACTCGCAAACCCGCCGACACCTCACCCGCCTCGGTAAACCGTCTACTCCCCTACAGCTCCCGCTCACTGGGAACCTGATTTCGGGAAGCGCGTACCGAGTAACACGCCTTCCCAGCAGTTCCCACATGCGACCCGAGCAGCCAGCTCTCGCCCGGAAATTAAAAGCACGCTTCACGAGAGCTTCCGGTTTCAGGCGCTACGGCAAGAGAAGAGGCACAAGCTTGTCAGAAAGGCGGTACGCTACGCCACCTCCCTGCGTGGAAGCCCCACCCCTTCGCCCTGCGGGGCTCCAGCTCCCGCTCCGCGTCTGAGTCCCGCTGGGCTCCTCCGCTGGCGGCTGCCCGTCCGCACTCTGCGGTTGGCGCCCGCAGGGTTCAGTCTCAGGGCGAGCCTTTTGAGAGGATCTGGAACTGGACGCATTTATTAGACATACATTTATCCAGCTCTTACCGTGTAGCAGCACATTCGGCGGTGGTTGGAAATGGGAGCCCTGAGGTCACGTGGGCTCAGGCGCCTGCGCCCCTGGGCTGCAGGAGCTCACCGAGTGATCTCTCTGAGTGTGTTCCCTGGATCAAGTGGGGAAAGGCGGAGGATTGCGTGAGATGAGCCGCTCTGTAAACCCGGGTGCCCCCGCCCGGGAGCTTGGGGACGTTCCTGGAGGGCGCATACTGCATTTCTCTTCTCTTCTCGAGTTAACCCTGCGGGGTCACAACTCACAGACCGAACTGACCACCCCAGGTCAACGGTGCTAGGAGTTTTAACAAAGGAAGATGTAGCTCTCTCCCCAGTCGGGACACAGACGAGTTTCCGTCGCCCCTCAAAGTCAGTCTTGCCCCTTGGCTGTGATGCGCGCTCCCACCCAGGTCCCAGACAGCCGCGGGGGATGGCATCGTGGTGGGCTAATGCTGCTCACGGGTGTCTCACCTGGACACTACCGTCTGTTTCCAAAGCAGGGCGCGGTGTGTGCGGCAAACGGGAGCTTCTCTCCGAGAAGAGACACAGCGCGGGAGGGACTGGATATCCTCTACCGTCTCTGGATGCTTCATTTTTTTTTCCTAATAATAATTTTTTATTATATTATGTTAGTCACCATACAGTACATCCTTAGTTTTTGATGTAAAGTTCCATGATTCATTACTTGTGTATAACACCCAGTGCACCATGCAATACGTGCCCTCCTTAATACCCATCATGGGTCTAATCCCATTCCCCCACCCCCTTCTCCTCTGAGGCCCTCAGTTTGTTTCCCAGAGTCCATAGTCTCTTCATTTCTTTCAAAAGATGGAACTTTTCCGTACCCGGCGTTCATCTTTCAATAACCCTCTTCCCTGGAGATTGTTGGAAACAGTTACAAATTTGGGGGCTCCCTGCTTCTATACTCAGTGCGTATTTTCTGCTTTTTTATTAGAACCGTCTTTTGTTCTTGTTTTACTTTAACAGCATTCAGAACAACCCAAAATCTTTTCAATTATTCCTGCAGATAGTTAATCTCCTTTTTCATGTGGTGTTAATTGCCTTAAGAGAATAACAGGACTTTTTAAGTTCTGTCGTACCTACTTTACCCACACAAACAGATACCTCAGAGATATTGTTTCGCCCTAATGTTTCAAAGGGAATTTTGCCTTTACAAGAGCCATCAGCTTAGGGAGAAGTTAAAGTAGTAAGAAATGAAAAAACAGTACCATTTTATCCACAAGACAAGTTTGCTTTTTCACTTAAAAAATCCTGAATGTATTTTTAAAAGCTTCATAAAAATGAAAACAAAAAGAAAAATGCTACAGGTATTTGGTTCAACTCTTTATCAACCAAGGAAGAATTCACTGAGAATTCGAGCAAACAGGCATTTACTTGGGCAATGAGAATTGCAATGCCGGGGACAGATTCAGATAGGAACTTGAATTGTGCTCTGAGGAAGACAAGGAAGGGGCAGAGATATAAAGGTGAAAGGTCATGAGTGCAGTTCTCATTTAGGTCCTCTATGCAAAATAGGAATTTAAAGTATGTTAATTGGGAATGGTTGGATTCATAGATAAACGAAGGATTGAAACTTATTAAATCAAGTTGCCTCCTTTCAAAGTGAAGAATTTGAAAGATTCAGGTGTCATGATGATGAAGGAATTAAATCCAGGCTGAGGGCTTGCAGCCGACAAAAAGTTCATGGTTCCTCCCATGAGGATGTGCATAAATTTTTCCTCCCTTATGGTCTCTCCACCCTATTTAAAACAGCTAGGCTTAGCTAGGCTTGCTTGCTCTGTTTGAAATCTTTCATGCCTTTCTATGTCAGATCCAATGGTATATGGTGCCATGATGAATTTTATTTTGGAAGTAAACTAGGAAAGTAAGAAAATAAGTCAGAGATTTATTATATAGATATAGATATATATTATATGTTTATTTTAAAAATATACCTTGATCTTGAGTTATATCTTTTTCTCCATCTTAAAAGAATTTTTGAATATATTGCTGATTGTTTTCTGATTATCTCCTCCTTGGTTTTTGTGATTATACACCCGTCTCCTAGTTTAATTATTCAGCTGAGGACGAGAGCAAACTTACTTACTCAGTTGTTATTTGAATTTAAAATATCAGTTGTCTAAAAATCCTTTTCATGGCTTTTGCTTCTTTACATTCATTAAATCCATAACCTTAGCTATAGTTAATACATATTTCTTGATGCAAAGATAAACATGGTTTTCAGAGATGGTATTTTAACTATATGCTCTTTCATTTGTTGAGGGATGTCATGACAGTACAGGGATGACTTCTGTTCCTCAATTAATCACTGTTCAAGGCAAGGCACAGTTTCTAAGAGTGATTTGAGCAAGTAAATTGTTTTTCAAGGGCTATTCTCCCTCCTTTACCCTACCCCTTTTAATCCCTAGTATTGATACTTTTGATTCATTCCATGTGTACTTTACACCAGCCTAGGCATTTAGTGGTGAACAAGACAGCTGGGCTTTCTACCCTTATGGAACCTACATTCCACCAGGAAGAGACAAACAGTAAGCAAATAGATAAACCAGAAAAGCATCAAGTAATGTGATAAGTACTCTAATGATACTACTACAAAGCCATATGATAGGGTGACTGAGAAAAGGCATCCTTAGTTTGAGTGGCTAGAGGGAACATTGACTCATGACCTGAATGAGAAGTCTTGACATTTACTCCCACTCCAGTCACAACAGAACATCTCTCCATCCATCAAATACACCAAGCTTGTATTTTCTCCACAGCATCTATGACTACCCGGAACAATTTGATTTGCTGGCCTGTTTATTTCTTCTGTCCCCTCTCTTGAATACTGTCTCCATATAGGCTGACATGACGTCTGCCCCTCAGATAATGGAGGCTGGGCAGGTGTGCAAGTAGAGACTCACCTACTGTCGGTTTAAATTATTTTTAAAAGATTTTCTTTATTTATTTGGCAGAGAGGAGAGAGAGAGATAGAGCGCACAAGCAGGGGGAGCAGCAGGCAGAGGAAGAGGGAGAAGCAGGCTCTCCTGCTGAGAAAGGAGCCCAACTTGGGGCTCAATCCCTGGGATCATGACCGGAGCCAAAGGCAGACGCTCAGCTGACTGAGCCACACAGATGCCCGTAAATATTTAAAAGTTATAAGTCAACCTAACACACTGTTAACTCCTCCTCTACTGTTAACTGTTACAAACTCCCATTTTTGACAAGTAAACATTTAAAAGACAAAATAAAAATGTTTTTATATGAATGAAAGATGGCAAAATATAAAAGATGACAGTACTTAATTATTGTACTTGTCTGGGTATAACATTGATTGGCTGATGAGTTTGGATGTGTAATAAAGACATATAGAGCTAATACATTCCCTATATATTTATCCCATAAAATTTCAGCAAAATTATCAATCATATTGTTTCACCCAGATTTTCAAGAATTGTGTTCTATTGATAAAAATGATCAAAAAAGATTTAAAAATAATATTTAATTACATTCCAAGTATACAAAACTTGAATATATTTTCATAAAAATATGAATTAAATAAAAAGCCAATACATTTTATTTTTCACTTGTTTTCAATAGTTATCTTTCTTTTTTTAAAAAGACTTCATTCATTTATTTGAGAGAGAGAGAGAGCGCACGTGAGAGAAAGCACAGCAGGGGGAGTGGCAGAGGGAGAGGTAGAAGCAGGCTCCCCGCCGAGCTGGCAGCCCGATGTGGAGCTGGATCCCAGGATCCCGGAATCATGACCAGAGCCGAAGGCAGACACTTAATCAAATGAGCCACCCAGGCACCCCAACAGTTATCTTTCTTTTAAGAAGGCAAAAGAGATTATAATTAATGACAAAACTTTAAATAAAATTAAATAAAGCTGAAGTTTTTAATTTTTTCATAAATATTATTACCTTATTAAATATTTTTCACAAGGGTGCCTGGGTGGCTCAGTCAGTTAAGTGCCTGACTTCAGCTCAGGTCCTGATCTCAGGGTACTGGGATGGAGCTCCATCTTGGGCTCCCTGCTCAGTGGGGAGTCTACTTGTCCCTCTCTCTCTCCCTCTGCCCCTTCCCCTGCTCATGTTCTCTCTCTCTCTCTGTCAAATAAATAAATAAATAAATAAATAAATTTTTTTCACAAAAAATAAATTATTCACAAGTTTGTCATTCAATGTCCATCTAGTTGCCAGTGTATAAAATCAGTATTACCTTTCATTCATATTACATCTATATCTACCTATTTTCAAATTTAAGACTCATATGAATTGTTTAATATTGTAAACAGTCTTCAGCTACCATATCCAATTGTTGAGAATACTTTGCTGGTTCATGAGTACGTCCAGACCCATAAATTGGAAAACAAAAGGAAACAAGAAAGTATGTTTGGAACTGCTTAGAAATAACACTTCATTGGCAGAAATCTATTATGTTCATGCAGTCTGAAAGGAGGAACGTGACAAGTTAATTACTTTGTCTTTTCTTCTTACCTAAGCCATTTTACATACTAATCTTCCTTACACTCTGACACAGTGTCTGGAAGCAGTACAACTCGTAAGCCTTCCGTGCATTCAAACGGGGTTTTCTTTTAGTTGAGGACACAGGGCAAGAGACCCGTTTCTCAGATGCTTAAACACACAAATCAGAGACTGGATGTTCAGTCTCCCACATTTTTAAACCAATTTTTTTATGTATTTGTGATATGTAGGGTGCAGACCTTACCCCAGTCCAAGGGTGGTCTTGAAATCAGGGCTTTCTCATGCTTGCTACTAAATCCTTGTTGTCAGCTAACATGCCTGGGATGTGGTTGGCAGTAAACATTTATTGGCTGAAAAAATGAGTGAATGAATGTATACATACGTAAACTGTGTCTGTATGTATCTCTTTCCCGTTCAAGAAATGTATATCAGGGGGCGCCTGGGTGGCACAGTGGTTGGGCGTCTGCCTTCGGCTCAGGGCGTGGTCCCGGCGTTATGGGATCGAGCCCCACATCAGGCTCCTCCGCTAGGAGCCTGCTTCTCCCTCTCCCACTCCCCCCTGCTTGTGTTCCCTCTCTCGTTGGCTGTCTCTATCTCTGTCAAATAAATAAATAAAATCTTAAAAAAAAAAAAAAGGAAATGTATATCAGAATGTAGGTGAGTGAAAGTAGTATCGTTACAGGAATGACTTAGAAATATTCTAACTGTAATAAAAGTAAATTATTTAGAAACTTCCATTTTTTTTGTTCGTACTTTATTTACAACATATATCACAACTGATGGGACACTATCTACCTGAAAATATATCCATTGGTGAGAAATGAAATAAGATGTATGTAATGAGCAATGTCAACTCAGCATGTGAAATCTACATTTTAGTCAAGTGGCAAGAAGTACATGATTAGTTCAATGAACTGAGAAGTTAAATATTTGTTCTTCATATTATGTCCCAAAGTTATTTACATTATTATGAATTTGAACACTTGTGGACCTGTCACCAGAAATGGCAATTATTTTTCTGGTTATTTTGAAATGCAGTCGTGGGGAGCTGGGAATTGAAAAAAAGAAGAAAAAAAAAAGAGATTTGGCAACCAATTAGAGACGTGCCTGATACAGCTCTGGGAACCAGCAGAGGGCGCTGAAGCATTTTCCTGACCCCCAGGGGACGTTCAGCGGTATCCCCAGGTAACGTGAGGAGCAGCAGCTTTCAAACTTTTTAAATTTGAAAATTGTGTACAATTATATAAAAATTGGTTCATATAATTTTCGATATATTATAAAAAGCAATAAAAGGAAGGCCTTTAAACATTTAGAGAACCGCAGGACTCGAAAGTGTTCAGATTTTCTTAGCTAATGAGAATTATTCACTCATCTGTTTAATAAACACATGAAACTATAGGTGTGGGTGTCCTGAATCCCTTTCCCCCACCCCCACCTCATTCTAAGTTAATTTCCGTTGAATTTTTGCTACTGGGGAGATTTTTGTGTTGAATAAGGTCGTGGTGAAGTAGAGAACTGGGAAAGCCAGCAAGGTGAAATTAATAGAAACATCATGACAAAGAGTTATCAGAAAATCCAGGAAAGTTTAGATGGTTGGTGTGGAGGGGAAGGATTCAGCTCTCTGTGAGCTGGCTTTGAAGAACTTGGGGTAGAGAAGGGTTTGGGTGATAAAATGAAGAAAAGAGCAGCTCCACGTATGAGATGGTATTAGGAAGTAAATAGAGAAAAAATTTTAAGGTTTTCTTTGTGTTACATTCGTATTCTCCTTTTGGCATTTTTTTTTTTTTGGCAGGGTACAGTATACTTTATTGATGGTACGTGACAAGGTAAGGCTCTCCAAGCCCCTCCACTTCTTCAGGGGGTCTGGGATGGAAACCATGTGGAGGTCGGGGGATTCTCAGTGTGTTGCGGGATGAGGTGGGGTGAGGACTCCCCAGCAGCTGAGGGCCTTTCTCTTCCTCTTGCTCTCACTGGGGCTGGTGGTCTAGGGGGCAATTACACCTTGGAGGCCATGTGGGCCAGAAGGTCCACTACCTGTAGTGTAGCCAAATTCATTGTCATACCAGGAAAGGAGCTTAACAAAGTGGTCATTGAGAGCAGTGTCAGCCCCGGGATTGAAGGTGGAGGAGTGCATGTCACTGTTACAGTCACAGGAGACAACCTGGTCCTCAGTGGAGCCCAGGGTGCCCTTGATGGGGCTCTCGATGCCTGCTTCACCACCTTGTTGATTGATGTCATTGTATTTGGCAGCTTTCTGCAGGCAGAAGGTCAGATCCATGGCTGACAGGTTGGTGGTGGGGACACAAGGACCATGCCAGTGAGCTTCCCATTCAGTTCAGGAATGATCTCACCTACAGCCTTGTTTTCAGTAGAAACAGGGATGATGCTCTGGGCAGCCCCTCGGACTTCCCAGAGGAGCCATCCATGGTCTTCTGGGTGGCAATGATGGCGTGGACTGTGGTCATGAGTCCTTCCATGATGCTGAAGTTGTCATGGATGAACTTGGCCAGAGTGGCCAAGCAGTTGGTGGTGCAGGAGGGATTGCTGACAACGTTGAGGGAATTGTCATACTTTTCATAGTTCATGCCCATCACAGACACGGGGGAATCAGCAGAAGGGGGGAGATGATGACCCTGTTGGCCCCACGCTTCCAGTGAGCCCCCGCCTTCTCCATGGTGTTGCAGATCACAGTGGATTCTACAACACACTCAGAACCAGCATCGCCCCATTTGGTGTTGGCGGGATCTCCCTCGTAAAAGATGGAATTGGGCTTTCTGTTGATGACAAGTTTCCCGTTCTCAGCCTTGACTGCCCCATTGCACTTGCCATGGGTGGGATCATACTGGAACATGCAGACCACGTACTTGAGGTCAGTGAAGGGGTCATTGGTGGTGACCATATCCACTTTGCCAGAATAGAAAGCAGCCCTGATGACATGGTGCTCAATACAGCCAAGTCCACTTACTCCACCCTTCCCCATCACGTCTTGGGCGGTGGCTGGCACTGCGCCAGAAGATGCAGCTATTTGTCCGCTGGGGAGGAGCAGTGAGCCTCCCTCTGGTATTCTTAAAAGTCTTCTCTGAAAAGTTCAGTTTATTTTCAGTTCTCTCTAGGAGCCAGACTACTATTTTTTGTGATATAACTCTATGCTGTATCTAGTTTCAAGACCCAGTAAACCAGTTCAGTTTAACGTGGGCTATTGAAGTATTCCAAATAAAGAGATGAAAATACCATTATTTCCCAATAACGTGATTATACACCTAGAAAACCCAAGGACAAAAACAGACACATAGACCAATGGAACAGAATAGAGAACCCAGAAATGGACCCTCGGCTCTTTGGGCAACTAATCTTTGATAAAGCAGGAAAAAACATCCAGTGGAAAAAAGACAGTCTCTTCAATAAATGGTGCTGGGAAAATTGGACAGCTACATGCAAAAGAATGAAACTTGACCACTATCTAAACTTCATACACAAAAATTAAGGATAGGTCAAAGACTTAAATGTAAGAACTAAAACTACAAAACTCTTAGAAGAAAATATAGGGTCAAAGCTTCACAACATTGGATATGGCAATGATTTATTGGATATGACTTCAAAGTGCAGGCAAAAAAATAATATATAGACAAATTGGACTTTATAAAATATTTAAAGTTTTGTTCACCAAAAAAATAAATCAACTGAGTAAAAAAGCAACCCTTAGAATGGAAGAAAACATCTGCAAATTATATACCTCATAAGGGATTAATACCCAGAATACAGAGAGAACTCCTAGAACACAACAACAACAAAACCCAAAGCAATAAATGGACAAAGGACTTAAATAGACATTTCTCCAAAGAAGACATACAAATGGCCAATAAGCACGATATGATGCTCAACTGCTAGTTATTAGGGAAACGTAAATAAAATACAGTGAGATACCACCTTATACCCATTAGGACGGCTAGTATAAAAACAAAACAAAATAACAGCTTTGGTGAGGTTGTGGAGAAATGGGAACTCTTGGACCCTGTTGGTGGGAAAAAAAGACATTATAGCCACTGTAGAAAGTGGTATGGCGATTCCTCAAAATATAAAAAACAACTATCATATGACCTAGCAATTCCATTTCTGGGCCCATAATCCGAAAGAACTGAAAGCAGAGTCTTGAAGAAATATTTCTACTTCCATACGCGGCAGCATTATTCACACTAGCTAAAACGTAGAAGCAACCTAAGTACTCCTCAGGAATATTACTCAGCTATCAGAAAGAACGAATTTTCAACATTTGCTGCAACATGGACAGGTCTGGAGGAGATAATGCTAAGTGAAATACGTCAAGCAGAGAAAGACAACTATCATATGATTTCTCTCATCTATGGAACATAAGAACTAGGATGATCGGTAGGGGAAGAAAGGGATAAAGAAAGGGGGGAATCAGAAGGGGGAATGAAGCATGAGAGACTATGGACTATGAGAAACAAACTGAGGGCCTCAGAGGGGAGGGGGGTGGGGGAATGGGATAGACTGGTGATGGGTAGTAAGGAGGGCACGTATTGCATGGTGCACTGGGTGTTATACGCAACTAATGAATCATCGAGCTTTACATCGGAAACCGGGGATGGACTGTATGGTGACTAACATAATATAATAAAAAATCATTAAAAAAAAAAAAAAGAAAAGCCAAGGATTCAGTTCTAGAAACAACTGGACATAGTATGGAGTATAGGAAACTGAATAGGCGAGAGTGTAAACAACAGACACACACATACACACATGTGATGCCCACAGCATTTTATCTGTAATTGTAGGAAAACAAAGCGACAAAATAAAGGCCAATTTCCAACACCCACACAAAGTACTTGAGAGAAAAATATGTAAGATCTTTGTGAAGAAACAATAAAAACTTATGGAAAGTTAAAACAAATGATTTGAGTGAGTAGAGAAGATTGATAGCTATATTATGCTCCTGGATAGGAAGACAAATATTATATGAAATGTCTATGTGTCATCTCCAAGTTAATTTACGTATTTAATTCAGTCTTAAGAAAAATCCCAGAATGGTTTTAAAAACTTGACAAAATGTTTCCCAAATGGATATAAAAGAATAAGTATAACAGAATACATTTAAAAAATTCTCAGAGGGAAATATAATGGAAAAATATAATAAGGTAGATTAGCGTTATCAGGTATTAAAGATATAAGACAAAGCAGCTCCAGGTAAAAGAGTATAGCTCTGAGGCAAAAATAGACTAATACAGTCACAGCACCAAAGAGCTCATCCAGAAATGGACCCCAATATACAGTACAAGGTAAATATCAAAGACAACCAGGGAAGAAAATATTCGCTAGTGGATGTTGGGGTAGGTAATTTGGGTGGAGTAAAAAAAAAAATAAAAATAGATATTTACCTCAATCCATACACAAGAATGAATTCCAGAATACCTAAAGAAATCATAGTTCTGAACAGAATGGAGTAATCAGGGACCATATTAACACTCCCACTGGAAACAACTAACACATGGACAAAATAGATGAAACAATGGTTTTCAAAACACTGTATATCAGGCAGATAAGTTACCAGTGATCCCAGAGAGACATGAAAAGAGAGGTGGTCCTATGGTTGCCCCAGTGTACTGCCTTGGGAGAGTCTCTTGGTCACAGCCCGAGGAGGGAAACCCAGGCAGAGCACAGTGGACTCTCTGAGCTGAAGACATGGAGCTAAGAGTCCAAGGAGCACGAGGTGGCTAAAGCTTGCAGGACAGAGTACTGAAGAAGAGAAACCCTCAAAGAGAGAGCGAGAGAGCTGTGGAGATCTACAGGGATTCCCCCTTGAGTACTGGTCAGAGCTTGCTAAAGCTGAAGAAAGAGCCATCTGAAGGGATTAGCGGGAACAGTGCCCACATTCACACAGCACCGAGAATAGAGCCGGTTCCTACCAGTGAGGTGAAAGCCTCATGACCGGGTAGAGTTCACAGAAGTCTTGCCTCAGAAGTGGTGTAATTGGAGCAACTGGCTGGACGTAAGCTCGGCTCCAGGGTCCCCCAACACAACTCAACAGGAAGACATGGAAGAGAGAACTGTTGGCAAGTAACCTAGCTACGTTCCAGAGCAAAACTCAGCGGTGTCTAAAGGAATACAAAAATATCCAGCACGCAACAAGGTGATTTTCACAATATCTGGTATTGAATAGAAAATGATGAGGACCACAGAAAAGGAAGAAAATACAACACATAATGAAGAAACATCAATTGAAACAGACTCAGAACTAACACAGACATTGGAATTAGCAAAGACAATAATCAATTGTTATAACTATTCTGTATGTTCAAAAAGTTAATAGAGACATAGGATATATTTAAAAAGGCCCACATTGAGCTATGAGACAAGAAAACTGTGATGTGTAAGATGAAAAATACCCTGAATGGGAGTAATGGCAAAGTAGATGTCAGAGAAGAGAAGATTAGTGAACTCGAAGCATAGCAATAGAAACTACCTAAAATGAAACACCCACAGACAGAGAATTGTTTTTTGAAATGAACAAAGCACCAGTAAATTATGAGACAACCTTAAATGGATGGGTGTATTTGCAATTGGAATCCCCATAGGCAGGGGTAGACAGAAAAAAATATCTGAAGAGATAATGGCTGGACATTTTCCAAAGTTGATGACAAATGATGAATCTATAGAGTCAGGAATCACGATAAACATCCACACAAGAAACAGGAAGAAAAGGACACCAAGTCTTATCATAATCAAAATACTAAAAAATATAAATATAAAAACTTTAATAGTAGAAGAAACAGAAAATACTGGAATTCCATATTTATCAACTTGGGGGATAATATGAGAGAGAACTTCCCAGATGCTCAGAAAACAATTATTGAAGGAAAGATCAGCAGATATAACACAAATTCAAATATCTGATGCTTTTTTTTAAAGACTATTTTAAAGATGTATTTATTTTTTTTATTTTACAGAGAGAGAGAACAAGTCGAGGGGGAGGGGGACGGAAAGGGAGAGAAGCAGAGTCCCTGCTGAGTGCAGAGCCTGACGTGGGGCTCCATCCCATGACCCTGAGATCGTGACCTGAGCAGAATCAAGAGTCAGGCACTTAACCAACTGAGCCACACAGGTGCCCCTGATGCTTTTAAAATAATGCATAAACAAACTTCAAAGACAAGCAACAGAGTGAAAAAACAAATATAGACAAATACAGAAGGTAAGAGGATAATATTATACATGTACATAACACACAGCTCCTAATAATAATGAGAAAAACATTAAGATTTCAATATATGGACAGCCAAAAAACATAACCAAATGATTCACACACACAAAATCTAACACGTAAATTTATGGGGAAGTATCCAGCTTTGTTAGAAAGCAAACAAATGTCAATTAGAATAATGCACCTCATGCCTACGAAATTAGCAAATGTTTACAAAAGTAACATTGTTTATTCCTCAAGAAAACAGATTTTAGTTCATATTTTCATGCATCGCCAATGATACTATGAAGTGGTGCCGCCCTTTCAGAAGTAATTTGGAAATACGCATCAGGAGCTCAAGCTATGTTCATACCCATGGACTTACGGATTCCATTTCTGAATGCCTGTTAACAACCCAACATTCTACAGCCATAATCAGACTATTATCACTACACTGTGTGGGACAGTAAATTTTTAAAAGTACACTTATGTATAATTAAATGTAAATTCAGTTAATATAAGTATATATTTTAAATAAAAATTTTTGAAAACTATACTTTGGTATTTTTAAACAAAAGTAATTGAAGATCTTTTCCTAACTTATCTATGCATACCAATCATTTTTACATGATATTTTCCATTTTAAATCAGCCTCTCATATTTAAACCTTCACAAGTATAGTCACCATTTTTCTCCATAAATAAGTTTGCATAGCTTATTGCAGATAATATATTAACGACTATTTAAACACCGGTGTGCATTTGGGGTTATGCTACTTTGAAGGCTTTTCTTTAGCCTGAGAACAAAGAGCATACTTTGAAGAAGGGATTCAGTTCAAGGAGTCGGGTTTCTACAACAGGAGGAGGAATGAAATGAATTCACTCTGTTTAATGATCTTATGCAGACATTGGGAAAGTTTTCATTATGTATCTCAGAGAATCTTTCTGTAAAAGTCAATGTAATTACAACAGTTTTAAGGTGTAATTGTAGACATTAAAGAATCGTAGAACTAAAGGATGATATATTTATATATAAGGCGGTTATTTTTTGATTGTTAGGTAAAGGGGAAAAGCATTTCATTCAAAGCTCCAAAATTGGTCAGGTCAAAATTATTGGGACAGTCTGAAGGTTGGAAAGATGATGTTATACCTTCAAAAAATTAATTAAATGCACACTAGCAAAGTGAGTCCTATTATACTTCACACATGTTGTTAGTCTTATCTCTTCATTGAATGTGCTTTCAAACATTTCAGAGGGTCTCAGAATCTTTAGGGAGCCGTGCTATTGTACAGGAAGTACAAAGAAGACTATAAAAATAACAGAACGGACTCTTTCTCGTACCTCCTTCCAATTATAAGGACCTTGGGATCGCCGAGCCAGAGACGGGAATCGTGAGTAGTTTGCCTCAGTTGTGGGTGTAGCTTATTTGACAATGCTTTGTGGGAACTAACACTGAGATCACCAATAAAATGAGTTTCCAAGTAATACCAGATTTGCCACTACGTCATTCAATTCAAGTCAATTCAATTAACATTAATATATCTCTACAGAATGTCCCACCCTTTGACAAATGCTGAAAAGGTGACCGATCCATAGGGCTGGATTTAGCCAGAAGGAAGCATTAGCGAGTCTAGTACAAAAGGGAGCCTTTTAGCATCACCTCTGCCTTTCTGTTTAACAGGGAGGAGACCAGAGATTGAGGGCACAAAGGGGTCAGCTTTCCCTGGAGAGTTCCTTTTCTCGGAGAAGGTGACAATTGAGCTGTGTCTTGAAAGGTCGAATCGAGACAAACAAGGGGATGACACGCTGGGGGACAAGTCATTCCGGGCAGTGGGGCCAGCCATGAAAAAGCACAGATATGAAGCCGAGTGTTTGGGCAGCTGTCAGCCCAAGTGGAACGTGGGTTGTGCTAGAAGGAAAAAGGCAAGGAAGGAGGTGAGATCCAGAGATGGAGGTCAGGTATGGGAGACGTTCTAAGCCAAATCCCCTAAAAGGCAGGGAGTTGTAGGTGGTGACTCTGGCCTCCTGTGGAGGTTCGGTCAAAGGGGTGAAGCCTGGCTGTGGAGACCAGTAGGAGATCGCTGTAATAGTTCGGTCCTGAGGTTATGTTAACATTTTAATAAATGTCCCTGCAGATGCCACTGAGAAATTATTTCCTCCATTCTTGGAGTATAATTGGTTGGAATTTTAAAAGCTGAAAGATTTAAAACTGTGCACGGAGTTTATGAAATAAAAAGAGCTACCGGAAAGGAAATCATCAAACAAACAAAGAAAAAACCACTCATGGTGATTAAGACACTGAGCCTTTACCCATGTGGAGCTTGGAGGGAACTCACCAGCACCCTAACTCTAGGACATGGTTTCCAAATTGCCACAGAAAAGACACTGTAGCTCTTAATGGAACGACTGGATGCTGCAGCGAGGAGGTCACATCTATCAAACTAACCTTCCCCTGGTAGATTTTCCACTGCTCTGTCACAGTCTTTTTTTCCCCTAGGGCTAACTGAAAGTTGTGTTAGGGTTAGCACAGAATCTACATATTTAAATAGATTCAGCCAGAACGAAGACACGAACTGAGATAGTTTTATCAGTGGAGTTATTATCAATAGTTACAGAGTCCCTACCAAATGCTATATTTCATGTTATTTTATTTCATTTTAAAGATTTTATTTATTTACTTTGAGAGAGAGAGAAATCACAAGTGGGAAGAAGAGGCAGAGGGAGAGGGAGAGGGAAAAGCAAACTCCCTGTTGAGTAGAAAGCCCAATTTAGGGCTCAATCCCAGAACCCCAAGACGCCAAGATCTTGACCTGACCCGAAGGCAGAGTCTTAACTGACTGAGCACGCAGGCGCCCCCAAATGCTATATTTTAAATACTGAGCTTTTGTCCTTGCTTTGTTACGTGCAATATTGAAGGAAGGTTTGTGTTTTTAGCCTTTTGTTCTGGGTTTGGTTTTGGGGTTTTTTTTGTGTGTTTTTTTGTTTGTTTGTTTTGTTTTTGGTACTGTGGTCTTTCCCTTTTAGTTAAAACTGTTGAAAATAGCAACACTTGTCCTCCTTCCCTTCAGATGATATTGATGACATTCCCCTAACTCTAACTGCGGGTCCTGTCTCCTCTGGATGCTCAGCAGAAACTCTGAGGACTGTGCATATTATAGTTTTGCAGATGAGTCAGGAATGGCCCAGAAAAATCCATTATGATGCCTCGCATGTATGTCTTTAGGCAAAGCAATTATGTTTCCACATGTAGCATTTTAGAACGCAAGTGTCCTTAGAGATCGTGCAATCCAACTCTGCATTGTAGATTAAGAACGTTTCAGTAAGATTCCGTGTTCACTCAGGTCGCCTGGGTGGCTCAGTCATTTAAGCGTCTGCCTTCGGCTCAGGTCATGAGGGCCTGAGCTCCGCATCGGGCTCCCTGCTCAGCGGGAAGCCTGCTTCTTCCTCTCCCACTCCCCCTGCTTGTGTTCCTTCTCTTGCTGGCTGTCTCTGTCAGATAAATAAATAAAATCTTAAAAAAAAAGATTCTGTGTTCACTGATCAGATTAGCAGATTATAAAAAGATTATGATATTCAGTGCTGATAAAGGTGTGCAGAAGGCACATTCTCATACTCTCCTGGGGGAGAGATAAAGCAGTATGCTTTTGGAGGGTAGTTTGGTACTCCCTACATAAATTGAAATATGTATACCTCGGCAGTTCCATTTTTAGAAAGCTATGCTTTAGAAACTTGATACATATACATGGGGGTATATGTACCAATGTGCTTGTTGCAGGATTTTTAGATGGTTAAAATTTGGGGTCGGTCTAAATGCCCCATAATGGGAATTGTCAAATAAATTAGGATATGTCTGTATCATGAAAGAGTGTCCAAGATGCACTGTTTAGTGCGAAAAGCAAGTTACAGGACAATATATAGAGTTTGATCCCATTTTTATTGAAACATATATATATTTATTTAAGTGCTTATAGAGGAATGTGTCAAGTGATATACACCAAATTTTTTTTAAAGATTTTATTTTTATTTATTTGACAGAGATAGAGACAGCCAGCGAGAGAGGGAACACAAGCAGGGGGAGTGGGAGAGGAAGAAGCAGACTCCTAGCAGAGGAGCCTGATGTGGGGCTCGATCCCAGAACGCTGGGATCACGCCCTGAGCCGAAGACAGACGCTTAACCGCTGTGCCACCCAGGTGCCCCTCAAGATTCTTTTTTCTGTATAGACCATTGTAATCATCATAGAAATATTCATTTATAGTTACTGTGCCCCACTTCTATGACCAATCCTAACCACTTCCCTAGCCACTAATCCACAAAAACAGGATTAAAACTCACTTGGATAGTACTCCATAGTGGCACAGAAGACCCAGACTTTCCAACAGAGCACGCAAGTCTCTTCCCAAAGTACAGAGGAATTTGCTATCATGTTTCCTCATCTGTTCTTAGAATATCTTCGCAGTTTTTCTCAAATAGTTGTTATTTTTAGCAGCATTTTGGTATTCGTGGTGCATAGCTCTACTGCTCTCCATGACATCAAACAAAATATATGAAATTTTGTTTACCTTAAAATCAACAGCAATATTAGCTTTTCCCATATGCCTAAGTTTAATTTTAGGGATTCAAAAATTTAAACTATAGATGGTGTGTACCATCTCTACACATGTCTCTATGAGAATGTAAGTGTATGTATATATCTACACATATATAACATGTATATGTATACATATATGTATATATATAATATTAATTTATTTTAGAGAGAGAGTACAAGCAGGAGAAGCAGAGGGAGAGGGACAGAGAATCTCAAGCAGACTCCCCACTGAGTGCAGGGCCCTGTAAGGGGCTCAGTCCCATGACCCTGAGATCATGACCTCGGCCGAAACCAAGAGTCAGACGCTCAACCAACTGCACCACCTAGGTGCCCCTATAAATATATATACATTTTAATAAAATTGGAATCAAAGTCTATATATTGTCCTATAACTTGCTTTTTCCATCAAACGGTATATCCTGGACACTCTTTCCAACTGTAGCCTCATATTTCCTGGTACTGAGATAACCCAATTTATTTAACAATTCCCATTATGATGGACATTTAGACTGACTCCGATTTTTAACCATCTAATATTCCTGCAACAAGCACGTTGGTGTATATATTCCCATATATATGTATTAGGTTTCCTTAGGATAGCTTCCTAAACTATTCCCAAACTTTAGGAATGCCCATAACTATTGGTTTGATCCTTTTCTCAATTAATAAATGAAGGGAAACATCTGAAAGTAATTCAGGATAAGCATTAAAAATATTATGTTTAAAAGAATATTTAATTATGTCAGAAAATGTCCCAACTATGTTAAATAAAAAGAGGTACAACAAATGTGTAACTCGAATTATTCCCATTCAGTCAACATACATATTTTATGTGCAATCACATATGCATAGAATAAGATCTTGAAAAAACGTATGCGAACATTAACATTTGCTCTGAATGATGAGCCTCTGATTTCCGTTTCTCCTTTATACCTCCTTGTGCTCTCTCGTTTCGTCCAAAGAATGTTTTCTTTTGACAACAGAAAAAAAAAATTTGTAAAGATTTGGAAGCCAATATAACCTGAAACAGTACATACTGAACATCTTTACCTGGGAATAATAGTCAATTCTAGGCATTCCTCGAAGAGAGCAATGAAACCTCAGATTAATGTGTGAGTACACTTACTGGTGGAGAAGTCAAATCGGATTTTGACTTTTTTGAAGAAAAAATGAACTTTGATAAAGAGAGAAAGGAGACCAAAGAGACAGAAAAGAGAGAAAGGAGGGAAGTAGGCTGGCCACTGGTCTGCCGGATTGGATCTCAGATTTTGGATACAGCAGGCACCAAGCCAAGGGATTTCCAAGCAGGGACTTGATGGGAGAAGGTAGATAGAGATAATCACTTTTAACATTTATATACACATACATGCATATATTTAAAAGGAATCATTTTTGAAATATCTACTGTTTTGTGAGCTGTTTTTCCCACCCCCTGGAATATTTTTCCATGCTAAAATCTCTGTTAATAGCTACATAATTTGAGAGTACTATAATTTATGTGTGTCCTAATGTATTTAAGTACTTTCCAAACATTTAGGCTGTGGGAAACATTCCATGTGTTAAAAATAAAAACCATATGCAGGAAGGGATTCTGGGTATGTGCCCCCCAAGGGAGGCTCATCTGTGACTTTACTATCCCTGCCTCACCTGGACCCGAGGGTTGTGGCAACCATGAGGAGAACTAGAACCTTTCCCCTATGCGAGGTTTAGCTGTGTTTGGGTGTCAGGTAAGAGCGAGGAGGTGAAAAGCATCAGGAAACTCCCGTGTGAAGCGTGAAAGAGAGGCTCCTGGTAGACCACGTACCACCAAAACGTACGCTCCCTCCTATGGTAGGTTGACTCTGAAAGCATGAGTGTGTCAGTGTTCCTGGCCCCAACATGTCACAAAAAAACTTAGAGCAGACTGACTCCACAGCGGCCCCACAGCCCCTGTACCAGAATTTGTGCCCTTATCCAAATCTCCTCCTTTTGATGTGAGTGAGGCCTGGGACTGGAGTCTGAGCCATGGAACATGGCAAAGGTGAAACCTGTGTGTGGTTACATTCATGCAATTGTAACAAGAGTCTTTTTTTTTTCTAATAATATTTTTTTATTGTATTATGTTAGTCACCATACAGTACATCCCTGGTTTTTGACGTAAAGTTCCATGATTCATTATTTGTGTATAACACCCAGTGTACCATGTAATACATGCCCTCCTTACTACCCATCACCAGCCTATCCCAATCCCCCAACCCCTCCCCTCTGAAGCCCTCAGTTTGTTTCTCAGAGTCCATAGTCTCTCATGCTTCATTCCCCTTTCTGATTACCCCCCTTTCTTTATCCCTTTTTTCTCCTACCGATCTTGCTAGTTCTTATGTTCCATAGATGAGAGAAATCATATGATAATTGTCTTTCTCTGCTTGACTTATTTCACTTAGCATTATCTCCTCCAGTGCCGTCCATGTTGCAGCAAATGTTGAGAATTCATTCTTTTTGATGGCTGAGTAATATTCCATTGTATATATGGACCACATCTTCTTAATCCAGTCATCTGTTGAAGGGCATCGCGGCTCCTTCCATGATTTACCTATTGTGGATAATGCTGCTATGAACATTGGGATGCATATGGCCCTTCTCTTCACTACATCTGTCTCTTTGGGGTAAATACACAGAAGTGCAATTGCTGGATCATAGGGTAGCTCAATTTTTAACTCTTTAAGGGACCTCCACACTGTTTTCCAGAGTGGCTGTACCAACTTGCATTCCCACCAACAATGTAGGAGGGATCCCCTTTCTCCACATCCTCTCCAACAATTGTTGCTTCTTGCCTTGTCAATTTTTGCCATTCTAACTGGCGTAAGGTGGTATCTCAGTGTGCTTTTGATTTGAATTTCCCTGATGGCTAATGATTTTGAACATTTTTTCATGTGTCTGTTAGCCATTTGTATGTCTTCATTGGAAAAGTGTCTGTTCATATCTTCTGCCCATTTTATGATTCGTTTATTTGTTTCTCGTGTATTGAATTTGAGAAGTTCTTTGTAGATCTTGGATACCAGTCCTTTATCTGTAGTATCATTTGCAATTATATTCTCCCATTCTGTGGGCTGCCTCAGTTTTTTTGACTGTTTCCTCGGATGTGCAGAAGCTTTTTATCTTGATGAAGTCCCACAAGTTCATTTTATCTTTTGTTTCTCTTGCCTTTGGAGATGTATCATGAAAAAGGTTGCTGTGGCCAATGTCGTAAAGGTTGCTGCCTATGCTCTCCTCTAGGATGTTGATGGATTCCTGTCTCACATCGAGGTCTTTCATCCATTTGGAGTTTATCTTTGTGTATGGTGTGAGAGAGTGGTCAAGTTTCATTCTTTTGCATGTAGCTGTCCAATTTTCCCAGCACCATTTATTGAAGAGACTGTCTTTTTCCCACTGAATGTCTTTTCCTGCTTTACCAAAGATTAGTTGCTCAAAGAGCCGAGGGTCCATTTGTGGGTTCTCTATTCTGTTGCATTGGTCTATGTGTCTGTTTTTGTGCCAGTACCATGCTGTCTTTGTGATCACAGCTTTGTAGTACAACTTGAAATCTGGCATTGTGATGCCCCCAGCTTTGTTTTTCCCTTTTCAACACTTCCTTGGCGATTCAGGGCCTCTTCTGGTTCCACACAAATTTAAGGGCTGTTTGCACCCACAAACTACTAGAAGTTATAGAGCAATTCAGTAATGTGGCGGGATACAAAATCAATGCTCAGAAATCAGTTGCATTTCTATACATGAACAATGAGACTGAAGAAAGAGAAATTAGGGAATCCATCCCATTTACAGTCGCACCAAAAATCATACGTTATCTTGGAATTAACTTAACCAGAGACGTAAAGGATCTATATTCTAGAAACTACAAATCACTCTTGAAAGACATTGAAGAAGACACAAAAAGATGGAAAAATATTCCATGCTCATGGATCGGAAGAATTAACATAGTTAAAATGTCCATGCTACCCAGAGCAATCTACACTTTCAATGCTATTCCGATCAAAATACCAATGCCATTTTTCAAAGAACTGTAACATCAGTCTTGACAGAAGACTCTTTCTTGCTGGCTTTGAGGAAACAAGTGATTTGGGGGCAGACCCAGATGGCAAGGAACTGAGAGCAGCTGGCAGCCAACAGCTAGAATGAAACAGAGGCCCTCAGTCCAACAGCCCAGCAAGAACTGAGTGTTGCCAACAACCTGATGAGCTTGGATGCAGATCCTTCCCCAGTTGAGTTTTAGATGAGTGCCCACCCACCACCCCAGCTGACACCTTAATTGCAGGTTTATAAGATGCTGGAGTAGATGAGCCAGGCTAGCTGTGCCTGGACTCCCGACCCATGGAAAGTGTGAGGTACTTAACGTGTGTTGGTTTGAACCACTAAGTTTGCAGTAATCTTGGTACCTATCAACGAATACTAATACAAAGCTCAATGATGCCCTGAGTCTTCAGTGACCCTGAGCCTCTGAAAATAAGAAGAAAGTGAGAACAGAAAGACTGTGTGATCTGACACTGTTCACCTGCCTGTTTCACGTTGCCAACCCACTGGAATAAAGACGGCTCAACTTTTATTACATGAGGGATAGCTAACAACTTGGGCAATTCAACATCAAATCAGAGTTCCAATGAGCCGACAAAGAAAAATACATCTTATTTAAGAAGTACTAGCCAGGGGCACCGGGTGGCTCAGTCAGTTAAGCGTCTGCCTCTTGGTTTTGGCTCAGGTCATAATCTTAGGGTGCTGGGATTGAGCCCCATGTCGGGCTCCACACTCGGCATGGAGTCTGTTTAAGGCTGTCTCTCCCTCTCCCTCTACCCCTTCCTCCCCACTCGCGTACTCTCTCTCTCAATGGAAGAAAGAAAGAAAGAAAGAAAGAAAGAAAGAAAGAAAGAAAGAAAGACTAACCAAAAAGAGGAGTACGTAAGTCAGAACTAACACAACATGTCTAGCAAAATGGAGTTGCTGAAGATGACAGACAACATCATGAATTTTAAAAAATCATAATAAAGAAGTCTCACTTTTAGTACTTAGTAGTTGGGATGGACTAATTTTTTTACAGATTAAATTTATAAAATCTTCACAAAATATGAAAAACAGTAACTTAAAGTACTAGAGAATGACCCCAAAGCAGACAAACACTGGAGAGAAGTTGACTCTTGAATGATGAGCTGTGTACCAGTAAGATCTCTCAGTATGATCTCAGCCTTTTTTCTCATTTTTTAATTCCCTGCTAGAAGTCAGCCAGGCTCTGCTGAACCTCTGTGTCTTGGTTTGTCAACGGTCTCCCATGTCCTGGCCTTTCCCTGAATCTTCTTGTCTCTGTGGACTCAGGATCTCAGTGCTCTCCACTCCCCACCAGCAAAGCCCCTGGTCCTTCAGTATGGCCCCCAGCCCTTCCCTTCCCATAGCTGTTCTTTCTTTTCCCTCAGGGCTGCGTTACGCTGTTCCTAACAACTCTCAAATTACAACCATCCGCATTATCTACACACATAGTGAACGTGGCATAGAGCATCACTATCCCAAATTAGTATAGCCTTATGTCATATTGTAGGTCAATGACCTATAAAGCCTACTCATCTTATACCTATTTGACCTCTTTCTCCAGCTATTCACTGTTTTTCTTACACAAAACTATGCTTCGACCTCAGGATCTTTGCACTGGCTGTTTCATCCGTCGTAAATGGCCTTCCCCCCAGGTAAACTTGGCTCTCTTTCTTTTTCTGATCTTTGCTCAAATGTCACCTTTTCGGTAAGCCCTTACCTAGAAATCTTGTCTAAAACGATCAACCCACTACCACTGTCATGACACTCCTTCCTCCCTTTCCTTAGCGTTAATTATATAACATGCTAGATGTCTTACTTAGCTTGCTTGCTACCCATTTCTCCATCTAAAACGTAAGTGCCATGTGTGTATGGATTGGTGTCTGGATTTTTTTTTTTTCGTTTGTTTTTTCTGTAGTGTTTGGAACAGTGATTGACACATATTAAGCACTCAATAATTACTTGTTGAATTTCTCAATTTGGCTTAAGAGTTTCATTTTCTCATAGTATAATTTCTCTCACAGATTAGGGGCCTGGCACTAAATTGCAGAGGTATCTTGGGTGACCCATAACCACGGTTTTAATGTTCTAGCTCCCTTTGGCTAGAAATGGTACTTGATCCTTGGTGACTAAGACAGAAGGAAATAGAATACCCAGGACTCCCAATGCACAGAGTCATGGGTTCTAAAGTTCATGTTTAAGTCAATTGTTTGGACATCCTGAACTCTTCTTCAGAACATGATTGGGCACAGCTAGTTAACTGCAGGGAGTCTGAGAAGACTGGGAAGTGCCAGAACTTGGAACCAGATCTGACCACTGGGATGGAGCACACTCTGGAAGGACAGGAACAGGTGCACTGAACTCTGAGGGTATTCAGTGTGGCCAACAGGAGACATTGTCCCGAAGGCAAGGGCACAGGCAGCAGGTAGCATTAGAAAAGGGCCCAGAGGAATATTGTGACCCCATTGGGAAGTAGAGTTTAGCAACTGGCCATTTACGAGTAGTGATACTTAAAAAACAAGTTTAGCGAAAGACACAATTAAGGCCATGCAAAAGCAAGCCAAAGAATAGAGAAAATATTTGCAATATGTCTAGGAACTGAATATTTAAGGAACTGTTTCAATCGGAAAAGAAAGACAACCCAATAGAAAAATGGGCAAAAGACATTAATAATCACTTCAAAAAAGACAACATCTGAATGTCTAATAAACATATAAATACATTCCCAGCCTCAATTACATTAAGGCCGCGATGAGATTTTACTACACACAACCAGGAGGGCTAACACTGAAAGGACTGGCCATACCAGGTGTTGGTAATGTTGCGGAACAATGGAAATTCTCTTACACTACTGGTGGAAGTGAAAATTGGTACAAATGCTTCGTAAAATTGTTGTTTCATAATTGCAGTCCTCTCGGGTATGAGCTCAACAGCTGCATCTTGTCCAAGAATGTTGGCAGCAGCATTATTTGTGATAGTTACTCTAGAAACAATCCAGATGTTGATCAACTGAGGAAGGGGCACATACATTGTGGAGTAGGCACGCCAGGACCACCGTTAAGAAACAAAAATAAAGGGGTGCTTGGGTGGCACAGTTAGCTGAGTGCCCGACTCTTGGTTTTGGCTCATGTCATGATCTCAGAGTGGGGAGATCGAGCCCCGCATCGGGCCCCATGCTCAGTGCAGAGTCTGCTTGAGATTCTCCCTCTGCCTCTGCCCTTCCTGCTCGTGCTCTCTCTCTCTCTCTCAAATAAATCTTGAAAAAAGAAAAAAAGAAATGAAAACAAACCACTGTTACACACAATATGACTGATTCCCTTATGCATGTCAAGCAGCAAGAAGCCAGATAAAAAGAATAAATATAATTCTATCTACGTAAAGTTCAAAAATAGTCAAAATTAATCTATAATAAAGGAAATAATAGTAATAGTTATCTTTGTGGAGCAGAGATAGTAACTGGGAGGGGCCCTGAGGGTTTCTGGGGTAGTGGTAATGTTCTATTTTCTGGTTTGGGTAGTAAGTGCTTTTTGTAAAATAAAGTCTTCAAGCTATACACTATACTTTTCTCTATGTATGATATATTTCAATAGAATATGTATTTAATTTTTTTAAAGAAAGAAAACACAGAGCCATCACTAGGAAACACCTTGGCACGTAGCAGGGCCCAACTCTGTGCAGGCGGTGAGGGATTAGAACCTCATTTGGATGAGGGGAACTGACGAGAGTTACAGCGCCACAACCCAGGAAGAGAGAAGCAGAGCTTTGGAATTATGCAGACAGCTTTTTTTTTTAAAGATTTATTTATTTATTTATTTGAGACAGAGAGACAGAAAGTGCAGGGAGGTCGGGGGAGAAGGAGAGGGAGAATCTCAAGCAGACTCTGAGCTCAGTGCAGAGTTCAACATGGCGCTCGATCTCAAGACCCTGAGATCATGACCTGAGCCAAAATCAGGAGTCAGACACTTAACCAAGTGTGTCACCCAGGTGCCCCTATGCAGACAGCTCTTAACCCAAACCAACCTAGGCTCCAGTGCTTGCCATGCCATTTACCACCTTGGGCCACCTAACTAACCCTTCTGGATCTCAGTTTCTTCATTTGCAAATCAGAAATAATGCAAATCTCTCAAGGTTTGCTTGGTCCTGAGAATGGGTTTAATACATGTTAGCTATTCATTATAATTGTTATTTTTACCTCAACAGGAACAAGAAAGAGATTTAGTTACCATACCTGTGACAGAGTTCAAGCTTTCAGTATTAGGAACAATGTAGAAACCCATGAATGCAAACCAGGGGTCAAAGTCAGAGCTGAACGTGCATCTAAAGGGACTCAGAGGGGTCCCTGAGTCCACACCAGAGATGCTCCGAATTCTGCAAGACCTCAGGGGAGGGAACAGGAGGGATGCAGAGAGCAGGCTGGGCCTGAGAGGGGATTTTTCCTATAAATATGGCTACTAACAATTTCTTCCATCCATGCATGCTCTTCTCACCTGTTTTTCTTCTCCTTGAATCAGTGTCAGTTCTGGGACTTGCTTTGACCAATAGAGTCAAAAAGCAGTGATGTTGTGCCTGGCAGTTTGCACTCAGCTTTTTTGAAACCCAGCAGCCATATGGTGAAGCAGTCCAGACTATTCTGCTGAAAAGAGAGGCCATGTGGAGAGGCCTTGAGGGATGACATGCCACATACAGAGAGAGGCCACGTGAAGGAGAATGGTCAGCCCAAGGCCCCGGACATATGAAAGAAGTCTTCCCTCCAGGAAAATGAGGCCACCAGCTGAATGCAGACACACAAATGAGATTTGCCCAACAACTTGGAAAGCAGAAGAATTGCTCATTCAAGCCAAAGAATGGTGAGAAATGATAAATAATTGTTGCTTTAAATCATTAGGTTTGGGGCTGTTTTGTTATGTATCAATAGGTAACTGACACAGAAATGGGTACCTGAAAATGGGGTGCTGCTACAACAAAAAACCTAACATGCGTGCTGTTGGCTATGGGGTCAGGCAGGTGGGGACCACAGGGGTGGTCAGGAGGCCACAATGGAGGCTGGAAGAGCAATGAAGTAACCACCATGGAAGTTGGAGAAAGGGCAGTGTGCACTACAGAGGCTCAGAATGTACTAAGCTAAATGTATTGTCAAACGCGCCAAAGAAATTTTCCAGTTTAATGTGGAAAGTGCCAACTGACTTATTTTTAACTGTCGGTGATAAAGAAAGGAAAGAGAGAGATGAGCTAAAGGAGGAATGGTTCGGTTTCAAGTACAAGTTAGGAGATATATTTCTTATCCAGGAATTGATGAGTTAGGAGGTGAAAATATTTCTTATTTTCAGCATGTCCAGGTGAACAAAAGATTCTTTTTTATTTAAAAAAATTCTTTGTTTGTTTAAAGAGAGAGTGCAAGCAGAGGGAGGGGAAGAGAGAGAGAGGGAGAGAATCTTCAAGCAGACTCCCCTCTGAGCATGGAGACCCACACAGGGCCCAATCTCATGATCCTGAGATCATAACCTGAGTTGAAATCAAGAGTCAGAAGCTCAACTGACCCAGGCACCTCCAAAGGATTCTTAAAGTAAGAACAGTCTTAGGTCAAAGATCAAATCCAGGGTACTGCTAGTTAAACATGGCCCTAGAATCAAGATAAAGAAAGGAGCCTCTACAAGACCCTTTGTTAATGTCTCATCAAGCTATAAGGCGATGCCCTCCTAGATCTTTTTGCTGAGGCTTCTGAGAACCTTAAGAACATTGCTCCACAACACCCTGACTTGTAGCCCAAAATGGAGAGGAGATTGTCTTGGAGAGAATTGTGAATGTGGTTTTTGTTTAATGAAATGGATTGTAATTTGATAAACAAAAGCCCACAAAGAGTTAGACCAGTTTAGACTGAAGGTGACAGAGACAGTTCAAAATGGAATGAGACTTTGGAGCTCCATTTTCTTTGGATGTGGAGAGGGCTGAAAGCAGAATCAGCATAAACATACTCAATCTCTGTGACACAGAGGACAGAGTCAAGAGTTCAGAGGATGGAACCAAGAACAATGGAAAATACTGGATCAGGAAGCCACATCCAGACAGCAGAATGGGGCCATAAATAAGGACCTTCTTGTGCCTTCTCAGTCCTGTACTGAAGTCAAGGGAGCTGATGATACGTGCTTGGCTAGATTTCATAATTGCTATAGACCAGTGACTTCTGTGGATCAGAGATAGCAACCATCTCTGTTTCACTATTAGATATTAAATGTAGGGGAGGTAGATAACGTATATAATTCATGGATATCTAAAGCAAGAGGAGTCACACCTGAAGGACCTCTTCTGCATCCAGACCTGAAGCAAACCACAAGGTAGTGGACTTAAGCCTTGTACTGTAATTGGATGAGACTTTGAAGAGTATCAGGGGGAAGTGAATAGTTGTGGCCAGATGGAGGACTGTGATGGATGAGTCCTGAAGATTTGTGCCAACAATTTCCCCCATCCATGTATACCACTCATCCCATCAAGAAGTAGAATCTAATCACCTTCCTTTTAATATAGGCAGATGTCGTGGAAGTGACATTCTCGGACTTCTGGTCACAGAAGGCATTGTAGGTTCTGCTTTCACCCTCTTGGGATCAAGTTGCTAAGGAGGTGATCAGTATAGACTACTAAATCATGAGAAACCACATGGAAAGTGAAAGGCCCAGCTTGTCCCCGGCCATCCCAGCTGCTGTGGCTGAGGCGTATGGTCCCTAACATATAATTGGGGAAACCATCTTTGTTCTAGTCCCAGGCAAGCCCTCAGCTGAGTGCAGCTGCATTCATGACCTCAGCCAACACCTCATGGAGTAGAGTCAAGTTGTCCCCACCAAGTCTTGCCCAAATTGCAAAATCATGAGCAAATAAATGGTGGTAGTCGTTGCAAAACACGAAGTTTTAGGATGGTTTTTATTCAGCAAGAGACAACTGAAATACCTAGCCCTAGCCAGCACACAGAAGGTCATGAAGTTTCACATTCCTTATCCCAGTGCACAAAGTCCTAAAAGATCTGTTTCCCCGCCTACTATTCTCACTTTTTCTGGTGTTACTCCCTGCGTTGGCTAGCTTGGGCTGCCATAACCAATAGCATTGGCTGAGCAGCTTAAGCAACAGAAGTTTGTTCTCTCACAGATCTGAAGTCCAAGATCAAGGTTCCAGCAGGGTTCAGTTTCTGGTGAGAACTCTCCTTCTGGGTTGCAGATGGCCGCGTGCTCACTGTGTCTTCATACTGCAGAGAGACAAAACACACAAGCTCCCGCATGTCTCTTCTTATAAGGGCACTGACCCCATCGTGAGGGCCCCAATTTCACAACCTCATATAAACCTAATTCCCTCCCAAAGGCCCCATCTCTAAATAATAGCACATTGAGAGTTAGGGCTTCCACAGATGAATTTGAGGGGGGGAACCTAATTCGGTCCATAACACTCCCTTTTCTCCAGTAACGCTAACTTCAGCTTCTGGAACATGACACACTCGTTCTTACCTGGGGCTGTGTAATTTCTGTTCCCTGTCCGGAATGTTCCCAGATGTTCACTGTTGCTTTCCTATCATTCAGTTTTTAAGCAAAAGTTGCTCATATTTCCTCAGAATGGCTTTCTCTGGCCCCTCAGTGTAACGTACGCCCCCTGGACACTCTATCTCATTCCCCTGTAGTATTTCATTCACAGAATTGAAGACTCTCTGAAACGATTGTCTTCATTTATCTCTTTACTTGCTTATTTGCCCATCTGCCACCATGGGATATCCATGACTATAGGCACCTTGTCTATCACTTGTATGGCTATGGCTCTGTTGCCTAGAGTTGTTTCCAGAATATGGTAGGTGTAAAATTTTTTGTTCAATGAATAATCTGCAATACACCTACGTTGCAGAACTGATAAATGATATAGCATACTTTTGACTGTTCATCAAATACAGCACTTTACCACACCCTAGTTTGTTGGACATCAAAGATGGTTCGGATATGTTCTTTGGCCTTCCAAAAAATTCCTTGGGATGCACATTGTGCATGGAGGAAGATAAGGCATCAACAAACCTTTATTACAATGGGACAAATGCTCTCATAGAAGCATGTAGGAGAAGAATGGAAATTCTGGTTAGGGAGCAATAAGAGAGAAGCAGATCATGGAGACCAACAGAGAACATTTTAGTTGCTAGCAAATGCGTAAGAGGTGAGAGGAGAAGAACGAGTATCAAATGGATAAGAGGGGAGGGCAACCACTCCATACAAGGGAAAGAACATGAGCGAAGTTAGAAGTGGTGTGGTAGCTGGAACGCAGGGGTACAGGAAGAAGGGAAGCTAGATACAGTCGGGGGAAGAAGGGTGCTAGGTTATAAATGGCACAGGATCGTAATGGGATTTACGGCTTATCTTACAGGCATTGTGGAAATAGAGCAAATCCCACTGTGAGAGGGCCCTAAAGTTGGACATCAAGAACTTATGTCTCTACAGCAAGCTGGGATGGGCAGTACATGACAGGGAGACGGATTCTAGACTGTTCTATCCCAGTGACTTCTGAGGTTCAGGGTCAAGCCCTGACAGGCTCCCCCAGGAGTGGCATTGGCCTTTAGTGGAAAGAATGTCTCCCACGGGTGTGACCAAGAGAGTATAAATTAGAGAAAAGTTTGCTAGTCATTTGCTTTTTAAAAAAACATTAAAAGCTTAGAGGACATATTTCAAATTTGCTTTTAAGCCTTTTCTCCAAACTTCTAGAAAAGTTCTGTTTCTGTGCATTATTTTTCTAAAACAGCATGATAAAGATTTTGGATTGCACACTCCCCTTCTCCACCACCATCTCATTCCATTATTTTTAGAAGTAACTGTTTGAATTTAATTTTAATGAAATCAGTTTAATAATTAAAACCTTATACAGGAATAACATTAGCTAAAAGTAACCCTTGTAGGTATTTTAAAAGATTTAAAATATGAAAATGATTTGGTTATGAAACACCAGTGTTTTTTCATAGAGTTGAAACATTGAAGTACTTTCTGCCTTGGAGAAATCTCATACTTGACTATGTTCTCAGCAAAATTCAGAGGTCTTGTTCTCACTTTATTGGTAGAGTCAACAGCCAAGAAAATCCCTTCGTGTATCTGTTGACTCAGTGAATTTTCCATATTTGTGTATTCTCCCTCCTCAGATCCAGGATGAATTGGGGGGAATGGTGTGGAAAGCCAACCATTTAGCTACAAAGAATCACAAATGTGTAAACAGTGAGTTACAGCGTCTTCCTCTTGGTCCTGTCTGTAGAATTTGCTGTGGAATAGGAGGGGATTGTATACTTACCTTATAGACTCATCTGTTGAGACATTATCTATTCGGGGCACCGGGTGGCTCAGGTCGGTTAAGCATCTGCCTTTGGCTCAGGTATTGGTCTCAGGGTCCTGGGATTGAGTCCCGCATTGGGCTCCCTGCTCACTGGGGACTCTGCTTCTTCCTCTGCCCCCTCCCCCCACTCGTGCACACTCTCTCAAATAATTAAATAAAATCTTTTAAAAAAAGACATCATTCATTCAACTATATGAGGAGCTATAAATAAGTTTATAAATAGGGTTTATTAATTTTTTTGAGCATTATGTTTCACTGTTTTGTTATACCAGCAACTAATACCTATTAAAAAGTAGGTTCTAGACCCTTGCCCTGGCTTCCAGAATTCTGGGCGTGGGGTGGAACTTCTGGAAGCATGTTCCTATGCGTCCTCCATAAAAATCACCCTACTCCATAGCAGCATTATCTACAATAGCCAAATTATGGAAACAGCCCAAATGTCCATTGATAGATCAATGGATAAAGAAGATGTGGTACATATACAATGGACGATTACTCAGCCATCAAAAAGAATGAGATCTTTCCATTTGTGACAAAATGGATGAAACTAAAAGGTATTATGCTAAGTGAAATAAGTCAGACAGAAAAAGACAAATACCATATGATTTCACTCATATGTAGAATTTAAGAAAGAAAACAAACAAGCAAAGGGGGGAAGAAAGAGAGACAGAGGCAAACCAAGAAATAGACTCTTAACTATAGAGAACACACTGATGGTTACCAGAGGGGAGGTGGGTGGGGGGATGGGGGAAATAGATGTTGGGGATCAAGGAGAGCACCTGTCATGATGAGCACTGGGTGATGTATGGAAGTGTATATATATATATATCCTACTTACTAGAAGGTACTGGGGCCACTACTCTGAGACATTCAGCTGGAGAAATCTATATTTAAATATGTACAAGTAGAATAAATCTTTATGTGTGTGTTCTCTCCTGCTTGCTTGCAATCCTCTTTAGGGCAGGTTCCATGTCTGTCTATCCTTGGGTAATTGTCTGATTTTAACACAGTGCCTCGACCATAGGTATTAGGTATTTTTTGACCGGTATATGGTCTGTCGAACCAAGATGTTAAAAAGAACCACAAGACAGATGTGTTTGGACGTATTTCGCTAAAACATCCTCACCCTCTAAGTGCATACACTCTATTCTCTTCCAGAGCACGTTTCCCACATGGAATATTGATGGAGTTTGCAAGCTTGATTTTATTTTCTCATAACAAGTAGGCTCGCTAGACTGGACGCTTCCAGTTGGGAATAGCATACGACTCCAGAACGTTCTCTGTCCATGATGCTGTCATAAGCACCTAACCCCCCGAGTGTTTAGCTCGTGTAGTCCTGGCCGTGAATGTCAGCTGAGGTTACAAGATCACCCAGGCGTCCCGCGTCATCACTTTCCATTCCATCCAGCTTCTGGAGGCTCATTTTAGCTGTGAGGGTCACGCGGGATGGCATGTCTGTGTCACTGGTAGAGACACCGGGACCGTTTTGCCCCTCCTGTCTAGGGCGCCCCCACTCCAAAACCGAGTGTCACGTGCTGTGTGTGTGAGTTAGAAGAGGGTCCACGCAGAGCGCCTTGCCTGCAGCCAATGTTTCAAAAAGAAGGGGTGAGCAAGGCGGGTTCTCAGCGTTTGGCAGCAAATTTGGCCACAGTATCCACGCAGCTGTAACCCACATCTCATTTTCCCCAGAGTAAGTGGCCGCAGACTAAAAGTTCCCACTCCCGCGGTCTCACCCAGACCGGTGTCCCATCGGTGGTGGCAGGGATTGTAAGTAATCCATTTCTCCACACAGGAACATCTCTTCAGGACAGTTGCTTTCATGTTATTGCCCTTCAGTCCCAGACCCGTAAACGTAAAGAGGGAAATACAGAAATAGAATCAGAGGGACAAAGAAAGAAACCACTGGAACAAAATACTTTGTAAGCGCTACATGGACTCTGTGGAATTTCCTTTCTTAATAATCCCCGGGATCATCGAAAATAGGTCCCGGCTGCCCGTTGTGGCCCCGAGAAGTCCCAGGCCATGTGCCCCTTCTGACTTGAACACCAGGCTGGGCAGGTGGGGGTGCTCAGGGCAGGGGTCGGTCTAAAGCAGCTGCACAAAGGCTTTGTGAGCTGAGGTCTGCCAGTGCTCCCGAGGCTGGCTGCCAGGTTTCTGCAGTGTTAGAATAGTAAACAGTTGTTTCTCAGAAACAGAGATAGGGTTATCCACAACCTCGCCTGCTAAATTTAAATTTAATAAAGCTCTTTCCTAACAGGCTAGGTCAGTGATTTCCAACCAGGCTGGGGGAGGGGGAGGAGAGATCTGGCTCCACAGGGCGGGGGAAAGACCCAGCATATGCACTTCGCAAAAGCTCCCCAGGGTGATTCTGCATCCCATCTGTAAAGACGGATGCCTCTTCAGAACTCCACCAGCACGCCTCAGGATGCCGACGGAGGGCCTCTCCAGCTTCTTCTGCTATTTGCCCACAGTGGTCCTGACATTTCAGAATTAACCTCTGAAGCACTTTGGGAAGATCGCATCGGGAAATATCTGATGGCCTCCTTCCCAGTGCTGCCCTGTGAACTTTCACACAGTTACAAGGAAATAGCTAGAGGATGAATGGTATAATGAGAATGAGGTGATACAATTAAATGTTGACAACAGTTGACTGGGAGTCTTAGGTTTGAGTCTTGGAGCTGCCGAAGATTTCGAGTGTGCATTTGGATGTCATCAACCATGCCTTCCGTGATCCCCGTAAAACAGGGCTAGCTGCAGAGACAGACATCAAGGGAGCCTGGAGCAAAAAGGCTGAAGGGAGAAGTAGATGCATCCTTCCACCGTCCATCATTCCACTCACTGCCGCCTCTTTCCTGAGCTGTGAGCTCAGGGATCCTTCCTTCTTGCAGATACTCCTGGAAAGAGGAGAAGCACAGACTCTGTTTGGGCCATGACTGAAAAGACTCTATGACCTTTGAAATGCAAATGCATATAATGAGCCTGTGTTTTCAAAACTGCTGGTAGTTTTCTGTTTGGTAAGAATTATAAGAAGAATTACGTGGAACTGGGGAGAATATTTCTTAGTTCTGAAACTAACACTTGAATTGGCCATTTAGTTATACAAATAGAAGACAAAGCTCAAAATTGGAAATGGGGACCAAGGCAGATACTCTTTGTTGGCTAACTCGAGGCTTCCCAATTAATAATGATCATGTCTATAACACAACTAATGAATCATCGAGCCTTACATCGGAAACCGGGGATGTACTGTATGGTCACTAACATAATATAATAAAAAATCATTAAAAAAAATAATGATCATGTCTGCACTGAACTGGTTCTCAACGTGACTCTGAAATCCTTTCCGGGGTCTGTAAGGTCAAAACCCGTTTTATAATAATCCTGGGGCAGTGTTTGCCTGTGGCACATTCATCTTCTTGCAAGGGTACATTCAAGTTTTCCCGGAACTATATGATGTGAGATAAAGAACCAGATTGTGGGAGCTGAGAAGAAAATCCATCTGTCTTCTATTAAGATACACAACAAAGAGATGGACAAAAATACAAAGCGATGCCGCTATACCCACTATTTTTTTTGGAACTAGTTACGTCTCATAAAAATATATTCTTTGTGTTTAATCTATATTCATATGCAGTGGGTTTGTTATTGTTATTTTTTTACAATTTTTACTTATTTTTTAAAAAGATTTATTTATTTATTTGAGAGATAAAGTGAGCTAGAGAGAGAGAGAGAGAGCGCGCGCGCGCGCACACAAGCAGGGGAGGGGCAGTGGCAGAGGGAGGAGCAGGCTCCCTGCTGAGCAGGAGCAGGGAGACCTATGGGACTCCATCCAAGGAGCCTGAGATCATGACCTGAGCTGAAGGCAGATGCTCAACCGACTGAGCCACCCAGGCGCCCTGTTATTGTTATTTTAAAATGAATTAAGAAATACTCTTAAAATTTCTCAATTTCAATACCTAATGTGGCAAATATTAATAGATCCAAGCCAGATAAAGAAATGTTCTTCTTGATTCCTCAATTTTTAAGAGAGCATAAAGGGGTCTTGAGCCCAGAAAGCATGAGAACCCCTGCCTTACCGTGCATGGGAGCACATGGAAATGAACAGAGGATGGGCTTGGGGCCAGAAAGCACCAGCCTGAGGCTCCGTCCGGCTGCCCTGACAGGCCACTATTTCTACACAGTAACTTGTGCCTTGGCACCCGTGCAAGGGAGCTCTGGAACCCGATAGCTGTTCCCAATCCCCATCCCCTTGTCTGCCTCCCACTCCAGAAACCAGGGAAAACAAGCAAACAAGCAAGCAGATACTTGCTTTCCTGGTCTCCTTTATAACCAGAAGGGTCCATGCGTCTTAGTTCTCCCCAGTGAGACATAAAAAGAAGTGGGTGGGAGTTGTTTCGGAGAAAGCATTTGCTTCCTTGCGAAAAGGTACTGGTGGGAGAGAAGGCTATGCTGGCATCAGCCCACCCTCTCCCCCTTGCCTTGAATGCCTGGGGCTGAGGCAGCCATATTGCACCTCTGAGGGGCCGAGCACGTGGCCTTCTTGGGGGGTGCAGTGGGAAAACCAGCTTAGACAGCATCATTGAGCAGCTTCCCTATCACTTTTGTCACCTTGGGCAACTAAATGCTATTTGCCTAAGTTCCTGTTAGCATGACTTTCTGTTCAATCCAAAAGCATGTCTAATGGCTATGGTTACCCAAGCTCGGAACGTACGTGGCAGGTGAAGTACGCTGCTGCAGGCTTTGCTTGCTTGAGAAAAATGTTTTATTCCCTTTTTTCCTTGCATTACTTAGAGATTACCCTGTGCCTAAAAACAGCAGCAGCAGCAACAACAACACACGGAGAGCAAATACGTACTACGGAGGAGAGTGTGTGTTGTGTTCGAGAGTTGCTGACGGGTCAGCTGGTAGGCAGGAGCTGGGGGAGCTGTCCCCCAACTCCGGCAAGAGCAGCCTCTTTTGGGATCAAGAGACAGACTGTGGGGCAGAGCAAAGGGGAGGCTCGAGGGCCATTTTCCCCTTCCCCAGGCCCCCCCTTCCCCCAGCACCTGGAAGTGGTGACCTTCCCACACAAGGCTACCTGGAGAACCAGAGCTCCTGGACCAGCGGCTCCAGGCAATCGTTCCGATCGTCCTCTCTGCTGCTTTTGCTGGGACTCGTGACTCTGGTTCCAAACGCTTAGCACTTTGTCTCCGATTCGGACTTCTCTGGATTGGTGTTCATCTCCATTTTCAACCCCTGACAGCGTGTGGAATTCAGGGTTCCTTCTGCCTCCGCCCTCCTTCCCCTTCATCTCCCGTTCAGTGTAGACAGAACTCTCTCGCTCTCAGTCCTGGCCCCTGGGAACCTTACAGCTCCTCTGGGATCCAGCCCCCTGCGAAGGGGAGGAGCAGGGGATACGGCCACTTCCAGTGAACTGAGACAATCATCCTGAAGGAATTCCGTGCGAGAGAACAATGTCTGAACACAGAGCCCCTAATCCTGTGCTTACTCTTGTCCTGAGTCCTAGTCTTTGGTGGGTGTCTTAGGGTAGAACCGATGCTGAGGAACCAACCTGCCTCATCTTCCTTCTTGTCCCACTCGCATTCCTCAGGCTGCACACTTCCTTTTGTGCCTTATTTTTGCCTTAAGAAGGACTTAACATTTCACCGGTATAAAATACGTGTGTGTGTGTGTGTGTGTGTGTGTGTGTATGAGAGAGAGAGAGAGTGTGAAGAGGAAGGCAGGAATGTGTGTGGGGTGGGAGGGAGATGTGATACATTCAGTGACTTTCCCCAGACCCCGTTCCTCAAGTGTGGAGAGTCTCCCCATTGTCAGACGCCACCTTGGGGCCCAGGACAGACACACTGCACGGGGCGTGAGGAGGGACACAGAAGACGTGATAGAGTGTAGGGAGCTCTTTCCGAATCCACACTCATCCTCTCTGTCTCCTCTTTCAAACAGTCTCTAATTGCCTGGTTCTCTCTTTCAGATACAACTGGCATAATAGGAACTCACCACATTCCCCGTGTTTTCTGAAAAACGTAGTCTCTGGCTTTTATTCCTAGACGTAGCTGCGTGCTGAGCAGTCAGGTTGGGACCCCTTCGCAGACCAGGGGAATACAGACAATGAGACTGTGGACTTGCTATTATTAAGTCCTCCATCTCTCTCTTTCACGGCTTTTCGTGGAGGGTGACTCTTGCTCCCTGCATGAGACCCTCAAGGAGGGGCAGAAGGTATGCCTATCCCGTCCATGCAGACTGTTTCAAATACCGTATCTTTGCCAATTCCAGCGACGCATCTGAGGGAAGACAGCCGCCCCTTGGTGCCTTTACCCTCCCTTCACCCAGGTGGCTGACCCGTTCAGTGTGCACGCTTGGTTCCCTTTCCCAGTATGCATCCTGGGCACAAGGTGGATCTGGGTTCGAAGTGTGGAAGAGAAGGATTCTGACTGGTTTACATGGGAATCTAACATGGAATGATGGCCCAACCACAGAGCTTTGCCATCTCTTTCTCACCACCAGCTTCTTCGTGTGGTCATCTGTCGAAATCCCTGGGACCCCGGATCCTTAGTGGGGGCCTGTGTCTCAAGGCCGGCTAGGTCGTGACAACACAGCATCAAGGAAGGCCATTCACTTCAGGGCACCACGAGCTGACCTGCTGATGACGACTTTTCCTGGCTTATGGCTGCAAAGAATCCCAAGGAAGAGGATCTCTTTTCTAAATTACACAAAAAGTCTCCCTGTATACGAACCATAGGGTCCTGGGGACAAGCCCTCCAGAGGAAAAGAAGGCTCCACTGAATTTCACAACACTCTGGCACCCGTGTTCCAGGCTGGCAGGGCCTTTCTGAATCCAAATCGGAGATTTATCTTGACCCAAGGTACAACTGTCTTTTGCGTGTAATTTGGTATTGGAGAAAGGAAATATTACAGAAAGAAAGAAGACCTTCTTATTGTCAGTGCACCCAATTTAGCGGCCTCGTGGTGTATTTCTTTTCTGGAAATATCTTATCTCTCCAACTAAATTTCAGCCTGATGGGGAGGAAATTACATTTTTGGCCTGTCTGGATCTCCAACACTGAGCACAGTCTCTGTGAGTAAGGCATGTCCAATCGATAGGGGATTGTCCCCAGCACAGCGATGTACAGCCTCCCCCTCCACTTCCCGACGTGTCCACGTTTGAACAACAAATTTTCTGGTCGCCCCATGAAAAAGAACCATGGATGCGAACGATGGTAGAGAAGTTTTCTCCATGCTGCACATTATCTGGCTACTTTTTTTCATGCTCCCTTCCTTTAGCAAATGTTGCAGCCAGATTTTTTTTATGTTTGTTTATGAAAACAACGAAACCCACACATTAGTGGTTCTTTCACATAAAAATATAGAATGCAATTTTTGTTTCAACTACAGCAGTATGTTAGGACGAGATCATCATCTCCTGAAAAGCTGTATGCAAAATATCTTTCTTCTCCTTCTGGCTCCTCAGCTCCCAGAGGCAAGGACAGAGTCTGGTTGGCACAGAGATGACACGGAACAGTTACAACATTCTTCCGGTAGCCTCAGCTAAGCCTTTGGGCCTGAATGGAAGAGCAGTTTAAAATCAGCAGGTGACACAATGAGATAGCAATTTGGTTACCTGATATTCTAACCATCATTATAATGAGTTGCATAAGGAAGACATGTTTTCAGGTATCAATTATCATTGGTATCAAAGAGATTAAGAAACTAAAATTTTACTTACCCCCTAAGAACCAATGAAGATGTGATCCCCCAAATCCATGTGATTTTAGGACTTAGATTCTTGTTTCGATTCTTTTGAAGATAGCAGGTACAACCTTGGTTTGACTTGAACATGGCTAACTTCCTCTGCCTCCCATCTGACAGCAAACGTTCATTTTCCAGCTTTCCCAACACATTAAACCTTTCTCTGGGAGAACTGGAAGGCAGAATTTGCTTTTATTCTCTCAGGAGCTGAACACAAGCCAAACCTTTGGTTTTCTCTAATACTCTGTCCAACGGTGGCAACAGGCAATGGGCACAATTCGTAAGAATTCTCCCTTTGGGAGGGATGTGGGCCATCTTCTCTCCTGTGTGTAGAGACCTGTCTTTGAGATTAGAAGCTGTTATCACCTAAAAACCTTTAATGGAAGAAAAGCGCTGACTTGGAGGAGACAAAACTGTTACAGGACAGGATGATTCAGAATTGACCCTTGTGGCCAGATTTCCCTTTCTGGAGTCTGTTCATCTTTGACACAAGTGATGCTGTTAGTGGTCAGTGCACCTAGACGCCTTCTGAAAAGCATGAAATTTCAGAGGTGAGTGGTGTGTTCAACTATCCTTCTGCTATAGAATAGAAGCCAGCTCGTGGATGGAACCTAAGTAATATCTTGTTGGCTTGGGTGATCCATCTTACCCAAGTACAGGCGTACTGATACAGTTTTTAATCCTCTTATGACTTGGTTTGATTGAATTTTGATTCTGGCTTCTATTTTTGGTCCCTTCCTCTGGAAAGCGTCTTATCTTCTCCACAAATATCACGTAGAACTTACCTCCTGAAGTGGTTCTCAGTCTCTGCTCCTGCCAAAACCCTGTTGCTCCACATGCTGAATTTAGGTGTCATGCTGGAAAATTCAGAGAAGAGTCACTGCTTTTTAACTTTCAGAAAATGGTAATTTAGTGGATAGAATTTTCTCAACTTTAGTTTTTTAGAATTTTCTTTAAACCGAAGAACTCGGTGGGGCACCTGGCTGGGTCAGCATGCAACTCTCGATCTCAGAGTTGTGGGTTCGCTCCCCACTCTGGGTGTGGAGGTTGCTTAAAAATAAAATCTTAAGAGAAAAAAACCAACTTAAGAACTTGGATCGACCAAAACCAAAACAAATAAAAATTTAGCAAATAGAGAAAAACAAGAAACTATGCTAAGATAAGTTTTCCGCTTGCCTTTGTTATGTTCACGTTGTTATAATTTTATATTGTACCTGTTAAATAAAATGATCTTTCCTTTTATTCAAATTGCCTTGGTTTTGATAAAGGAACTGAATATAACAGCAGGTATTAAAGCTTAGCACAGTGCAGTGCTCAGTAAATGCGTGTTGAATGTTTGATTAATGGGTGAATACATCATGGTCTTCTCAGAGAGCATAGCATTCTGCAAAAGAGTATCCTGCCTCCTGGAGAAGTTGGCAAATCACCAACCAACCAGGAGAGATGAAGAAAAGCTAGACAATTTCTGCCTTTCCAAGAACTGATGATCTTTGGCAGGTATGGCGGGTAAAGTACAGCAGGAACACGGATCTCTGTACTACCAAGAGAGGTGTTTCTCAACGGCAGGAGGAATAATTATATCTGATTGGTGATGATCAGGACAGACTCCATGTGGTTCCAGCACTTCATCTGAGCTCTGACGGACAAACCGGATGTTGGCGAGCGCGGGTGAGCTGTGTGCAGCCAATCGCAGGAGCAAGAACAACAAGTAGAAAAGCATCGGACCTGACCCAGCAAATCTTGAGTTCTGTTTGGTGTGTGTGAGTTGCAGCCAACTGTGGCTCTTCTGTGTGAAAAGTACTACAGCGCAAAGCGTTGTGGTTAATTAGGCAAACGATGGCAACGCAGGACGGTTTGGAATGAAGTGATGTGGTGCTGCTCTTTGGGAAGGTCAGTCTGGGTGGCACTGTTTGTTCTGCACAGGAAGTAGGTAGGATCCCACAGTCATCCTGAGAGGAGGTAATGATTTTTTTTTTAAGATTTTATTTTCGAGAAAGAGAGACAGAGAACACCTGCAAACGACAGAGAGGGGAGTGGAGAGAGCATGAGTAGGGGGAGGGAGAGGGGGAAGGGGAAGGGCAGAGGGAGAAGCAGACTCCTCACTGAGCAGGGACCTGGAGTCGGGACTCGATCCCAGGACTCCAGGATCATGAACTGAGCCAAAGGCAGACACTTAACTGACTGAGGCACTCAGGCATCCCCGCGGAAGTAATGATTAACAGTGATTCTATGTTCTTTTGAGTCCTTATTCCACAGCCATACACAGGTCAACATGCAATAAATATTAATCCTTGACAATGAGCTGTTGATGCCACCTGCAAGGAGAAAGTAGTTAAAGGTACATCTGTTGAAATCCCTGGGACCCCGGATCCTTAGTGGGGGCCGGTGTCTAAAGGCCAGCTAGGTCATGGCAGCACGGCTCCAAGGAGGGCCATTGACTTCAGGGCACCACGAGCTGACCTGCCGATGACTACTTTTCCTGGCTTATGGTTGTGAAATATCCCCAGGAAGAGGATCTCTTTTCTAATTACACAAAAAGTCTCCCTGTATATGAACCATGGGGTCCTGGGGACAAGTCCTACAGAGGAAAAGAACTAGTTGGTATTTTTAGAGTGTCTTCTCCATGTTAGGTGAAGGCTAACTAGTCCCTTCATTTCTAGTCTGCTAACATCTCATCTCTCCAGTCACCCCTCACTACAACTAGTATCTCAGCACTGGCTGAATCACTCGCTTCTTGGTAGGTGTGTTCACATGTCCCTTGGCTACCACTTTGAGACAAGAATCTGTCTCAGACAGTCTGATAAAATCTCAGTGTAGGCCATGGCTCTTCCTGTTTCCCCTTCTTTTTGTGTTCTTGATGAAACATGTCCAGTTTGTGTGTTTTTATTAGTTAGATGCCAGTTATCCTAGGGAAGCAAAATAAACGGAGTTTTGGCTTTATACTTCCCTACACTGCTGACGTGCACAGCTACAGGACTATATAAAACCCAAATACTATTACCAGCTCTGACCAAAAGGAACGCAAGTCAAGAAGTATGCCAGTGTGGGAAATCCCATCCTAAAAAAAGAAGTGGGTGTCTTCATTTTGCTTCCCTAGCTCTGACTCTGCTAACAGTTGGCTTGGTTGTATAGTTGGTTTCACTTGGGTGAGCTTTTAGTTTAGGCCCCTAAAGGATTTCTCCTCTTATCAGTGAGATCATGTGGCAGCCCAGTCTGAGAGACAGGCTGGGTCGACAGTGCTCTGCATGCTGTGATTCAAAGGGTGAAGTCCTCTATTCTCAAAAAAAATGTATATTTACATATTTTAATAATATGTAGTATTATATTATAACAATATTTAATAATTTTGCTTTCTCTCTGGAGGTGTTCTTCTGCACACAGACATTCNNNCTAGAGGCTGTGAGTGCCTTTATGCCTGGGGGACTGAGGAAAACCCAGCTTACTGGGTGTGCAGAGAAGAAGGAGCAAAAGAACAGAAGCCTAAGAGAAGAAGGATGACACTGGACCTCACCTTGACCAGTTTTGCATGAGCCCGAGGGCTTGCCTGCTAGCCTCTGCTAGGTGGGTTAGCAGACTGGCAAAATACCTGTAACTAAAAGAACAATTTCTATTTATTTATTTACTTATTTATTTGAGAGAGAGAGAGAGAGAGAGCAGTCTCGTGCATGAACAGGGGGAGGGGCAGAGGGAGAGGCAGAAGTAGACTCCCCACAGAGCAGGGAGCCCAACACAAGGCTCTGTTCCAGGGCCCTGAGATCATGAATTGAGCCGAAGGCAGATGCTTAACCAACTGAACCACCCAGGCGCCCCTAAAAGAACAATTTCTAAATAAGCTTGTTTCATTGGGTGTAGAAACAGCTTAAAAGTTCTTGGTAGTGACTTTCCAAAATGACTTTTGTTCATTCAACCAAAGTTTGTTTGTAAAACCCAAACTGTGAACGCAACCAGCTACAGAATTTATGGGACCCAATGCAAAATGAGAATGCAGAGCCTCTTGTTCAAAAATGTAGAATTTCAAGTGGGTGGTGACAGCAGGACGTTAAGCAAGCATGAGACCCTTCCGAGGGGAGGCAGGAGGCTGGGGGGACTGCACAGATGCCCACGAAGCAGCCCAGACTACCCGTAAGCTTTATTCACCAACCCTCCTTTGGCCAGAGTTTTCTCAACTTCCACCAGCTAGCAGTTCTCAAGCGTGAGGTTCCCTGGAGAGCAGCATCAGCAAATTCTGGGAATTTGTTAGCAATGCCTAATCTGGGGCTCCTATCTGTGTTTCAGCAGACGCTCCGGGTGATTCCGTCTCTTGCACAAGTTTGAGAACCACTGCCGTGTTTTGGGTCGCGATGACTGAAATGATGGATTTTGGAACGGACCCCATGGTGGGTCCATTGGTCCTGGTCATGTGGCTAACCATCTCACGGTATGAGGAAATCAAGGGCAGGGTGAAGGGGAAAAGTTCACCTGTTCGTCCGCGGAGTAATTTATAGAGCACCAAGTGGTCTATTTCATTAATTACTCATAGTCATCTTCCCAGTAAAGCCAGCTCATATCCCAATTTTAAAGATGAGGAAATCGAAATGCCAAAAGTGTTCAATGAGTCGACAAGTGGAGCTGGGATCAAAACCCAGAGCTCTTAAATCCCCTATCCGTGGCCTTTTACTTGGCCTTCGGGTAATACGATCCAGCTGACAGGTGAGCTAAGCTGCTCTCCACCCTCCCATGGCATCAGAAACCAGCGCGAACCAGCACAGTATGATCGGCCCAGGAAACGTGCAGTTCAAAGTGGTTCGTTCTGGTGTAATGACAAAGATGGAGGGAGGGCTGTGTTATCTTTCAGAAGCTGATATTTATGAGACCCAGTGTACGGACTCGTGGATCTCAGCACCACCACTGACGGAGGCTCGGAGGCTCATGGTTTACTGTCCTTGTCTAAGCGGCCAGCCCGAGAGCGGGATGCCACCAAAGTCCCCCGCACTCGAAGGTTCTTTGGGAGACCCGGACCACGCTCTTCTGTATAGTCAGTTCTGCCCCTTGCATTCCTGTCATTAAGTCACTTTCAAAGCCTTGGCCCCAGCTTATCATTTTTTCCATTCTTAAGCCAAGGCTATTTGTAGTTTCCCCACCTGTCACCATGTGTGTTAGGCTGCAAAGGGCAAGGGCAGCTTCATTAATAGCATGGTACCAGCTCGAGCTCACTTAGAGCACCATGCTTTCTCTGAATGTTCCATTTGAGGGACCGTTCTGAATCCTCACAGCTTTTCAGCTGTGTACTTTCACTTGGGTTGGGTAATACATCATGAGTTAGATATATACTAAGTTAGTTTCTTTGAGGACCTGACTTATTTGCCAGTTGTAGATGAGGAATCTTACTAATTGCATTATATGCTCATGATTAAAGAAGTCACTGCATGAGTCCAAACAATACAGATGTTATAAAAGGATTATTGTAGGAAAAACATCTATGGAAAGGGATGAGGAAAACATGTGGAATAGAAAGTAAGAGGAAAACCTAATTTTCAGAGTGTACTTTAGAGTGTAAAATGGAGAATAGTCAGCAATGCAATAATTAAAATGGGAACCTGTGGAGAGTAGTAATAATAATAATAATAATAATAATAATAATAATAATAATAAAACAGATAGCATCATAGACCTAAATGTACAATGCAAATGTGTGATATTGCTAGAAGATAGCAAGAGAAAATCTACATGACCTTGGGTCTGGTGATAAGTTTTTAAATACAACACCAAAAGTCAATCTGTGAAAAAAAAAAGATAAATAAGACCTCATTCAAGTCAAAAAAATTTCTGAGAATGAAAGGACAAGCTGGGAGAAAATGTTTGCAAAAGATATATCTGAGAAAAGACTTCTATCCGAAGTGTACAAAGAACTCTTAAAACTCAACAATAAGAAAAGCAATTTAAAAATGAGCAAAATATCTGAACAGACACCTCAAGAAAGTAGGTACACATGGCAAATAAGCAGGTAAAAAGATGTTTTATGTCCTATGTCATTAGGGAATTGCAAATTAAAATAATAATGAGATACCGCTGCCTATCTGTTAACATGGCTAAAATCCAAAGCACTGACAATGCCAAATGCTGACAAAGATCTGGAATGGGAACTCTCATTCGTTTTTGGTGGGAAGGCAAAATGGCGCAGGCACTTTGGAAGGCTACAAAACTAAACACACTCTTACCATATGACCCAACAGCGGTGTTTGGTATTTACCCAAATGATTTAAAAACTTAGGTCCACATGAAAACTTACTTATGAATATTGTTGGCTGTTTTATTCATATTTGCCCAAACCTGGAAGCAAGTCAGATGTCCTTTGGTTGGCTAGTGGATAAAGAAATGGTGGTACATCCAGGTGGTGGAATGTTATTTAGGGATGAAAAGCAAAGAGCTGTCAAGTCATGAAAAGACATGGAGAAATCTTAAATGCATATTGCTTAGTGAACGAAGCCACTGTGAAAAGGCAGCTTACTGTACGACTCTGAGTATATGGCATTCTGGAAAAGGCAAAAAGATTGAGACAGCATAGAGATCAGTGCCTGGCAGGTGTTTGTGGAGAGAGAGGGACAAATAGGTGGAACACGGGGCATTTTTAGGACAGTGAAAGTATTTAGCATGATACTGTAATGATGACTACATGTCATCATCCACTCGTCAAAACCCATGGAATATACAATACCAATTGTGAACCCTAATGTAAATTATGGATTTTACTTAATAATCATGTATTAATATTGGTGCATCAATTGTAACAAATGAACCACACTAATGCAAGGTGTTTATAATAGGGGTATCTGGGAGAAGATGTTTGGAAATTATATATCCAATAAAGGGTTAATATCCAAAATATATATGAAGAACTGGTATAACTCAATATCCAAAACACAAATAACCCAGTTAAAAAATAGGCAGAAGACATGACCAGACATTTCTTTAAAGAAGACCTACAGATGGCCAACAGACACATGACGGGATGCTCAACATCACTGATCGTCAGGGAAATGCAAATCAAAACCTCAATGAGACATCACTCACACCTGTCAGAGGGCTAATACCCACAACACAAGAAACAGCAAGTGTTAGTGAGGATGTGGATAAGGGAGAACCCTCGTGTTATACGCAACTGGTGAATCACTGAACTCCACCTCTGGAACGAATAATACACTCTATGTTGATTAATTGACTTTAAATTAAAAAATCAAATTAAAAAAAAATAAAGGATTACAGTAATAAAAAAAAAAGAGAAAGAGGAACCCTTGTGCACTGTTGGTGGGAATGCAAACTGGTGCTGCCACTCTGGAAAATAGTATGGAGGGTCCGCAAAAACTTAAAAATAGAGGTACTTTACAATCCAATAATCACACTACTGGGTATTTACCCAAACAATACAAAAACACTAACTCAAAGGGATACATGCACCTCTATGTTTATGGCAGCATTATTTACAAAATAGCTAAGTTATGGAAGCAGCCCCGGTATCCACTGATAGATGCATGGATAAAGATGTGGCGCGCGCGCACACACACACACACACACACACACACACACACACACACACTGGACTATTACTCAGCCATAAAGAGAATGGAATCTTGCCATTTGCAACAACATGGATGGAGCTAGAGAGAATTATGCTCAGTGAAATAAGTCCGTCAGAGAAAGACAAATACCGTATGATTTCACTCATATGTGGAATTAAACAAAACACAGGAGCAAAGGAAAAAAAGAGAGGGGGGACACACAAACCAAGAAACAGACTCTTTACTACAGAGAACACACTGATGGTCACCAGAGGGCGGTGGGTGGGGGGAAGGGGGATATAGATGTTGGGGATTAAAGAGTATACTTAGCATACTGAAAACATAAGATAAAGTGATAAAAACAAACGAACGAATAATAGGGGTAACTGTTAGGGGCTTAGGTGAGGGAATAGAGGGGAACACTCTGTACTTTCAGCCCAAATTTTCTGTAAACCTAGAAGTCCACAAAAATAAGTCTATTACTTAAAAAATTATATAAACTTACAGTAGAATAAAGGAGTAACAAAGAATAAAGGATCCTACCTCCACATTTCTTGTGATGTGGAATATGCATTTTCCTTATTGTTCAAACAACTTCTAGTCAAATTTCCTATTACTTGCAGCGAGAGTGTCCTGACATTAAACTGTTCTTCTGTTTGTTTTTGGTGGTGGTGGTTTTTAGAACCACAGCCTTGCCTCCCTCTGTATCACTTTTACACATGCGTTGTCAGTGAAGAGGTGAAAACACTGTACCCTTTTTATAAAGAGAGCACAGATGCACATACAATCTATAAACAGATACACAGGGGCTTCTGGGTGGTTCAGTCGGCTGAGCGTCGGACTCTTGATTTTGTTTCGAGTCATGATCTCAGGGTTGTGAGATCGAGGCCCGTGTCATCAGGGCTCCGTGCTCAGCAGGCAGTTTGCTTGAGATTCTCCCTCTCCTTCTCCATCTGCCCCTCCCCCTGCTTGCCCGTGAGCACTCGCAAATAAAATAAATAAAATAAACAGATATACACATTATCTCTGGTATTTCAATGTCAACGGAAGAGAAAAGACTAAAAAGGGCTCTGGATGGGGGTTAATAATGAAAAACTGGTTCAGAAACACTGCTTTCATATAAAAGATGTGAAATTTAGATAACAGCATGATGTACTAAAGAGAATATTTGATTTGTGTCAAAAGACCAGCTACATGACCTTGGTTTAAAGTCACCCAACCCTGCTTAGCAGAGAGTAGGGGGATGAGGGGCTGGGTGAGATCGGCGAAGGGCATTAAGAGTACACTTATGATGAGCACTGACTAATGCATAGAATTGTTGACTCGTTATCATGTGCACCAGAAACTAATGTAATGCTGTGCAATAATTATACTGAAATTCAAAAATGAAGAAAAAATTAAAATAAATAAAGTCACCAAAATCCCTTGGCTACATTTTCTTTGTCCCTAAAATTCGGGGATTATACTGTTGATCTCTACAGGTGTATTCAGGTTCTAATGGTCTGAAATTTTGTTTTTTATTTTACAAATATGAGATTTTCTAACATTAGAACACAGTGCTATTGAGAGCAATCACAGGACCAATAACTCCATTTAACTCGATAGTGAGGGAAACAATATAAAAATAGAATAATGTTGCCCACAAGGGAAGTGACAGATATTGGCCTTTAGGAGCTCTTCAAGACCATGCCCTAGAAAACTTCACTTGATTTATCCTGCCCATGGAGATAAAGTTCTGAGAGCTAATGCAACTGGTCCCAGAGGTGATTCATGTGTGACAGGGCATTTTTAGCAAATTTGGTTGGCTTTTCCCAGGGTATATGACAACTCAACTCTGTCCCCACCTCCATCCCCCTCCTCCACCCACCCACCCACCCCCACACACACATAATAGACACAATCGTGCACACATCAGTTTGCCTCAACTAATATGCAACCAGACATTGTGTTTTGTAATGGAGGTGGACAAAAGAGGCTGTGGTTGGGGAGGGAGCATGAAAGAAAGAGGACAGAAAGAATGGATGGGCTGTTTATAAACTCAGGCTGGTGAAGGCGTTTTGAGCGGGAGTGTGAAGCCCAGAAGTTGAAAGAACTCTTCAAGAACAGAGACTCTAGGTTCGAGCAGAGCCCATCTCCTGTCTTCCGCACAGGCTCTGACAATACCCTGACGTCCCAAGTCCTGGTAGCACTGGGGCTCGAGGGTTGGTGCCCTACTATTGGGCAATCACCGAAAACAGCTTCCCGGGCCCTTCCATAGACAAGTGGCAAGGAAGGCCGGGCCTGGCACCGCGGGGAAGGGAACAAATTGCTTTGTGAGCACATGAGGATTACTCCCTAAAATTTTCTAGAAATGACTGTGGGACCCTTCCAGGGGGCCTAAGATGCTGTTGTTATGCACCTGCTGCTGCTGAGCCAGTCAATGTATGGTTAAGAACAACATCCCATTTAATCAGGTTTAATGGGTAGAGAGATTCCGTTTGGGAGGATGAAAGAATTCTGGAGCTGGATAGTGGTGACAGTTATATAGCTGTGCAAATATACATAATGTCATCGAACTGCACACTCAAAAATGGTGAAAATGGTAAATTTTACTTTAAGTTTACAGGCAATAAGAAAAATCCTGCAGAAATGCTCATGGCTTGTCATCTTGTGCTACCGCAGTCTTCTTTGTAAATAAAATTAATAAAGCAGAGGTCTGGGGAAGGGAATTGGATGAATACTTCTGGGACTTTCTCATCTGTAAGCATGCTCTCCAATTTCCCCTAAGCTCTCCGATACCGAGCTTCCATAATGCTACGACTTCATTCCACAGGGATATTTGCAAAGTAGGAAGGTTGGATGGCTCATGTTTCCCATTTTATCATTTTGAGTCAGGCTCAGCTGTAATTGTGTCTCTGTGATCTGGAAGCAGCCCTCTAGGAAAGGAAGCTCAAATATGAAAGAGTGTGTTTGTTTCTGGTTCCATTTTTATTATTTCTGCCCTTCCTGGGCAACATTTTTTTTAAACGATTTTCTTTATTCATTTGTTTGAGAGAGAGAAAGAGCTTGAGTGAGGAGGGGGCAGAAGGGGAGGGAGAGGAAGAGGGACAGAATCCCAAGCAGACCCCACGCTGAGCAGAGCCCACTGTGGGGCTCAATCTCATGACCCTGAGATCATGACCCAAGTTGAAACCAAGAGTCAGACATGTAACTGCCTGAGGCACCAGGCACCTTTGGGCAGAACTTCTGGGCCCTCTTGCACCCCCCACCCTTCCTCCTACTCTGGGCTGATGTCCTTGCTTCCTTTACTTCACTGGAGACTCCAAGAGCCAACAGATGTGAGTGCCTCCACCTCCAGGGACCAAGCCCAGAAGCCAACCTGCATCTGTGCACGCCTTCTCCCTGGTCCCTCCTCCTTAGTGGACCCCTGTCCCCTCCATGTGTGCTTGGGCACCCCCCGCCACCCCCCAGAGACCCTGCCGCCTGTTTCCCATTCCTCCTTGGAATCATTGCTCTTCTCTTCCCCCCTGCATTCTTTCCGTCAACATTCAAATTTGCTTTAATGTGTTCCATTTTTCTACTTCCCTCCCTTTTTTTCTTACCTCTTTATGGATAAAGTATATTTTCCATCAATCCAATTTTTCCCCTTTACAACCCTGGAAGTTATACATTGTTTTTCTACTTTTTATGGTAACTACATGCAAATTACAACATGACATAGAAGTTAACAGCTCCTCGGGGCGCCTGGGTGGCTCAGTGGGTTAAGCGTTGGAGTCTTGATTTCAGCTTAGGTCATGATCTCATGGTCGTGAGATCGAGCCCAGGACGGGCTCTGCATTCTGTGGGGAATCTGATTGCCCCTCTCCCTTTGCTTCTCCCCTGCCCAGCTCACCCTCTCTCTCTCAAATAAATAAACAAAAATAAGTTAACAGCTTCTAGAGTTATACAACATCCTTATCTTCCTCCTGGAGGATGCAAGGAACTTAGTCCCTGCGGTACCGAGCTCCTGTTTCTGACTCGTGCACTATTGTTGTCATGCCTCTAGGTTCCATCTTGACTTTTTTTATTGTGGTAAAATAAACATGACATAAAATGTACCATTTGACCATTTTTAAGTGTACAGTTCAGTGGCATTCGGTACTTTCATATCACTGTGTAGCTATCACCACCATCCGTCTCTGGGGTCTTTCGATCTTGCAAAGTTAAACTCTGTACCCAGTAAACACTCACTCCTCATTGCCTTCTCCCCCCAGCCCCTGGCCACCACCATTCTATTTTCCGTCTCTGTGAATTTGACTAATCTAGGTACTTCATATAAATGGAATCATACAGTATTTGTTCTTTGTCTCTGGCTTATTATACCTTCCATAACATCCTCAAGTGAACTATGTTGTAGTATGTGTCAGAATTGCTTCCCATTTTAAGGATGAATGATATTCCTTCCTTTTTAAGGATTAATACAATTCCATAATATATATTTATATTATGGAATTTTGCTTATCCATTCATCCTTGGATGGACCTCTTGGCTATTGTGAATAATACTGCTATAAACATAGGTATAATGAGTATCTCTTTGAGTCTCTGCTTTCAATTATTTTGGGTATATACCAAATCATATGGTAATTTTACATTGCTTGATAATACAGTAATTCCATATTTAATTTTTGAAGACCCACCATACTGTTTGCCACAGCAGCTGCACCATTTTATATTTCCATCAACAGTGCCTGGGGGTTCCAATTTCTCCACATTCTTGCCAACACTTGTTATCTTCTGTGTGCGGTTTGTTTGGTTTTGGGTTTTGGGTTTTTTTGTTTGTTTTTGCTTTGCTTTTGTTTCTGTTTTTGTTTTTGTTTCTGTTTTGTATAGTAGCCATCCTAATAGGTAAAGGGTGGCAGATTTGGTTTGCTTTCAGTCAACATGACATTTCCACATTCAAATTTTGTAAAATGTCAATGATGGGACAACGTGGTTGATACTGAAGTCCCCATTTCTCTCTGGAATTTTTCCAGAAACAGGGCTGTGTGTTCACGCAAGTAGTCCAAGTGCTCTGGCACTGATTTCTCTTGTGACGTTGGGGCTTTATACGATCAAGTGACTTTGGGGTTATAAAGGGAAAATGAAATAGTGTTCCAGGTACTTCTGTGCTTTTTTTAGGGCAGAGGTTGGCAAATGTTTTCTGTGAAAGGCTGGATAGTAAATATTTTTAGGTTTTGTTGGCTACGTATGGTCTCTGTTGCAACTACTCAACTTACTGTACTTAATATAATTATTATTATTATACTTTGTACAGATATTCCATTGTACGTATATTCTATCTTGATTTTTTAACCATCAAGACACTACTATTTTTGTTTTGTAGTGTTTTTCTTTTGAATTCTCTTTTGCCCTGTCTATATGCAGTAGGGGGAAGAGGCAGAGGAAGAGGGAGAATCTTAAGCCCCAATACGGGGCTCAATCTCACGACCTTGAGATTTTGACAAGAGTTGGACACTTAACCGACTGAGCCTCCCAGGCACCCCTCATAATTTTTTTTAGAGATTACCTACATATTTGCTACGTTTTGGGGTGTGCTCTCTTGTTTCTCAAGAGTTGCCTTTCCTTTAGTCTGACATACATTCTTTAGACTATCCTTCAGTGAGGGTCTAATGATAATAAATTCTCTCAGAATTTTGCTTTCCCTAAAATGTCCTCAATTTACTTTAGTTGTTTAAAGCCAGTTTTGTTGAATATGATTTATGTTGATGGTAATTTTCTTATAATGCTATAAAGTGTTGTGGGTTCAACTCTTTACCACCCTTTTCTCCTGTCTTCTGTTGCTGCTGTTAAGAAGTCATTGTGAGCCTAATTGTTGACTGTTTGTGGTAGTCTGTCTGAGTTTTCTAATTGACTTCTCTTAAGATCTCTTTCTCTTTGTGATCTAGGATTTAACCACATGTCTACATATGAATTTCATTTCTTTTATCCTGCGGATATCTGTGGAGTACGATCTTTCATCAGTTGGGACAAGCTTATGTAATTATTTCTTTGAATATTGCCTCTTTCCCATTCTCTATTTTGTCCTACAAATCCTACTGGTAATACTTAGACTGCCTCACACTCTCTTCCATATTTTTAAAATTTTCTTTCATATTTTCTGGCTCTTTCTCTTTGTGCTACATTCCAATTTTTTTTTCATGTCGATCTCTGGTGATTTATTTTCTTTTAAGAATATCTATATTAGTTTTCTCTTTCTTCCATAGCAAAATGTCACAATTTAGTGGCTTTGAACAATACAATTTATTATTTCACCAATCAGTGGGTGAGAAATTCATTGAGCTTGGCAGTTTTTCTCTGCCCACCTCTCGCAAGACTGAAATCAGGGTGTCAGCTGGACTGTGTTCCTTTCTGGAGACTCTAGGGGAGATTCTGTTTCCAGCTTATTCACATTATGGGTAGAACTGAGCTCCCTATGGCTATAGGACTGAGGTTCCCACTTTCTTGCTGGCTGGTAATTAAGGATTGTTCTCAGCTTCTAGAAACTCCCCTCAGTTCTTGGTTCATGGGCCCTTTCCTCTGTCTTCAAAGCCAAGAACAGTGGGTCAAGTCTCTCTGACACTCTTAATGTCTCCCTTGCCTCTCTCCTGCTACAGTTAACTGGTGGGGATTTTTTGACACCAGTGTTTAAGGTGTGTGATCCTGTGGACAGTGTTTGGGTTTATTTCCACCAGGTGGCTGTGGACACTAGTCATTGATGACCATTTTTTGGTTTTGTTTTATTTAAAAACTTTATTGAAGCACAATTAACATAAACATGTACGCAACATGTGATAAATTTGCATATGCATATACCTGTAAAACTATCACCACAATTAAGAAAATGAATTTATCTATCACCTCCAAAAGTTTTCTGGTGCTCCTTCATAATACCTCATCAATATCTGCCCTTCTCCATCCCCCAGACAAACACTGATCTGCTCTCTGTAACCATATGCATTTTCTAGAACTTTATATAGATGGAATCATGCAGCATGTACTCTTTATTGCCTGGCTGCTTTCACTTTGCATAATTATTTTGAGATTCAGCCATACTGCTTTGGGCAGATCATGTGTTCGTCCCTTTTTTTTACTGAAAAACATTCTTTTGTATGTATATTAGTTTCCTGGGACTTCTTTAAAGCCAGTTAGTGGCTTTAAACAACAGAAATTTGTTCTCTCTACAGTTCTGGAGGCTAGAAGACTGAAATCCAGCGAAACAACCCTTGCCAGGCTCTCGGGGAGAAATTGTCCGTTGCCTTTCCAGCTCCCGTGGCTGTCTACATTGCTTTCCTTGTTGACTACATCACTGCAGTCTGCCTGTGTGGTCACATGGGCTGCTTGTCTTCTGGTTGCCTTCTCTGCATGTCTCTCTTATTAGGTCACTTATGATGGTATTTAAGGCTCATCTCAATAATCCAGGATTATCTCTTCACTGCAGGATCCTTAGCTTAATCCTATATATAAAGATCCTTTTTCCCAAGTAAGGTAAAAGTTAATCCAGGCAACAGGATGTCTTTGGGGGGCAATTTTTCACTATAGATATACCACAATTACTTTATCCATTCACCTATCGACAGACATTTATTATTAGTTTATTTTCAGTTTTTGGCTATTACAACTATGGAACTTCATGCATAAATCTTTGTATGGACATATGCTTTCATATCTCTTGGGCAGATATCTAAGAGTGGATTGATTGGAACATATGGTAGGCATATATTTAACTTTTTTAGAAACTGTCAAACCATTTTCTATCAGCAGTGTCTGAGTTCCAGTTTTTCTGCATCCTGTCCAATACTCGATATATTAAGACATTTTTCATTTTAGCTGTTCAGATAGGTATGTGCTGTTATCTCATTGTGCTTTTTGTGTGCATTTCCCTGATAACTCTTGAGGTTGTGCATCTTTTTCTGTGCTTATTTGCCATCCCTGTATTTTCACTGATGAAGTGTCTTTCAAATATATTGCCCACTTTTCAGTTGGATTGGCCGTTTTCTTATCATTGAGTTTTGGGACATCTTTACATATTCTAGATATAGTTATTGCACTAAATACGACTTGCAAATATTTTCCCTCAGACTGCAGTTGTCTTTTTATTCCCTTAACAGTGTCTTTTGAAAGACAGAATTTCCTATTTTTGTGAAACACAATTTATCCACTGTTTTTCCTTTTGTGGGCAATGCTTTTGGTATTATATCTAAGAAAACTTTGTCTAACCAAAGGGCAGATTATCTTCTGGGTCTTCTTTCAGAGCCTCTACAGTTCTGTGTTTTACATTTAGGTCTATGATCCACTTTGAGTTAATTTTTGTGTGTGATGTAAGGTATAGTTCCAAGTTTATTTTTTCATATTGCTTATTTTTTAAACTTTCCTTTGGTTATTTTTATATGATTATTTGATTGTTACAGCACCATTTTTTGAAAAGGCTGTCCTTTCTCCATTGCATACCTTTGCAACTTTGTCAAAAATCAGTTGCTCATATATATGTGGGTCTATTTTTGGAAGTTTCTACCCTGTCCCATTGATCTATTTGTCTATCATTATGTCAATACTACATTGTTTTGTTTACTGTAGCCTTATAAAAATTCTTGAAATTAGGTCGTGCTCTCCAACTTTTTTCTTCTTCAAATTTATTTTGGCCACTATAGATTCTTTACATTTTTATGAAACTTTTGAAACGAGTTTTTCAACTTTTACAAAAAACCTGTTATGATTTTGACCAGGATTGCAATGAATCTATAAATCAGTTTAGGGAGAAAGTACATCTTAACAATATTGAATTTTCTGACCTGTGAGCACAGTATATCAATCCTTTTATTTAGGTCTTTTTAAATAAACTTATAATTTTCAGTTTATAGATCTTACATATCTTTTGTCAGATTTATCCCTTAGTTCATAGTTTTGATGCTTTCTTTAATGCCATTATTTTTAAATTACATTTTCTAATTGTTCACTAATGGTATATAGAAATATAATAGATTTTTGTACATCAGTCTTGTATCCTGCAACTTATAAAATCCATTGGTGGAATTTATCAGTTAAGCCATCTGGGTCTGGAATTTTCTTTGTGGAAAATTACAATTTCAATTTCTTCAATCAGGTTATTTAAGACACCTACTTTTTATTGAGTGAGTTTTAGCAAATTACATCTTTCAAGGAATCCATCCATTTTTACCTAAGTTGATGGTGGGGGAGGCACAGTTGTTCATAATATTTCTTTATTATTGTGAGATAATATGAAATATATGTATTGATCTCTCCCTCTGGTTCCTGGCACAGAGCTCCTGAAACCCTTGCAATTTCCTAAGTGGTAAGAACACTAGAAGCATAGCTTGTTCTAATATTTGTCTTTAACCCCATTCCTGACACAGGCCTTTTAAAACCCTTATAAATTCCTAAGTGATAAGAGCACTAGGAGCATCCTTTGTTCTAATGAGGCAACTCTGGGTGGGCCCCTGGGTGGGGGCTGGTCACCAGAAAGACCAAGCCATGATTAGAATCTTATAATTTCATCCTCACCCTCCATCCTCCAGAGAGAGAAAGGAGATTAAGATTGGCGTTAATAATTAATCCTGCGTCCAAGAGGAAGGCTCCAGAAAATCCCAGTAGTACAGGGTTTGGAAAGCTTCTAGATTACTAAGTATATCCACACTGGGAGGGTGATGCACCCCAACTCCATGGGTTAGAAGCTCCTGTGCTTGGGACCCTCCCAGATCCCCCATATATGTAACGCTTCGTCTGGCTTTTCATCTGTATCCTTTTTATATCCTTTAATAAATTGGTAAACCTAAGTGTTTCCCTGAGCCACGCTAGCAAATTAATCAAACCCAGAGAGGGGGTCATTGAAACCTCCAATCTATAGTTGGTTGGTCAGAAGCACGGGTGATAACCTGGGCTTGTGACTGGCATCTGAAGCGTGTGTGTGGGATGCGGGCAGTCTTGTGGGACTGAGACCTTAGTCTGTGGGATCTGATACTATCTCCAGGAGGATAGTGTCAGCGTGCAGTTCAGTTGGAGGACACCCAGTTGGTTTTGGAGACTTCCTTATTGTTAAGGAAAACTGCCACATAATTGGTGACCAGAAGTGTCAAAAGTGCAGTGCTTTGTGTCAGAGGTAAGGAAGCACACAGGAAAGAAAGACGCAAAAGCAAAGATCTGGATTTTTCTTTATACAGAAGGAGGAAAACTTTTTTTAAAATTTCTTTTTGAGTATTTTTCTTATATTTGCAGAATCTGGTATTTGAGACTCAGAAAACAGATGTGAAAATGGTGATACTCTGGTTACTTTATTGTTGTGAGTAATAAAATACTTAATCTCTGACCCAGTGGTCTCTTGTCTTCTGCCGGCATCCATGAAACTGAAACAGGCTGGATTATTAACTTGCAAATAGGGTAAAAATCGGAGATCCTTTAGTTCCTGACATCCATCCCTTACTTTTAACCTTTTTTGTGATTTCTCATTTAAAGTGAATTTCCTCCATCTTAACAAAAGGAAAAGGCAACCTATGCATGGGAGAAAATATTTTTAAATCATGAAACTGATAAGGGATTAATATCCAAAGTATATAAAGAATTTATACAACTCAAAAGCCAAGAAAACTTTTTTTTAATTAAAAAATGAGCAGAGGAAAGACATTTTCCCCCCAAATATACAGATGGTCAACATGGAAAAGTGCTCAACATCACTTTTTATCAGAGAAATGCAAATTAAAAACCACAGCAAGATATCACCTCACACCGGTCAGAATGGCCAGTATCAGAAAGACAAGAAATAACAAGTATTGGCAAGAATATGGAGAAAAGGGAACACTCGTGCACTCTTGGTAGGAATGTAAACTGGTGCAGCCACTATGGAAAACAGTATGAGGATCCTCAAAAAATTTTAAGTAGAACTACCATATGATCCAGTAATTCATTTGCTGATCATATGGCCCTTTGGAGTTCAACTTTTCAAGGAAGAGTCTTGCATTTGACTTTCTCTACTGAGTATGTCCTAGCCTTTTGTGTTCTGTGCTTCGTGCCCTGCATGACTGTGAAATCCCACTTTTTTCTTCTTTTTTTAGCAAAAGCCCTTAGGAAGAAATTTGCCTTTAGATATTAGAACTACTTCTCATAGCTCTTACTTTCAGTTAGTTTTGCCTTCTGGACATGTCTTACCTTACTGCCAATTCATCAATGTGTATACAAAGATGTTTTTAAATATTTCATCCAGCCTACTAATTAATTTATTTTATTGAACTTCTTTCAGTCTCCAGCCCTCATTAGGCAAATTTTGATATTTCCCAGAGGGGAAAATGAGGTGGATGGAAGGGGCCTTCCCATTGCCTCATAAGCTTCACTATGCAGGTAGTTACCTCTCTCTATAAACTAAACCCATCCTAGCAACTTCTCAAAAGTACTTTGTTCTATTCTCAGTGGTGCCTTCTCTATGAGGCTAAACATTCATAAAGGTTTTTTTCTGCGTATATTATGTCATTTGTTCTTTGTAATACTCCAATACTCCTGGTAAAGTGTGCAAGGCAGGGATTATTCACATTTTACAGCTAGGGAAGCCAAAGCCTGGAGGATAATGTGTCCAGCATCACACAAGGGATACGTGATAATGCTGGCCTTGCCTCCAGATTCTCAAGCCCTGGTAATGTGAGATGTGAGTGTGTTCCTTACAGGAAGAAATTTGTATACACCCCCAGTTTATTTATTTTTAGTTTAAACACATTCACTGGTTGCTATAATTAAAGAGTTAATGATCAATACTATAGCACAGAATGTTCACACACAGTGCTTTTCAAACTGTATTGTGCACACACACCAGTGGTGGGTCCTGTGAAACGCAGATTCTGATTTGTGAGGTCCCGTCTGCTTGGGGTTGGGCCTGAGGCTCTCCAGCGTAAGATGTCCCCAGGGGAGATGTGGCTGCTGGTTAACAAAGGACAGTCCACTCTCTGAGTAGCGGGTTCAGCAATGTTTGCAAAAGAATAAGAAGTGAAGTGGTGTGAGGGACAGGAGTGGTTGAAAATGTCCTGGACTAGCGGTCAGATAACATTGCCTGTGATCTTAAAAGAGGCAGTTGTCTGGGTGCCTGGGTCATTCAGTCGGTGAAGCATCGCCTTCGGCTCAGGTCAAGATCCTCGGGATACTGGGATTGAGCCCCATATCAGGTTCCCTGCTCAGAGGGGAGTCTGCTTCTCTTTCTGTCCCTCCCCCTGCTTGTGCTCTCTCTCTCTCTTTTTTCAAATAAATACATAAAATCTTTAAAATAAAATGAAATACAAAAACCAATAAAACCAACCAACTAGCAGAAGAGCACGTGCAGGATGCTAGAGCTTGAAATGACCATGGAGACTTTTTAACCCAGCTTCTTCATTTTCTGTGTATATTGAAACCTGGCTCAGAGAAGAGACGAAAGTTGCATGAGGTCTTACAGCAGAACCGGAACCTGGATCCGTGGGATGTAATACGAGCTCTCTTTTGCCCTGGCCCCCTGCCTCTCCAGACAGCAGTGCTGTTTAGAGCAGGGGCAGGCCCCTTCATCTCTCCGCCTCAGTATCCTTCTCTGTGAAGTGCCAGAGCTGGACATGATCTCTAGATTCCACTATTGCTGATACTCTCCAGCTTCTATCTCCTTTATTTCCCATATCA